>NC_140954.1:112241122-112671122 GCF_014529385.1 Adiantum capillus-veneris | reverse complement strand
CCTAGAGGCAAGCAAGTGCGGGAGGCTTCTATGATGGGGCACCCAAATGCGGGCCTAGCCCAATCAATAGTTGAGAGAAGCAATAGGTGATCGTCGACATGGCCCTGTAAGAGGCTGAGAGTACAAAGAGGTGTAGCGCTTTGGCAAAACTATGTACAACCTCAGGTTGCAAAATGGGCTACTTGCAAGTGTTCGGTTTCCAACTCTCCCTAGCTACGTGCTCGGTCTATGGGATTGTGGTACGCAGGTGACTTCGTCTTCACCTAAACAAAAGGGGGACTTGGGTGTTTATAGGTACAACCTATAGGTTCCATGCTGTATTTGTCTGCAGCGAGTTATTAGGGTTAGGATTAGTGTCCTTCATGAGCGAGAGAGATGGATTGTGATTAACTGAGAGAGAGAGAGAGAGAGAGAGAGAGAGAGAGAGAGAGAGAGAGAGAGAGAGAGAGAGAGAGAGAGAGAGAGAGAGAGAGAGAGAGAGAGAGAGAGAGAGAGAGCCGTACTGTTGGATGGTGATGGATCTCATGGCTCCACCCTTACAACAATATGCAAACTATATGTGTCTAAATCATGGTGCAGTCAGTTCTTCTTGGGCGGCAAGAAGTCTTATGGCAAGGTTGGTCACCTATGGCAACTAAGCGAGAACATGGTTTGCATGACACCTTGTTTAGAGCTTATTTGTATTTGATGATGTTGACGGTGTGAGCGGGATGGAAACACACAGAACGCCTCTATAACGAGCCGATACACACTCTTGGGATGATATACACATACACTATGGGGCACCACTCAGCTTACACAACCCACCTGGCTGAGACAGGAAACACACCAATGGAGTGAGAAGAGAGAGACTACCCTTTTACCCACTCCACATAGAGAGACACACACACACACACACACCCAAAAAACTCAGCTCAAAAGAGGAGAATTTCTGATATTTAGATACAATTGAGCTTGGGCCAGCACCAATGGGGCAAACAGCTCACACAATATGGGTAAAATATGCCAGATACAATCACAAATTGGAGTAGAAGCTTCGCTCATAGGAGAAACTTACACATCCAAAAAAACAGAAAAACAATGAGAAATTTGGAAAAATGGACAGTGCCATCGCGTCCGGAACGGCCCAAAACCCCAGTCTACAATGTCAAAGTGCTCAAATCCGACCTCGGATGAGCAGTTTACGGCCAAAACATGCTTGAAAATGGGCAAAAACACAGTTGTGGATGTTCCTCCTCTCTTCTCCACGTTTTTTCTGGTCTTCTCTCTGTTTTTTCAGTTCCCACACTTAGCTTTATTACTTGGGCACCCTTGGCCTTTTAGATGACCTCAAACGGACCCCGAACAGGCCAAAAACTGACCTCGTAGTGCATAGTTGTCACCTTTTAGCATCATCCGCACACCTGGCACTCAGCTTTTTCCAATAATGCATCCCGCCACCACGTGAAGTGACCCAAAATATGGTCCTCATGATGACCTTTTTTCATATTAGCACAAGAAAACATCCATGTTGTGTCCGTACTTCTCCACGTGCAAGTCTTGACCCCATTCGAGCGCCTTACGCCACTAGATGCCATCTGACGCACCTGCTTACCTCATGTCGTCGGCCCGCGCATAGCTTCCTCAAGAATTTTTACGCGCTACCAACTCCTCATTATTGTAGAAAAAACACACTAGTACTGGTAACAATGAAAATTGATGCAGTATGTACATCTGTCCTACCTGTACACATGTGGGCCCCACGTAACCACCTGGCTATGGAAAATGGGCAAACCTTTATTCGATGCACCATGCATGGGTATGTACATATGCGCAATCCCTTGCTCCAAAAAACTCCTGACATAATTTGCCCATCCCCTAGCCTACTAGATCATTCATGATCAGCAGTAGCAAAAAGAGATATGATACTCACCGCGTCACAGGTTTCCTCATCCTTCACAAACATTACTTTATCTTCAAACAGCTCATCTTGCTCCACCATCATTAACCTGGCATGATAAATTTAAGACGTAATCCATTTACCCTTGACTTATGTAAAATCCCATCCAGGTTAGCCAACTGATATGTACCATTTGGAAAACACTCGACCACCTTGAAAGGGCCTTCCCACTTAACTTGAAACTTCTTTTGGAAGGTGTTGTCCAGCTTACTGTTGTAGCACAAAACCAAGTCATGCTTCTTGATACCCTTACTTTTGACCTTTTCATTTATCTTTGCCAAAGCCCTATCCTGCATCTGTCCATAATGTTCCAATGCACTCATCCTATACAGCTGAACCTCTCGTAACTGTAAGAGCCTCTCTTTGAATGCATCACTAGGCGGCCCAAGCAACTTTTCTAACATCTTGATCGCAGGCAACTCTACTTCCACAGGCAATAGTGCTTCCTTTCCATATACCAAATGAAATGGAGTAAACCCTGTACCTGTCTTAACTGAAGTACGGTAAGCCCATAATGCACTAGGAAACTCCAAATCCCAATTCTTTCCTTGGTGCTCTGTCACTTTCGAAAGAATCTGTACCAACTCACCATTGAATCTTTCATTTAAGCCATTACACTGTGGGTAATAAGGAGTGGTATGTTGGTGCCTAATCTTCATCTTCACGCATAAAAAATCTAGCAGTTTAGCTCTAAATCCTGGCCCCTTATCTGAAAGTAGCTCCAATGGCACCCCAAACTTGCAACATATTTCATCATACACAAATTTTGCCACATCCTTTGCAGTGATCTGTTTTACTGCTATAGCCTCTGTCCATCTAGAGAGATAGTCCACTGCAGTCAAAATATAGCTTTTGCCCCTGCTTGTGATAGGTACCGGACCTATTGCATCAATCCCCCACTTTTCAAACACATCAAATGCCATAATGGTTTTCCATAGCTCTGGCTTCAACACTCTTTTCCCAAATGCTTGACACCTACACCAATGGTGAACATCCTTGTGCAAACTAGGCCATACATACCCCTCTTGCAAGATCTTATGCAAGGTGATCTTTAGAGCAAAATGGCCACCACATGCACCTTCATGATTCTCTTCCAACACTCTATAAAGCTCCTCCCGCCAAGGTACACGTCTCAACACGAGATCAGCCCCTTTTATGCACAAGACATCACCAATCAATTTGTACATATATGCTCTACGCACAAAACCATACTTCTTAGACTTCTGAATGTCCTTTGGAATGATTCCTGTTAGCAAATACTCCTCTTCTTGAGCCAAACTTTCCTGGCCATGATAAAGAGGTAAAGTGGTCCTCAACACAAATAGCTCCCCAATCATGCTTTGAGATGCTTCATGTGCCTCTCCATTTAGAGCACGTTCAATGTGTCTGATGCTCCATGCTTCAAACTTTTTTAACAGGCCTTTAATTCTGAAACACATTTCCTTCAATGAGGTGTTCTTGCTCTTCCACACACCCAGCACTTGCTTCACAACTAACAAAGCATCACCTTTTATGCTCAACCTTCTAATCCCATGCTTCAAACAAATGTGTAAGCCGGATTCCAATGTAGCATATTCAGCCTCATTGTTACTATGTGCATCCAATTTGAACCCTCTCTTGCATACTAGCTTCCCCTCTTGATCGTAGAGTTCTATACCCCCTGAAGCCGCATCATGGCTCTTTCTGTATGAGCCATCAAAGAACAACACATGTGCATTGCTTATCTGTGGCACTTCTTCAACTACCTTTCTCACCACCTCTTCCTTAACAAGAAGGGGATTCTCCTTGTAAGTCAACAAATCAGCTAGGGTAGCCCTTGTACTGTCTTCCACTAGAAAAGAGTACTCAAACTCTTGCAGCTCAATTACCCATTTCTTCGCCACATTTGACATGTTAGTGCCATTAATTAACTGTGGCAAAAAGGCATAACTCGTCAAGAAAACAAAAGGTCATGGTAGCAGTAATGACGAAATCGTCGACAAGCAGTGATGAGGATGCTGATGTTGCCAAGACATGGAATAGTCTTCATCACTAGACTCATCGTCATCTTCATAAAGCTCCTCCAATCGTTTCCTTGTATCCATATTGTACAGCTTCTTGGCACCTGTCTTTCCATAGAGGCTAATCGTACCACGTCTCCAATCTTGAACAACTCCCACTGCACGTAACCATGGTCTGCCCAGTATAATGGGATATGCTCCCAATCCCGTTGGCATCACGTGAAAATCAACCACTACCTTTGCATCATATGCCTCCACTTCTAAGCTCCTTACAACACCCAAACACTTTACTTTCTGATGGTTTGCCAATCTAATCCGAAAGCCTGACACCCCAGTATTGTAAGTCCCATCTTCTCAACGCATGAGTGCGTTATGACACATATTTGGGCTCCACCATCCACATAACCTTGTCCCAAATTTTTTCTTTTGTGCCACACATCTACTATTGGACAAATGTCTGGTAGCTCATCCATCGCCAACACCTTTACTGAACCTCTCTCTGGCTCTTTCTCCATTGGGTTAACCATCCTCTTCCACTGTCGCTTTAGCTTAGGCACCATCTCTATAAGCTTCCCAAAAGTAACATCTGCCTTCCTGCTTGTCAGATCCTCCTTTAAGTCGTAGCTTAATCGCCTATCCCCTAGTGGAAAATCTGAAACATGAAACTTGCGACGAACCCTCCTTTTTCTCTTGGCTTTGACATCCTCGCCTTCATAACTCTTTCCCTTCTTCTTGCTAGGACCTAAGGCACTTCTTCCTTCCTTGTCCTATGTGGTCCTCTTCCCAATGGGCATCACTAATGTATCCTCTAGCTTTGATGCCTTCTCCAAGGTGACTACACTTATCACTTTTGTCTTTCCCTTTTCCTCCTGAGTTAATCCACTGGTTCCTTCCTCTCCCTTAATTTCGATGCCATAATCATTTGACTTACTTAGCACCTGTCTTGGCAATGGATACATGTCTCCACCCATCCTTGGTGGCTTATCACATTGCGGGCTGATGTGGCCCAACTCTCCGCAATTATAACATGTGGGCGTCTGTCTCCAGAACCTACCATTACTTTGTCCAACACCATTCCTGGGCCTTTCTTCACCTCCTGGCTGATTTGCAAACCTCCCTCGACCTTGATTATTTCCCACTTGACCTAGCATGTTTAGGTTGAGATTCTTCATTAAATCTACCACTTGCCTCATATCTTGCCTTAACCCATCATCTTGCACTACTGTAGTGACCACTACTGGCATAACGTGAGGAGTAACAGCAACCATTGGTTCACGATAAACCCCTGGCATGCGACCTTGTAAAGAGTCCATAGGCTGAAATTCAAACCTCATGGGCAAAGACTCTACTCCTAGCTAGCTCATTTTTCTTAGCTTCCACTCTTTGTTCCTTGCCACCTCTAGTGCATCTTCATATGTCCTAGGCTTCTTTAGCTCCACTCTCCAACGTATATTCTCCCAAAGACCAGCCAAGAACCTGTCCTTCTTCATCATGTTAGGCGGGGGTACTTGTGGTGCTAAGGCCTTGCACATCCTCTCCCATTCCAATGAAAACTTACGTATGTACGCATCTACTGGCTCACCTTCCTTTTGCACCAAACCTTGTACTTCTTGCCACACTTTGTCAGGATCTTCTATCTTCACAAACTCCACTTCCAATCCATGCTTTAGATTATCCCAACTCAATCTTACAGGTGGATCAGCCACACGCAACTCCTCTTCAAATGCTTTGGACCAAACTCGCGCATCACTCTTCAAACAAATCTGGAGAAGACGTAACATCTGTGCAGGATCATGAATCTGGTTGCTAATGCAGGCAACCTCCATCTTTTCCAAAAAGTCTTCCACATCTTCATTACTTCTTCCATGAAATTCCGGATAAGAGAAAGCCATGGCTACCCAAGCTATGATTCTTTGAGAACCCCTTCAAACACACGTGCAAGAACCCAAAACTATTGATTGACTCAATCCCCAAAAACTTCAATGGAGCTTGTCTTTAGATAAGGACAAACACATGCACATCAAATGAGTTTTCATAGTTAATCATGGGAATTACAACAGGAAAAGGGCATTCCAGGATCTCTCTTAATCTTCTTGGCCTGAACATAAAGACTATGCGCTGCTGGAAAAAAATCTTCCTGGACACATGAACATTTATCTGGATTCTCTGAGTTAAGTGAAAAGGAGTGAATTGAGGGCCATTTTGATCATCCATTAAAGCCAACCATGCAGCTTCCAAGAAAGCACACCTGTCTTATCCTCTGATTTTGCCAGAATTTCAGCAACATAACAGCATAAATGGCTCAAAAGACCAAAAAACCAGCCATCATAACTTGGAAAATTTTTGATAGAGTTTTGCCAGAAGTAGAGCAGTGAGAACCCATAATATAGACTGTATATGTATGCATAAACTGCCAACAATAGAACCCGAGCATCAATTAGGAATCACTAGTACATAGCCTATGGCGAGGTCACGAAAAGGGTGCTCCAGCTACCTGTATCACCGAAAGGATCTCCACATTTGAGAATCCCCCAGCTTAATAAAACCTCACGCTATTGACCCTCACACGAAGGCTTATGCAAATCTCGTATAGTCAAGTCTCAGAAATGACTATCTTCCAGACCAAGTCTCAGAAATGGCTGGGACTGCCAAGTAAAACCAAATATGGCTCCACAAAGGCGTACAATGGCAGTTTCCATAAGTAACGTACAATCCAGCAGACAATGCGCTCAAATCGGCGCCAAATGATGCATACCCACAACAACTGCAAGTGACACCACTACTAGTATATCGCTGTACTCCAGCTACCTGTACCTGTGTGAATCACCTATACCTGTACCTGTCCCTGTAAGCTATAACCTGTAATCCCGAATCTCGAAGCTCGAAGCTCGAAGCTCGAAGCAGAAGGTACTCGAAGAAGATGCTCCGTGAGGACACCAAAAGAATGTGAGCGGGATGGAAACACACAGAACGCCTCTATAATGACCCGACACACACTCTTGGGATGATATACACACACTATGGGGCACCACTCGGCTTACACAACCCACCTGGCCGAGACAGGGAACACACCAATGGAGTGAGAAGAGAGAGACTACCCTTTTATCCACTCCACACAGACACACACACACACACACACACACCCAAAAAACTCAGCTCAAAAGAGAAGAATTTATGATGTTTAGACACAATTGAGCTTGGGCCAACACCAATGGGGCAAACATCTCACACAATATGGGTAAAATATGCCAGATACAATCACAAATTGGAGCAGAAGCTTCGCTCATAGGAGAAACTTACACAGCCAAAATAGCAGAAAAACAATGAGAAATTTGGAAAAATGGACAGCGCCATCGCGTCCGGAACGGCCCAAAACCCCAGTTTACGATGTCAAAGTGCTCAAATCCAACCTCGGATGAGCAGTTTACGACCAAAACAAGCTTCAAAATGGACAAAAACACAGTTGCGGCTGTTCCTCCTCTCTTCTCTACGTTTTTTTTTTGTATTCTCTCTGTTTTTTCAGTTCCCACACTTAGCTTTATTACTTGGGCACCCTTGGCCTTTTAGATGCCTCAAACAGACCCCAAATAGGCCAAAAACTGACCTCGCAGTGCATAGTTGTCTCCTTTTTGCATCATCCGCACACCTGGCACTCAGCTTTTTCCAATAATGCATCCTGCCACCATGTGAAGTGACCCCAAAAGATGGTCCTCATGATGACCTTTTTGCATAATTAGCACAAGAAAACATCCACGTTGTGTCCGTACTTCTCCACGTGCAAGTCTTAACCCCATTCGAGCGCCTGACGCCACTAGATGTCATCTGACGCACCTGCTTACCTCATGCCGTCGGCCCGCGGATGAAGTTTTATGCGCTAGCAACTCCTCATTATTGTAGGAAAAACACATTGGTACTGGTAACAATGAAAATTGATGCAGTATGTACATGCTGTCCTACCTATACACATGTGCATAGTTGTCACCTTTTTGCATCATCCGCACACCTGGCACTCAGCTTTTTCCAATAATGCATCCTGCCACCACGTGAAGTGACCCCAAAAGATGGTCCTCATGATGACCTTTTTGCATAATTAGCACAAGAAAACATCCATGTTGTGTCCGTACTTCTCCACGTGCAAGTCTTAACCCCATTCGAGCGCCTGACGCCACTAGATGCCATCTGACGCACCTGCTTACCTCATGTCGTTGGCCCGCGGATAGCTTCCTCAAGAAGTTTTACGCACTAGAAACTCCTCATTATTGTAGGAAAAACACACTGTTACTGGTAACAATGAAAATTGATGCAGTATGTACATGTTGTCCTACCTGTACACATGTGGGTCCCACGTAACCACCTGGCTCTGGAAAATGAGCAAACCTTTATTTGATGCACCATGCATGGGTATGTGCATATGCGCAATCCCTTGCTCCAAAAAACTCCTGCCAACGGATATCCATGTTTGTAGTTTTATATGATACTAGTAAAATGGCGGCCGCATGGCCCTTGTTACCCTCAATCCCCTTGCTCCTTGCAAAGTTCATAAAGCAAATTAAGAAAAGTACTCTCTCTCTCTCTCTCTCTCTCTCTCTCTCTCTCTCTCTCTCTCTCTCTCTCTCTCTCTCTCTCTCTCTCTCTCTCTCTCTCCCCTTCCTTCCTTCCTTCCTTTTGGTCTCATAGATCATAATGGCCTTTTGGAGGTATGGATATAACATTTTATTTCATTTTGTTTCATCTCTCTCTCTCTCTCTCCCCCCCCCCCCCCCCCCCATATGAGCAAATCACCTGGAAAGACATCTTTTTTTTTTATATGCAAAAGTTTCAAAAGCACAAATGTGCATGAAGAGAATGAAATGCCTTTCATATACACAAATATTACATTTATAAGGGCATGAATCTATAGACATGCCTTTCAAACTCTTCCATACATCTCAAAGGAGGTTGATGTTGGAATGGTGGGCATGCAAGATGGGAATGGTTGAAAAAATTGCATCATGGGAGATGCCCTCTCTTTGCAACAGATGAAAACAGTCTAGAGTGTATGTGATTGCATCTGGGTAGACACCCTCGCTTCGCATCCGATATAAAACGCCTAGAGCTCCTTGGCCTTGCCCAAGTTGGGTGTATCATGCAATCAATGCACTCCTTGAGACAACATTGCATCTAAGAGATGCCATCTCTGCATCAACTAAAAAGGGTCTAGAGCTCCTTTTCCTCTTCCATCTCATAGTAAGCGTGTAGTCGATCATTCCACTAACAACAAGATCTTTATCTAGGGCCTCAAGAAACTTGTGAGTTTTTTCATCCTTTCCCACTTGCACAATCTCAATTGCTAGGGCACCACTATTGTAAGGAGAGCAATCCAGGGCATCTTTTGCTCGTCGAATAACTTGGACAATTGTGTCACGGATTTCTCCATAAGGCTCGCCATCGGTGATTACTATAGCTAGCATTGGTTTTTCCATACCTGATGTGTTACTCATAGCTTGACCCAAAACAAATGGCTAAACGAAATTTCTATCCAAGTTTGTTCCCAGTGGTGTAGCTCCACTAAACCTCACTTGTGCCATCAACTGCTCAACATCAGCAACATTGCAAACCCCGTCTCCATTGGCATGAGAGTACATAAAATGGATCATTATCCCATCGTCATCAAACAAAGTAGAAATCCTTAAAATGTTTTCTAGAATAAACTTACGATCATTGATGTTGTCTCCATTCTCTTTGAAAGCCATAGACACAGTAAAAGATGACGTTGTGAAGCACCAGCGGAGCAAGATCATATGAAAGCTCTATGCCTATCTTCCACTCTGCGACAATTTTTTGCGAAAATCGATGGCGAAAACCTTCTTGAGAACAATCTAAAATGTTGTAGGATCAAAGAAGCATTGAAGGCCATTACTCTGTATGATACATTGAAGCTTTTTGGCCAAGAGATCCTTGGTGCTGTTGGAGGGTGAGTAATTTGAAAATTGTGCATCGGGCGCAGGCTGCTTATAATTAGGAGACCCTAGTGGAGCTTGCACTTTGAATTGACTCTCATGAAACTTTGGACTAGGTGGGTGTTGTAACGAGTAGGTGTAGCCAGTGGGATCCAGTGATTGGAGTGATTTTGCACCTGTATGTAGGTGTGTTAAGGGCAGAGGGGCAGTGGGGAACATGTATGTAGCTTGTGGGTAAAATGGGTCAGTGTAGTTAGCCTATGGGTAATATGGGTCGGCATATTTGGCCTATGGGTCATCCTTGGGATAAGCAGGGTAGAGAATGGTAGGATATGCATGACTGGCAGGATGCTATCAATATTTTTGGGGTTGAAGGGGCAGCGTAGAGGGTGGAGGTTGTGCATATAACTACCCCTTTGTTGGCCCTACGCCATCGTAGGCTTCACTACCATTTCTACTACACTTCATCTTGCTCCCTAACCCCATCCGTCTTCCTTCCTCCATCCTCTACTCTATTGAATATAGAAAGATTGTGTGTCTTTGGTTGTCTCTCTCTCTCTCTCTCTCTCTCTCTCTCTCTCTCTCTCTCTCTCTCTCTCTCTCTCTCTCTCTCTCTCTCTCTCTCTCTCTCTCTCTCTCTCTCTCAGCATGCTGAGTGCCCTGGATTGCAGTCCACACAACCCGAGGCTGGCCAAAGTGAAGAGGGGTCAACATGTGTTCGAGGGATGGAGCCAAAATCCCTTCCCCTTTTATAATAGTTTAGACTAGTGATGTAGTGGCTCCCTTGTTCACCCTCAAACACTTTATTATTCTTTTTGGTCAATTTTGGCCTCCATGGCTCACATGGAGTAATTGTATGGTTAGTTGGTTTTAATTAATCTCCCTCTGTGTCTGATCCCTCATCACCTCCACAAAGAGGCATCTCTCCTCCCTCTTTCTTGCCTCAAGTGCGCCCATGCCCCGCCCTTGCCTACCCTTGCCTCGTTGCCGTGAATAGGCTACTGCTCCAGCCACGTTCGTCGCACATGCTACTACCAGGTGGCCCTCTTATGTCACTGTCTGGGTGCACACTCAGACATAGCATGTTTGTTCCTCTACCAAGCTTAGCAGTACGATGCCATGTAGCTATCGAATGCAACCCTCATGAGCTCGGAGTTTTGCTATGTGCTGGCTGGACTCTGCAACACAGAGAACAAGCACACAATCTTCCAAGCTCCACTCACAGCATGGCCTTCATTGGCAATGCATCACCTAGAAGCCCCACTTCATGCGCCCTCTCCTATCTATTGCTTGCAAGCATTTTGTGGCACGCATTGGGAGGCATTTGATGTGGTAAGCAGCAAAAACACTACAGCATGTATTGTTGCCAGTTTATAGCTTCTGTGTTGGAAGCCAAACCTCGGCAAAGCCCCCCATAGCATCTTCCATAAAAACACCTTCATAAAATGAGGTTTGACTTCTTTCTTGGAAGCCAAACCTCGGCAAAGCCCCCCATGTCATCTTCCACAAAAACACCAGGCCACTGTGGATTGCCAATGTTCTTCGTAACCTCAACCCATTGAGCTTTCGACCATTGTTTCTTCCACTATTTTTTCAAGGGGCGAATCAATCACCCTCGTGTATTAGAGAAACCCACCTTTCATATGAAATCGGCCACCCAAAAATAACAACAACAACAACAACCTCTCCCTGGAGGAGTAGGAGGAGGAGGAGGAGGAGGAGGAAATCAAAGACCTTAAGGAAGAGCCCAAGCGAACAAAGCTCAAGTTGTTAGAGGAAAAGAGAATCAAGAAAATGCATATGTTCATGTTGCAGTCAAACATCAAGGAGTGAATGAACAATTTTCAGTAATTCAAACCCCACCAGAGTGTCAAGGTAACCATTTTACCTTATTGATTGAGTGTGGGGGTACACATTCTTTCATCTCTCCTAGATGCATTAACACTAGAATGGTAACCTAACAGGACATAAAAGTGTCCTTTCAGGGTTTTGGGAAAAAATTCTAAAACCATAGTAGATCCACTCATTTTGAAAAATCCTTTCATGAGCTTATAGTTCAATAACTACTACATATGGAAAAAATGAGAAACTTGTAATTTTTCTCATCCCTTGGTCACTACAAGCCTCCAAAGTTGATGGACCAGTGCATTTTGCCCAAAACAACAATTTCTTACGGTTGATTGCATATAAATAAGAGTGGGGATTTTTGTAGGACATGAGATAAAATGCCCCATTAACTTCAGTGGGTTGGTGACCAAAACATATGGTTTCTTTTACCTCACCAATTGTTTTTTGGGCAAAAACAATAGGTACAAAAAAGTTGCATTTTTGCCATTTTGCGAACCTATCATCAAAGTTTCTATAGTCACGCTCAATACAGATACTATATACATTTTTTCTTAGTTCCCTTTGGGCCTTTGGATTCAAAAGGAGCCATGGATCATGTCAAAAGGATAATGGATCTCTTACAATTGGAACTTTGGGGGCAATGATAAATTGCTAAATATAGCAAACATGAAAAAACTGGGTTTAGCATTATGACCTCTAGAAACCCATAGAAACTACTCAATATCTAGCCAAGTTTGTAGTCTATGATTAGATATGGTTACTACCTACAAAATACACACAATTGGCCTAAGAAAATAGCAATATTGAGAAAGTTATACTTGCTACTCTAAAATGTATCGTATTCTTCAGCAATCAAAAAACTCAACCATCATCATATACTATGCTATATAGCATATTAGGTCCCCCAAAACTCAAAGAAGATTACCTTTATGTTATACATTACACTTACACAATCAAAATTGAATTTGGATATCAAGAAAGCCACCAAAAAAATCATAAAAGTGCTAATTTTGGCCAAAAAAAAGGATTATGCAATTCTTGTAAATTGGTCATAACTTTCAATTTTAACACTTAGTTCTTCCTACAAGCATCAAAACATGTTGAGAACTATGAAGGCCTAACCTCTAGCAACTTTGTGGATATATAGCACCTAGAAGTTGATTTTCATGCTCTTCAAATAATTCAAGCAAAATGGTCACTTAACAGGACACAAAAGTGTCCTGTTACCATTCTAGTGTTAAAAACCTCACTTTGTCTGAACACCCTGATTCAGACCTAACAATCGAATAAACTATGAGTAGGAAAGCTAAATCTTCAACTTTAGTGGGTAATTTGAATTTTCTTTTGGATGTTCACAATACTTCTGCTCACTTTGGAGTCTTATCCATAGGAGCCTATGATAAAATTCTAGGAATGGATAAGATCGAAAGGCCAAATGTCTAAATTAGACAAGTCAAAGTACAACCAAGAAAAACGACTTATCAATTGGTACCAAAGACTCCAGTAAAAATAAATTCAAGTACAAATGGGTACTGAATAGTAAATCATACACCAAAATGGTAATCACAGAGTCTAGTACTCGGGATGGGAATGGAGGGAGCTTTTGGAGGGATCTTTTCTAATCCCTTCACTGGAGTAGTGTTTGCAAGGCAAAAGTTTTTCACGCCCTTGTTGGAGAGAGATTTTTGGAGGGAGCTTTCTTTGCTATTTCACAATCCAATTGTGTTAACCCACCAGTGCCCACTTCTAGTAGTCATGGGCCAGGCTTGTCGATCTAATAGGAAAAGGGTAGAGTGATCGCCGATGAGAGGTACACTCTAACTGGAACATTCAAGGGTTAGTTGGCTAAGCATGGGCACCCAAGTGTGAATGGGCAAGATCATATAAAAGTCACCTAAACATAAAAACACTCATTCTTTCATTTGTGCAATTGAAGAGTGCTCTTGCTCCATCTCCATCTTCTTCTTCTTCATCTCCTTGTGTGTGTGTGTGTGTATGCGTGAGAGAGAGAGAGAGAGAGAGAGAGAGAGAGAGAGAGAGAGAGAGAGAGAGAGAGTGATCGAGCATTGCAACGATGGCACGGAGGCGGCGAAGCGGTTGAGCGCGGCATGGCGCTAGCTCCTTCTTCTTCGCGGCAAGGAATCCTCCACGAAGGCGAGTGTAGGGCGATGAGTGACACACCCTTGCTCTCTTGAGCTTGCTAGATTAGTCTGGTTGTGTGCTTGCAGCCATTTGTGGCTCGCACACAGTGCACGGAAAGTCCCTTGCATTGACACGTGCAACAGACGTGCACATTTTTGGCGCCGTTGCCGGGGAAATGCCCTACATTAAGCTCGAGTAGCGCTCTATGATACTTTGTGGTGCATTATGAAATGTAGGAAAGATAGAGATAGAAGGTGTGTTTGTTGGGAAGGAGTTTGTTTTGTTGGAGTGTACTGTTTTGTTAATAAAGTGTTGAAAGGTACTGTGTTTTCTCTTTGATAAGGTGTTAGAATTAAGGTAGTGGATCCATAATGTTAGTTCTGTGTAAATTACAATAAGTAGGTCTATTAGTTGATAAGTTCCTATAGTATTGTGCTAGTGTGTAACAGTAGCTCTATTAGTTGTAAGTAGGTAGGTTAGGTGTGTGAGTGCTCGCGCGCACAGCGTGGCCGCGGTGACTTTATCCCCAAAAAAAGAACAACAAAACAAGAAAAAATAAATTAAAGGTAGGACCAGGATCAGGAATATTCCCCAAGCCCAAGCCCACGCTCAGGCTCAGGCCTGAGTCGCCCTTTAGAATTACTTATTTTAGCCTCATGCCTAAGTAAAAATCGACCTCTTTGAGGACCATCGGAGCTTCGAGTAACCGAACATTGTGTTGTAAAGCACACCACGACCCCCTGAGCGATACGCTCATTTTGAGCTATCACACGCTTTAATCCAAAAATCAATCATTAAAAAATATTGAAAAACATAAAAAAGAAGTGGAAACAGGGTGCAAAACGCCCAAAAAATCAAGCGGTTAACCTTCAAGGGTATTCGTCGATGCTTGTAGGGTACCAAAGGCACATGCATTTGCACTCTTGTCGTGAGATAGAGGCCAAGCAACTAGAAAGCATTTTGACTTATGCGAGTTCTCAATACCCACCTACTTTAGGTTCTGGGCCCTCAACGGGAACCCAAGGTCGTACCACTCAGGACCCGCTATAGCGTCTAGTGACTCTTCCTCTGACTACGGCGTCATGGAGGGTTACCCAATGCCTAATCTTGATAGCTCAAGACAAGACATGCATGCCATGGACCCATGGTCCGGACCGAGCGTGCTTAGCCGCTTGAAGGAAACCTTTAGTAGAGCCACTCGCTCCAAACATGGAACTAATGATGTAAATGAGGGGGGTGGGGGAGTAAATTCACCATTCATGACCAACATAGACCCTATGCTCTTAGAGAGTGTGCACGTGAATACTCCATTCACTGCACCCCTTGACTCTTCAGAGCTATTTCCCTCCGAGGTTATATTACCTGATGGTAGAAGCCTTGCCGAAGTATAAGAAGTTGAGCGGTATATCATCGCGGCTAGGGAAAAGGAAATTGAGAGCTTACACAAGGCGGAGCAACAAAGAGAGTTAAAAGAGAAAGCTCCTATGTCAATATCCTTGCTAGGAGAGCAATCGAGTACTCCTAAATTAGTGACCACTAAGGGTCAACCCATAGAGAGCCACATTGCATCTAGTTCAAAAGACACCCCTAGCACCTCAATCCTAGATGGAGCGTTCTTAAATGAGAAATGGGAGTATGAACTACAAACGGAAATTCTAACCGATCTATACAAATGTCACACCTATCACGTGGATTGATTAGATGTCCTACAATCCACAACGGGTGCTACTAGTGTGGAGGATCAACAACAAAGAGTTTGTGAGATCATCCATAGGGTTATTGAGCTAGAGAGACAGAACAAAGGGATCCACATACCTTCAACGGGCTCATGAGATTCTTGCATATAGGGAAGGCTAAACAACCAACCTTATCGCAAATGGAGACTCCCTAGGTAAGTCCGATGGATCCTCCATATGTTGTTTCGCCAGGGGTCTCAGTGCAATCTGAGCCCACAAGTGATAGTTTTACTTTTTCAAGTCTAGCTCATCTTTCCCTTGATGACACCATGGCTACCATGCCTACCCCAATGATGGGCATGCCAAGAAACACGCCATGGACCCCATTTGTTAGTAAAGCACCGCTACATGGTAGCTCAATGCCTGCAACAAGTGTGTACCAATCATATACACCTATAGGTCCTCGTACTCATGTAGCCCCTACCCCTCCGATTGTTTCAACAACCTATGCTCCACAACCACAACACCCAAGCTCTTATTTACATGGGACCATACCGGCTAGCATTAGCATGTCACATCCAATTTCTGCTATGCCTAGGGCCACACATATGAACTTTGGCCACCACATGGCACAACACCGTACCAAACGTGGAACCCAAGGGCTTCCTATGCACCAAGCCCAATGCCAATACCTAGTCCACATGTAGTCTTTGGAGCGCCTTCACCCACAGTGCCTCCTCACTTAGGTGACTTGGCAACATTTGCTCAAGCTATCGGTCAATCTATTGCTAAAAATATGCATAACACGCCTGCCTAGAAGTAAGGTGGTACAAATAGCCAAGCTCACACAAAGATTTAGTGGAGACGGGGATGTGAGAAAGCATATCGAAGTGTTTGAGCAAATAGGCGATTCTCTAGGAGAACACAATGACCTGCATAAGAGTAATTATTTAAGCCTAACCTTAAGTGGGAAGGCTGGTGATTGGTATAGAACCCTAAGGGTGTAAGAAAAAACAATTTACCCTACTCTTAGGAGATTGTTCTTGAAAGAATACATACGAGAGGGAGTGCTTTGGGGTGTAGCCTCTCAATTCTAGAAAGCCCAGTGAGAGGAAGGAGAGTCGGTGAGAGACTTTATTAGTTGCTTAAAGCATTTGAATTCTCGTTGTAATCCAAATGAGTGCTTCAATAATAATCAATTGTTTGATAGATTCATTAGGGGATTACGACATGAGGAGGTATAGTCATTAGAGGTATCACCACTTGGGAAGCAGTCACCACCAATGCAATCCAATTGGAGGATAATTTAATGATTCAAGGAGAAAGAGTGTCCGTTGAGCCTAAATCTATTAGTTCGCAAGCATCGAGGCATCAACCAATGACCCTAAAGCCTATTGCTAAGGAGCCAAAGATATCTGAGATTACTTTAGTAGATCTCACCAAGGCCATTCAAGAGAGTCTTGAGACAATCATGCTCCGCAAAACAATCATATGTATCCAAGAAGGGAGCAACAATGGTGCTCAATATGCTATGGACCGCATAGTACCAGTGAATGACCTACTTTTAGAGTAAAATTCAATGGGAATTGCAATGCCTACGGGAGGTATGGTCATCAAGCTAAGAATTGCATAGTATTTAAGCACGCGAGACCAACCTTAGCATGGATAGACACACCTCAAATGCCTGCATTGATGCCGGTCCCACCTCTTGAACAAACGTCACAACACATGGTCCCTAGGGCCCAAAATGATGTTCAAACAATACCCTTACCACCCCCAGTGCTAGGACCGCAACCACCACATCCGAGAATCACTTCTATGAATCAAGTGGGTTGTGAGTCATTTATTGCTTGTTTGGAAGGCTGTGAGGAAGATATAGACCCTAATATTGCCTATGGGATTGATGTGCTTGAAGAAAGTACACAATACTACATGGAGGACTATTGGGGACAAGTCAAACGTGTCTATCAAGTAGCTGCTCTTGCTGCAAGAGGCCAAAACATCAATTACACTGCTAAGATACCACCTCTTCAATGCTATGAGTGTGGAGGCCCATATCGTGTGGCCGAGTGTGTTATTAGACTACAAAAGGATTCCACACTAATGCAAACCAATCAAGCGAGCACGTCTACAATGCCGATACTCATGTGTATCGATGTGGCATAGATCATTTGATTGCCCAATTTCCGAATAATCCAAATGCACCGAAGATCATGCCATTGAACTTGATTGAGGTTACCGAGGAGCCATCACAAAGCTATGAGTGTGGAGGCCCACATCGTGTGGCCGAGTGTGTTATTAGACTACAAAAGGATTCCACACTAATGCAAACCAATCAAGCAAGCACGTCTACAATGCCAATACTCATGTGTATCGATGTGGCATAGATCATTTGATTGCCCAATTTCCGAATAATCCAAATGCACCGAAGATCATGCCATTGAACTTGATTGAGGTTACCGAGGAGCCATCACAAAGTACACCTGTGGTACCAGTAAACGTACTGACACAATCGATGCTCCAAAAACAAAATTATATTCTTGAGGAAAGAGACACGACATCAATTGCCCAATCTCAGAAAAAGACGAAAACACGAAGGAAGAGATCGCAAAAAGCAGCGAAGTCAGACCTCAGTTCAAAGACCAACATAGGGGCTGGTGACAACCCCGTATATATGAACGACGCTGAAGAGGATTCTGATTCAAGTGAAACCATGGAGACCAAAACGACCACTAAGATAGAAACCAACAAGGAAGATCTTCATGAGCCACAATGGCCAAGATCCAAGAAGAAGATAGGAACTTATCCAAACCCTATAGAGGAGATCGAGCGAGTCAACAAGCAATTAAGGAGTTTGGTAGAAGATACCCAAAGGGATCTAGAACCAGCACCTAGGCAGATCTAGATTACAGACACAATGTTCCATACGCAACAACAACCTCACCTAGTCCATAGACCCTTAGCCATACCTAGTGTCATCCAAGAAGAAAGTGACTTAATGTCATGGGAAAGTGGGCGTACTCTACTCACTTCTTGTTGGAAAGAATGTTTACAGAGAGACTACCTCACCCTATCAAAGAAATGGAGATCCCATCTTCCCCACGTCAAGGGAGTGAAGCCCAAAACATGCCGTTAAATATTTCCAAATTGATGGATTTCATGGCGTCAAAAGTTAGAACCACCATCATGTCCAAATTATATGGAGACCCTGAGAAATTCTTTGCTCTTCGAGATTTCCTCAATGGAGAACTGAAGGTCGGTCTACCACAATTTGCACAAATGGATGGAGCTAGGGAGATGCCAATAGAGGAGGAACACTTAGATCCACAACCCGACCTAGATGAGAACCTTGTTGTAGAAATACATGTTAGCAAGTTGGGACAATACTTTGAGGGCAATGAATCCAATGCAACCATACTAATCACTACCAAGGGATTAACTATGAAGGGAATCCTTGATGGTGGTGCTGGGGTTAGCATTGTGACTAAAAATTGTTGGAAAACTATGGGAAGACCTCACCTTGTGACCACAACCATAGCAGTAAAGAAGGCCAATGGGTCTATTGCTAAACCTATTGGGATGCTAGAAGATCTCAAGATCAAGGTCTTTGGAAATAAAATACAAATTACCTTCATTGTTATGGATTTCTCCAAGCACACTATGGCATCTGAGATGATCTTAGGACATCCTTTCATGAGGGAAGCAAAAATGGTGCATGACTAGTCTAAAAACCATGTCTACTTGCAGTTCCAAGATTCTGTCATTCGAGTGGATCTTGTAACTGGTAGAGCACATCCTCTAGGAAACAGGTTTGTAATTGATCATATATCTGACACCACAGTTCACTCGGTCCCATTGCAGTATTGTTACATTGTAAAGCGGACACTGATGTTGGGAAAGATTCTCCTTATATGGACGTACTACCTAGGATGACCGAGCCTGACAATGTGGATTGGGTCCACCTAGCAGCAACCATAGACACTTGAGGAAATAGGGGGAAGACCTGGGTAACACCTAAGGGGGATGAAATGCCACAACTCGTACCCTTAAATATGCTAGAAGCAATGCATATAGCTTCTGATGACCTACAAGATGAAGATCAAACCAGTAACGTCTCATTAGACTATAGCCCACATGATTTGGGGTCGGAATCATCAATTGAAATTAACTATGAGGATGAAGAATTTGAGTTAAACCTTAGTGAAAATGTGGGGACAAACCATTCACGGCCCAGTGGTACCCTAGATGACAAACTATCCAAGGGAGTAGAAGACACAAGTAGCGATTCATCTAGTGACTCTTCACTAGAGATCGGCCGTAATAAAAAATTAGATAAGAAGAGTAAGAGATATAAGAGGCGATGATATCAAGCAAATGTGTGTGCTAGAATAAATGAAAAGAAATCTACTACAGAATGTCTTGATTATATAGGGGCATGTGATGCTCATTAAAAGTTGGTAGATAACTGGGGTGAATACCTTCAAAGCATTATGTGGTGTAGTCCACAACCCATTGACATCGCACAAGTAGAGGCTATAAAGAAGACAAAGTTGAGCCGTACCGTAAGGAGACGAAAAAATTGAGAGTTAGCTCAACAACAAAAGGAATTGAAAGTGAAATCACAATCCACAGAACAACAGGACCCCACAGACTTACACCCTGCACCTGAACATTTCAAATCCTACACCACAGAGGAACGTAAGGTTGTGTATACAAAGGCTCAAATAAAACCTATCGATGGAAGCAATGGAGTCTATGACGGTCCAATGATAGTTAAGGAAATAGAGTTAGGAGACCTAGGAGAAGAGTCCAAACCTGTTTTCATTGCCCAAGATCTGACATAGACTGAAGAGTGTGTACTTAAAGAACTTCTCAAGGAATTCAGGAACATATTTGCTTGGACATATCATGATATGAAAGGTGTTCCACCTTCGGTGGTGCAACACACAATCCCCATGAATAGCATGGTTAAACCAGTTCAGCAACGACCCTGGCCCAATGAATCCTAAATATGCAAAGATCGTTCAAGAAGAAATTAAAAAGCTTGTGAAATGCGGATTCATATACCCTATTGAGCACTCGGAATGGGTGTCTCCAATAGTGACTGTGCCAAAAAAGAATGGGAAACTCAGGGTGTGCATGGATCTCAAGAAGGTCAATGCCACCACTAGGAGGGACCATTACCCCTTGCCATATTCAGAACACGTGCTTGAAAGAATTGCAGGGAAGGACGCTTATAGCTTTTTAGATGGGTAATCTGGCTACAATCAAATCACAATTGTGCTAGAGGACCAAGCTAAAATAGCCTTTATAACCAAATTTGGAGTGTTTACATTTTGTGTTATGGCTTTTGGCTTAACCAATGCCCCTGCTACCTTGCAAAGATTAATAAACACTACTTTTAGAGAATATTTGAGGGGTTTTGTGAAGCTTTCTTAGATGACCTTTGTGTTTATTGTTCTTGGAAAGAATATCTATCATGCTTATGAAAAGTGTTTGAGAGGTGCAGATTGTATCGCATCTCCTTAAACCCTTTCAAATGCCAATTTTGGGTTAAACATGGAGTCATTTTAGGGCATATAGTGTCCAAATATGGGATTTCCACAGATGAAAGCAAAATTAAAGCCATTGCTGAATTGCCACCACCTACAAACTATAAAGGAGTTCAAAGGTTCATGGGCCATGCTGGTTATTACCGACGGTTTATTCTAAAATTTTCCAAGACAGCTCGTCCTTTGTACAAGCTTCTTATTGAGTTTCACTGGACCGCGGAGTGTGACTATGCTTATGAGTCATTGAAAAAGACCTTGACTAGCGCTCCTATTCTACGAGTGCCCAATTGGAATGTAATTTTCCATGTGCATATTGATGCATCAAAATTTGCTATTGGGTGTGTTCTAGCTCAACCAAGAGAAAAAAAAATGGAATACCCCATTAGCTTTGCAAGTTGTCAATTGAATGATGCCGGGAGAAACTACACCACTAAAGAGCGAGAAGGTTTAGGTATGATTTATGCGGTGAAGAAATTTTGCTACTACCTTCTGGCCAACAAGTTTGTTTTCTATGTTGATCATCAAGCCTTGTTGTATCTAGTAAATAAACCTTGTTCCACGGGAATAATTACACGACGGTTGTTAATTCTCCTTGAGTTTGATTTTACCGTTGTGGTGAGACCTGGTAAAAGACATGTCATGGTGGACCATTTGTCTCGCATACCCAATGGGGAAGCCCCTACTAGAGTCGATGATGAGTTGCCCGATACTTCTCTAAGTCAAAACCATATCTAAATGGAGTGAGAAGATTGTGAACTTTCTAGTTAATGGTTTCCAAACCCAAAGATCTTCATAAGGACAGAGCTCAAAAACTATTAAAAGAATGTGAACCTTATTCTCTCATTGCAGGAACTCTCTATAGGCTAGGGAAGGATGATATTCTCAGACATTGTGCCCGTGAGGATCAGTACTTTATACATACTGTAAGAAGCCCACATGGGTATCGCCAGAGGACATTTCTTAGGGTAACTAACAGCTAGAAAGGTGTTGCAATCATGCTATTGGTGGCCTACCTTATTCAAGGATGCATCACTTTTTGCAAAAGGATGTGATGAATGTCAACATTGCAAGATCACGCAATGAAAGGATAGGATGCCCTTACATCCTGTTAAAGTGACTCAACCATTTGAAAAATAGGGTTTGGACTTTGTAGACCCAATTACTCCGGCAGCTCGTAGCACTCAATCTCGATATATTATCGTTTCCACTGACTATGTAACAAAGTGGGTGGAAGCCAGGGCAACACGCAAGGCTGATGCAAGGTCAACTGCCAAGTTTCTCTATTACAAGATTTGGTCGTTCCTTTGAGATTGTGAGTGATAATGGCACTCATTTTATAAATGGAGTGATAAAAGAACTCACTACCAACTTCATGATAGCTCGCCATAAGTCCACACCTTATTATCCACAAGCAAATGGCCAAGCTGAGAGTACCGACAAAACTCTCATCTCCATTTTGACAAAGACAGTTGAGGATCATCGTACAGATTGGGATTTAAAGCTTAAATCAGCTCTATGGGCTTATCGTACTGCGTACAAAGTTTCCATTAACTGCACACAATTTAAGATGGTGTATGGCCAAGAAGCGGTTATGCCATGGGAGTTTGTCGTTCCTAGTCTTCGAGTGGCTTCTCAGGAAGGTTGGGATGGTAACCCCTTAGTTGAACAATTATATATCCTTGAAGGCTAGATGAAGAGAGGCAATTAGCTGTGCAAAATACACTTGTGGAGAAAGATAGGAGGAAGAAATAGTTTGACCGTTATCTAAAGAACAAAGATATCAATGTTGGTGATAAAGTCCTCATGTATGGAGTGCGTCACGAAAAGAAAATTTGAAATATGCGGGAAAAGGACCATATAGAGTATGTGAAATCACCCCACAAGGAACCATTTGTGTTGAGACTCTAGATGGAGTTGAAACCATTGGATTCCTCAATGGTAGCAAATTTGAAAGATATTATGATCCTTTAAGCCAAGAGGAGCTACGTGCCATCCATCAAAAAAAGGCGGCCAAGGCACAAACAGAATTGAAAAGGATACAAGCTCAAGCTGAGGCAAAAGAGTGACAACAACGCATAAGACGCCAACGAGAGGCCAACCTTGGAGTTACACATGCATTCCACGTTGAAACAGAGGATGATTGGTTGGACTCTGACACACCTCTACGATACCCTATTGAGATAAATAGTACCTATGGAAAAGTGCTATATAATGCCTTATTGGACACGGGTTCTAAGTATAATCTACTATTATATGGGGTGTGGTGTTAGTTAGGAAAGCCACCTCTATCTAAGAGTATCATCCAAGTCAAGGTGTCAACAAGAAAAAAACTACGGTTTTTGGAATCTGGCACACTTCTGTCAATTTTGACAATGGGTTTGTAGCTCAAGACTTTTTGGTCATGCCTGTTGGAACTATGGAGAGTAATCTAAACCTAGGACGCACTTGGATGATAGCCACCAAATGCACTATTGATTGGGGGACAGGGGGTGTCACAACGTAGAAACCAACTCTTAGCCCTGCCACTCAAGCCATAGTCCCTGAGATATTGCCTCTTAAGGAAATAAAACACAAAACATTGCATGTTCAAGAGGTTGAACCATATGTCCCCATAGCCCAACTCTCTAGATCTTCAACTGATGTAGTTGAAATAAAGCTTGAGACACACAAGAACCATCTCAATATAACAAAGAAAACATACAAGTGGGTCCCTAAAGCTTTTTTTAGTGACCATAGCTAGTGTTGAAAGACAGGAGCTTGGTAAGAGACATCCCACTTGCCCTAAGAAATGTAAAGAAACGTTGTGTTGGATTCCCAAAAAACTATTGGAAGCCCAAGGCTACTATGAAGGAAATGATCGAATCTGGGTACCAAAACGTAAATTGTGCTCTTACTTGTCACCTGGCCCACGTGAGCCCAATCCTATGGCTCCAAAACGAATTGAAGATCGCGGAAAGGAAAAAATCACGGAGTGCTATACACCCGCTCCAGAGCTAGTTTGGGTACCGAAGAAAGAACAATTTGTTCCACCTAGCTCAGGAATAGAGAAGTCAAATGAAGCTTCTTGCTCTTTATGTAGTTCCTATACAAAAATAGAAGCTTCGACACAACCTCCACCTACCATTGTACATATCCATACAAACAAGGAAGAGTTTGCACCTCCCGTTGTAAGTTCACCACCTACAACAACGTTGCAAATAAAATCATGGGAGAGTGCCTTACCACCCTTGGAACTAGATATAAAACATAGGGTGGTCAAAAACTTTTGGTTAAAGCCTTCACCCATAACAACTTGGAACAATTGGTTTCAAAAGGTGACAACATCATTCCAAAAGGTATGATCTACCCAAGGAAGGGGGGAGTGTTTGCTGACATCCATCATTCACTTGCTTCTCTCTCAACCTTCCTCCCTAACCTCTCAATCTCCAATCCTAGTGAATGTATATATAAAGCCTTATACTCACAAAAACAAGATAAAAAAGTAAAAGAGCAAGAGCCACCGAACAATAATGTGGAAACTTACAAGTTCGATACATAGCACAAAATCATAAAAACACATTATGCACAAGAACACGACCCTTGTAATATTTGCACTCTAACCATCATCTATCTATGTGTACAGATAATGCTAGTACGCCAGAGTCGTCCACTTCTGCCTTGGGTGAGAGGTACCCTCGTTACTCTTCACAAGTGTTTTACATGGTCTTTCCGGTGCTTGCCTGTGACTGGGATTTGGTAGGTACGCTAGCATGTGAGAGGAATTTTGAGGAGTTAGAATGGCTGATACGTCTCTTGACCACGACTGATCCATACTTAGTAGAGAGCGTCTCTCCCATTGCACAAGACTACCCTCTTGACCAAGATGACTATAGGCGTCTAGTGACCTTCTTAGTAAACATTGGTGCCTCTAATGATGAAGACGATTTACATGATTACACGGATGGCACATATGGTCTCACGGATGATGCCTTTGTTTTTTTCAACGACGAGGATAGGGGTTTAGCCTTAGGGCTCCCCCCAATTCTTACAATATCCTATTCCCTTGACTCTCTAGGGGGAGTGCAAATAATTAGGTTAGGGTTCCTTATGTTTTTTAATTGTGTTCAATAAATGTTGGTACCTTTTCCCACTGATATGCCTCTGGAAGGTGGATGTTTGGTGGTGACTATTATGCAGTTTGGGACTACATAAGGATGCCTTCAAAGGACAACGACAATAAATGTTTATATGCTACAACGGATGTTCTCCATTATATCAGGTGTACTACTTCCTTTTATCTATGCTCTCCACAGTTACATGTTTGCATCTTGTCATTTAAGTTTCTAACAATGCATAAAATTTATGAAGTTGTGACATTGCCAATTTAGATGCTATAATTTTTTCAAACTTCTAGTACCTTGTTCTTCTCTTTGAGTTTGGTCTACTAGTTGGCTTTAGGTAGGTATCAGGACCTTAGGCTAAACTAGGCCACTTAATTGCTGACTTTAATTCCTAAATAGTCTATTATTTGTAGTAACTTTAGTAATGTTTTAGGCTATGAGGATATAGTTCTCTCTAGCTTATTCCACCTAAGTGTGACTTGTGTTGTGGAAGTCCATGTGTTAAGCTGGTATTTGAGACCTCGAGTCTCCCAGCTGCTAGTATTTGAAACCTCGAGCCCCCTAGCAACTTGTAGCAACTATGACAACAACAAAAAAAAAGGAAAAAAAAGAAAAAAAGAGAGGAAAAAAAAAGCTAATAGCACAAACTTCTTTGTATTTTATGTTGATCACACTTAAGTGGTATAATTGACAAGATCACTAGTCTTTAGACCCCGACGAGCATTCCTAGGGTTAACTACTCTTTATTAATTAACGTTAGATAACCTAGTACTTACTTTAGCCCTAGCTCTTGTGTACTTCTCTTAGAGTCAACCTAATAGACCTTAACTCAAGTGCATTTCATTCAGGTACTACGCTTGTTCTAGTTGGCAATGTTACAATTCATGATTTTTTTTTTGCATTTCCTAGAATATCATGTATGCATCTCACTTATTGTACGCCTGCATATGCTACCTTTGAGCTTTCACAATGTTGCTTTTCTTCTGACACAAGTACTCCTATCGTGGATTCCAATGTTGCGTTGTTATATTCCGAGGGCGGAATCTATATCAGGAAGGGGGGCATGTTAACCCACAAGCATCCACTTCTAGTAGTCATGGGTCGGGCTTGTCGATCCAATAGGAAAAGTGTAGAGTGATCGCCGACGAGAGGCGCACTCTAACTGGAACATTCAAGGGTTAGTTGGCTAAGCATGGGCGCCCAAGTGTGAATGGGCGAGCTCGTATAAAAGTCACCTAAACCTAAAAATCACTCATTCTTTCATTTGTGCAATTGAAGAGTGCTCTTGCTCCATCTCCATCTTCTTCGCTTCATCTCCTTGTGTGTGTGTATGTGTGTGTGTGTGTGTATGTGTGTGTGTGTGTGTGTGTGTGTGTGTGTGTGTGTGTGTGTGTGAGAGAGAGAGAGAGAGAGAGTGATCGAGCATTGCGACGAAAGCACGGAGGTGGCAAAGCGGTTGAGCGCGGCACGACGGTAGCTCCTCTTCTTCGCGGCGAGGAATCCTCCACGAAGGCGAGCATAGGGCGGTGAGTGACACACCCTTGCTCTCTTGAGCTTTCTAGATTAATCTGGTTGTGTGCTTGTAGCCATTTGTGGCTCGTACACAGTGCACGGCAAGTCCCTTACATTGACACGTACGACAGGCGTGCACAAATTGAATCCTCAATCTATCATACTAGGGGTAGGACAAGAAGATACATGCTACCCTATTAAATCACGAAGTTCTCCAAAAAGCATTACCATATTAAATCAGCATCTAACATGTACTAACCAAAACATGCTAGACATATTTACATTTAAGTCTAACATGTATGTCGGAAAACATTATACTTCAAACGTAGGGGTAGGACTAGAAGATACATGCCACCCTTTTAAATCATGAAATTATCCAAAAAGAATTAGGGTATTAAATCAACATCTGTACTAACCAAAAAATATGCTTTGCACATAGAAGAAGAACAACAAAACACAAGCCACCCACAAAAAGAATTATAATATTAAATTAACAATTACGGTTTGTGCCATACAATCAAATGTGGGCACTATGGGGATATGATTGAAACAATTTAATGACAATTCTATTTATGCCATACGACGCTACTTGAACACATGAAGCACATCCTCATTTGTT
This sequence comes from Adiantum capillus-veneris, assembly GCF_014529385.1. NCBI lineage: Eukaryota > Viridiplantae > Streptophyta > Polypodiopsida > Polypodiales > Pteridaceae > Adiantum > Adiantum capillus-veneris. The sequence continues at coordinate 112,643,795 of NC_140954.1, read as the reverse complement.
AGCTTTCTTTGATGGATAAACATATTGTGGTTTAAATCTAAGCCAAAGTAGCAAAGGAAGATGAAGTAAATATGCTTATAGGCCATATATGGCTGTTGATAGAGTGGTGTACCTCGGATACCATCCTCAATCTCTTTAGCAGTAGGAGTTGGGCTTGGTGCTTGGCCTTGATGTGCCCCAAGAGCAATTTTTTATGCACACAATTGAGCTCTATGATATCTACCCTCGAAAAAAGCAAGCATCTTCACACTTTGAATCAAAGAGTTTGATAGATCAGACACAAATGCCTCTTACAAGCTCAATATTTCTTTGTTTCCCTTGCCAACAAGTCAACTTGCATGCTTCATTTTAGCAAGGTTTGTAGTTGGAATGTAAGACAACATAGGAACACTCTCAAAGCACAACTGGACTCTGACCATAGCAAAAGTATCATAGTGTTCCATTTTGGAGGTCAGCATACCAATTTATGTGATTAAAGCTAGCAACTTCCATTTCCAAGAAGTTTCAATTGGTCATTCGCTCATTGCACTAATCGAACAAGAGCTACTTTTGAAGCCAAGATGTCCGTCAAATTTACTTCTTTTGATTAAAGATGGATACCTCATTCTAGAATGAATAGGCTTGCCCCAACAATAGCCACCATACTTTTGATCCATCCCCCACATTTGGGGAAACCATCCGGCACAACGTCCATCTCATAAACTCAATCTCCATTGTACCTCTCTCTCCACACCCTCTATCTATATATATATATCTTTCTTTTCTCTCTATCTCTATTTTTTTCTATATTCTCTCTCTCTCTCTCTCTCTCTCTCTCTCTCTCTCTCTCTCTCTCTCTCTCTCTCTCTCTCTCTCTCTCTCTCTACCTCTATTCCTCCGTCTGTCTCTTCCCTCTCCCTCCATTTTGCTTTTCTCGCTCTTTCTGTATCTCTCCATTTCTCCCTACCTCTCTCTCTACCTCTCTTCCTCTTTCCCCTCTTTCTCTTTCTATCCTCCATTTCTCTCTCTTACGTTTTTCTCTTCCCATGTCTCTCTCTCTCTCTGTATATATATATATATATATATATATATATATATATATGTATGTATATAAATCCCTCTATCCTCCTCTCCTTTCCCTTTATACCTCTCTATCTCTCTCCCTCTTTTCCCTCTCCATCCATTCGGCTCTCTCTCTCTCTCTCTCTCTCTCTCTCTCTCTCTCTATATATATATATATATATATATATATATATATATATATATATATATATATATATATATATATATATATATATATATATATATATATATATATATATATATATATATATATATATATATCCCTCTATCCTCCTCTCCTTTCCCTCTATACCTCTCTATCTCTCTCCCACTTTTCCCTCTCTCCATAGCTCTTTTCATCTCCCCCCCCCCCCTCTCTCTCTCTCTCTCTCTCTCTCTCTCTCTCCATTTCTCTTTTCCTCTCTCCCTCTCTCTGTTCACTCTATTTCTCTCTCTCTATCAATCTCTTTCTCTATCTCTTTTATCTCTCAATACCTCTCTATCTCTATCCGTCTCACTTCATACATTTCTTTCTTCTATCTCTCTATCTATTTTCTCTCTCTTTCTATATCCCTCTCCTTCCATTCCTCTCTCTCTCTCTCTCTCTCTCTCTCTCTCTCTCTCTCTCTCTCTCTCTCTCTCTCTCTCTCTCTCTCTCTCTCTCTCTCTCTCTCTCTCTCTCTCTCTCTCTAACGAGCATGAAAAATAAATTAAAATAGAAAAATCTCTCTCTCATGTATATAGATAAGAATAGTTATGTTTTTTATTTGCTAATGATTACTAACCATATTTACAAGCATTTTTGCTCAACTACCATCCTTGTCAAGTAACCAACTATTACAAATGTGGGGATGAATCCTATTTCTCTGGCACAAATCGTTCTTCTCTAATTGGCCCTAACTACTAACTTAAGCATGAACCTTTAACTATGTCAGCTTTTGCATTATTCCAAATGCCTTACAAATACATGCATTGGTGATCGCAGATAAAAATTGGCTCTTCATTCTCACTACAAACAGTCCCTCCAATTCATGTTGGTGCGAGCACCCAATATGAGAGAGAGAGAGAGAGAGAGAGAGAGAGAGAGAGAGAGAGAGAGAGAGTTTTTGTTTCCTGCGCCCTCTCTTTACAAACAACACCACACAGGTAGTGGTTCTATTATCATGGTTCTCCTCATCCCCTGGCCCAGTCTTGGATGGCCTGCACCCCTCAATCTTCACCTTCTACCGTCTTCATCTCAGTGTGCTCGCATGTCTCGCTATGTATAAATTGTGTATATCACGTTCATGTCCATCCATATTGGACACACCTTGCATGTATCCTAGTGTCATGGTACAAATCCCTCTTGTTAGCATAGACTTCTTGTTTTTGTGGGACCCTTGAACACAAAACCAATGATTTTTTTGCGCCCTTGTGTTGTTGGCAATACCATGCAATCAAGTCACCTCAAGAGACACCATTCTAGACCTCGTTTATCCCCTCCAATTCATCTTGGCCCTAGCACCCAATATGAGAGAGCGAGAGAGAGAGAGAGAGAGAGAGAGAGAGAGAGAGAGAGAGAGAGAGAGTTTGTAAGAGATGATTGAGTACTATTTTTTCTTTTTTGCGAATGATTTAGCATTTCAAGGTATTCCACTTGGCACTACTTGGAGATAGAGAAATTGAAAGTGATGATTGAGAGAGAGAGAGAGAGAGAGAGAGAGAGAGAGAGAGAGAGAGAGAGAGAGAGATAGATAGATAGATAGTTCTATTATCGTCCTGGGAGGTCAAATATGACCTATGGGACCAAATGAACATGTCACGTGGTGTGAGTGGAGTTCATAAGTGACTCTCGATGCTCAAAAATGGCTGAAATGAGCGTCGCAATAGAGAGTCCACATCGTGGTTGGGAGAGGAAGGTATGTAGGGAGAGATCATGGCTAAATATATGGGGAAAAGAGGACCTAATGTGGTCAAAAGCTGAGCACTCAAGTAGTGTGTGGTACTCACTCTCTCGCACTTGACGAGGGCATAAGGTGCAAAGTCGATGACACTCCTCACCAGTGCCCCAACGTCCTGTCTCGCAGCATAGAGAATGGGAGCTAAGACGAATGGAGGCAATGGTGCGGATCGCACTCAATGGGATGGGCTCAAGGATGTAGGAATGGGTTCGGTTACCTCGTTCCGAGAAGAAGAGAGATTTGTAGTTTGGGGCAACGTGTGTGGTGTAATGGCTGAAGCGAGAACCTCCGGATTTCTCCCAAGCCGTGATACATTGGCGTTGTAAGAAGGCCTCATTAACTTGGGAGTCGATCGACGCATCCTTGACCAAGTGACATGCATCCCATCTTCCAAACCATTTCTTGATATCAAGCATCCACCCCAAACTTAGTATTTTGCTCTTGCATGTCTTTTGAACCATTTGACTTGCTTCATATACGATTCTAGGAAGTCGATGCAAAGGGTTACGTTGTGTCTTACGCATGTACTCCACAACCCTTTGCATGCCCAAGACCTCAATGGGAAGCAATCCGGACTCAAGAAGTAAGAGCATGTAGGGTGTTTGTGTCTTGACTTGGAGAAAGTTGGTGAGAAAACGCTTTTGGACATTATCAAACTCTTTCCAAGTAGACTTCCCGATGCTTCCACCCCACACCTCCACTCCATAAAGAAGCACCGGTGTCACCAATGTGTCAAAGGGGTACTTTTTGAGAGCCCAACACTTGATCTCTCCTACATTGCACATGTTCTCAAATGCATAATAGGCCCTCTTTCCGGCTTCCAAGCGACGCATTGCACAATCCTTCCATTTATGATTGGATGGAACCTCAAGGCCAAGGTACTTGAAGTGATCTACCACTTCAAGTTTCTCATTGTTATATACAATTCATGGATTTTCATCATTGAGGGTCTTTACAAGCATAACCTTGGTTTTGGATCCATTCACGATCAGCCCGCTATGTAGGCAAAGCGTTCCAAGACACTCATAAGCTTTTGTGCATCTTCTAAGGTATGTGCCAAGAGCACTACATCATCGGCATAAAACAAAAGCATGATCACCGCATTTCCAATCTTAACCTCTTCTATGCCTTCTTGCTGCATAAAGTCAAGAACCATGCATTCCAATTCATCAATGAGTAGCCCAAAGAGGGTTGGGGAAAGTGGGCATCCTTGTTTGACACCAATAGTGCTTGCAAAAAATTCTGAAATTCCATCTCCCATACGTAATCGACATATCACTTTTTGGTAGATGTGAAAGACTGCATGCATAAATTCTCTCGGCACTTGAAGGCTTTGCATACGTCTCCAAAGATTTCCTCGCGGTACCATGTCAAAAGCTTTCTTGAAATCCACAAAGCAATAATACAACTTTTTTCCTTTCAATCGAGACGCTTCCATAAGAACTCGAAGAGTGACAAGGTGATCAATAGTGCTATGATGCTTTCGAAAAATTGCTTGGCCAAGTGCACGTTTGCCATTCTTTTCAGCCCATTCACTTATCTTCATCTCCATGATACATCCAAATAACTTTGCCATTAAAGAACCAACCATTATAGTGCGATAGTTGTTCACATTGTTTACATCTCCTCCTTTGTGCAAAGGTTTGATCCAATTTGCACTCCAATCATGAGGTATGCCATACTGAAGTGCAAGGTTAAACATATCGCATATCCAATATCGTGTTTTCTTGCTTGTCCATTTAATCATTTCAGCCTTGACACCTTGAAGGTCACCTGCCTTGCGAGTAGCAAGTTTCTCAAGGGCGCGGCATACATCTTCAATGGTAAAGAAGGGAGACATAAACAGAAGGGAGCTACAACACTCCATCTTATCAACATTGGGTTGCTCATAGAGATTCTTACAATGCATATACATATCCTCAAGAGTCAAGTCACCAAAGCTCTCAACGCGCTTGCCTTTTAGATTTTGCCAAAACTTGCCACATGCATGTGCTTTCTCTTGTGCTAAAAGAAGTTGTTTTTCGACTTCCCACCTTCTCTTCTTCTTTTGAACAAGTGCTTTGTATGTGTGTGAACATTCCAAGTAAACTTCCTTGTCTTTGATTGCATCCAATCTTAGCAAGTGTTTTCGGGCTTGACTACATTCCATGTCAAACCATTTCTTCTTGGTGCTACCCTTCTTAGACCTTTTGCAAGACATGTGTTTCACCGAAAAGCATTCCTTCGCACAAGAGAAAATTACTTCTTTGAAAACTTTCCACTTGCATTCTAATGTTGGGCTCTCTTGATGCTCTATCATGCTTAACATTTGGTCCACCATATCAGCATATATAAGTGCTCGTTTGAAGTCTAGACGTAGGTACAAATGATTCACATCATGATTGGAGGCTACATGCTCGGGCCGTTTACCACACTTGAGGTCAATACATAACATCCTATGATCCGATTCCGGATTCCATTCACCAAGTGTAAAGCTTTCTATTCATTCTAGAGTGGCTTCCGAGAACAACATATAGTCAATAGCACCGTTGTGCTTTCTACATGTAAAGTCATTGGTGCCTTGCCATAGAGATACACCATATGCAATGAGCATTCCGGTACTATTGCACATATGTAGAAGTGACTTTCCATAGTGATCCACTTCTTTTGCATCATTAGAACTTCGATTATACATGTATGAGTCATCCATTCTTCTTGAGACATGCGGCATGTCTACTTGTTGTGTGTCGTGTTGTAGCATATTTGTGCGAGCATTCATGTCTCCAAAAACAATGACTTCACCTTGATCCTTGTAATGAGCAATGTCTTCCTCTAGTTCAACAAAGGGCTGATCTCTATCCATATTCAAGCAAGCATAAAAGTTGGAGTCATAGTGAGGAATGTAGCAACCGGCCACAAACATGACTTGACCATTTGGTGGGCTGATTTTCAGCCATAAGTAGCGTTTATACTTATCTTCTTTGACAATGGAAACATCTTTCAAACCCTTTTTGGTCATACATGCTACACCTCCTTGGCCTCTTCGTTGCTTTGCATTTTTGGCCCACATCAAAGAATGCACATCGTTTTTGTCAAATCCAAGAATTCGTTGCGCATCATGCTCCCATGTTTCAACAAGAAGTATAACATTGGAGTCATTGGTAAGCTCATCAATGCCAATTCTCGCATTCCATGGATACCCGTTACAATTCCAAAAGCTTATTCGCAAGCGTGAGTTGGTCTCATAGATCATGTGTCCCTATTTGTTGGGTGGACTTGCATCCTCCTTAAGTGGCTTTTCTTCTTGAGAGAGAGAGAGAGAGAGAGAGAGAGAGAGAGAGAGAGAGTCAAAGAGATGCTTGAGAGAGGAAGGCCTATATATAGAGAGTTAGTAGGTTAGTTTTTTATTTTCTAGCAATTATTGCTGGTACCAATGTTGAGGTTATTCTATGGTCTCTTTCTTCTTCTTCTCCCCCCCCCCCCCTCTCTCTCTCTCTCACTCACACACACACACACACACACACAAGGAAAGTGTGAGCGCTAGCACTCGCCTAAGGCTTGCACATGAAAGAGAGAGGGGGGCATTTGTAGTTCACCAGCTGCATTCTTGCATGAAAATATTGTCGCTTCTCCCCTCTGAATCATCTTGGCACTAGCACCTAGTATGAGAGAGAGAAAGTGAAAGGGATGATTGAGAGATAGATTCAAAGAGATGCTTGAGAGAGGAAGGTCTATATATATGAGTTAGTGGGTTAGTTTTTGGTTTGCCAGTTATTATTGATGGTGATGCAGCCAAAGTCATGTGCTTACCTTAGCAAAGGGTACATGCAGTGGTGTGTATGCTTACAGATGCATGGAAGAGGGCTTGGCCAGGAGCTTCCTTGGAGAAGACAAGATTCCAAAGAGGAAGGGCCACGGAGGTGCTATCAGGGCTTTTTGTGGAGGAGACGGAGGGGGCCCTCAAGAGGTAGTTCTCAAAGCTCAGCAAGGAGGAGCTTCGTCGGGATCAGAGAGGAGCTTTCATTGACTGGAGAAGGATTTGAAGCAAATGAAGGTGTTGTCAAGAGGTTTTTCTTTCCATGCTCTCAGGGAGGAAGTCCATAGAGAGGTGAAACCAAAATTCCCTAATTTATTGCACTCGATGGTGTCATGCGGAGTCGGATTGTAGCGAGGGTTTTTGGATTGTTGTAGGTTGTGTTTTCTGCCATAATTGATGCAAACCAGATCTGATTTTGGTGTCTTTTCTTCCCCCTTTGTCCCGTTATTCTTTTTGCTTTGTTCCAACTATGTGCTGCCAATGTTTGAGATGTGTGTGCCTCCTCGGACCTTTGTGTGTGTGATAGAGAAAGAGAGATTGGTGTGTGTTGTATCACGGTTGTGAATGAGCAAATATCGGTGTGGATTGTTGTCGATTGTTTGACTTTTGAAGGTGAACTCTAGTGGATTTGGGTTAGTGATTATACTCGGCTATAGAGAGGCAGACTGCTTGGGTTTCAAATGTATTCCCCTTCCCCCCTATCCAATGGTATCGACATTGAGGTGAGGTCTGTCTTGCACAAGGCAATGTTGAGCGCTAAACGCTCGCCTATGAGAGATACAGAGGGAGAGATGAAAAGAGATGGTTTTTTTTCTCATTCACCGCCGACAAGTATTATCAAATTTAGAATTCCAATTAGGCCTAGCGCTAGTGCCCACTTCATGTGTGTGTGTGTGTGTGTGTGTGTGTGTGTGTGTGTGTGTGTGTGTGTGTGTGTGTGTGTGTGTGTGTGTGTGTGTGTGTGTGTGTGTGTGTGTGTGTGTGTGTGTGTGTGTGTGTGAGAGAGAGAGAGAGAGAGAGAGAGAGAGAGAGAGAGAGTGAAAAAGATGAGTATATTTTTTGATTGAGAGAGAGGTAAAAAGTGCAAGCAATGGGCCTTGATTTGAAGGAGGCAATCATGGAGAAATTGTCATGTGTAGTCTACAGCTGGATGCAAGCATACATTGACAAGAGGGTAGGAAATAAATCATGGTACAAAGTGCCCTTCGCTCTGATTTCACAACTACTTCATCTAATAAGTAGCATCAAAGTGTTCAATTGTTAATTTATATAATTTCTTACTATCAATGAATAGAATTAGCATTAGCAGCATGTGTAGGAAAGTGGAGGTAGGGAGAGGAAGAGAGAGCAGGCTAGTGAAGATCAAAGGATAGAAATGATGAGAGGGGATAGCTAGAGGTGGTGGAAGAGGAGAGGATGGAGGAGTAGTGAGTGACTTAAGTAGCCAAGCAGGGCGGCAGTAGTGGTGGCCAAGGAGGTGGTGGAGGAGAAGAGGACAGAGGAAAAGAGTTGGTGGCTAATGAGGGCAATAATGGTGGTGCACCAGTGGCTTCCCCTCCCCCAAAAAAAAACTCACTCCATTCCCTAACTCGAAGCGGATTCCAATAAAGCATGCATGGTACCTCAATGTACATTCTAGAGGTGGATGTATCAATAGCGACAATATATTTAGAAGATGTCCTATGCATAAAACTTTGATCATATCCCCTCAAAGAGATGGTAATTGTTGAATGAAAGTGGGTAGAAGTAACTCCTCTCCTGCTTGTTCTTTTCTTCCAAGGATTATTTGTGAGATAATGTATGATTTCATGTGTTACTTGGTAGTGGTTGTCATTGAGGGGGCACCCAATGGTGCTAGGGGTATGACATTTGGAGTACTCTTATTAGTTGCCTCATGATTGTACGCTTACAAACCATGGCAAAGCAGATTCTTGCACATTAAAAGGATCCTGAGAGATCTATCAACATCGATTGATAACGATTTTTCTTTATCAGCCATTGTTTAGAATCTACAAGATTTGTTAATTAAGCGAGGATAATCAATGATGGTTGGAGAAGAGACGATGGTTTGGATAGGCCGTGGACGATACGTGTAAATGAGGCTTGGAACCTCCTTTGCTTTGAAATTTAGTAGATTCGGTGGGATCTCAAAACTCTTCAAAACACTCTGCGGTGTCGTAGACTCTTTTTCACCCCTTTCAGACGAGAGAGAGAGAGAGAGAGAGAGAGAGAGAGAGAGAGAGAGAGAGAGAGAGAGAGAGAGAGAGAGAGAGAGAGAGTCCTTGCTTAGAAGAGATGCATCATGTGGATTGTAGATGACTCTTTAGATGGGATTGGTGACTTATCAATAGCCTCTTTTGTTGCAGCTAGAGGTGACTACGAGAGAGAGAGAGAGAGAGAGAGAGAGAGAGAGAGAGACTCCTTGCTTAGAAGAGATGCCTCACGTGTATTGTAGATGACTCTTCAGATGGGATTGGTGACTTATCAATAGCCTCTTTTGTTGCAGCTAGAGGTGACTACGTGAGAGAGAGAGAGAGAGAGAGAGAGAGAGAGAGATTTTATTATTGTCCTCAGAGGTCAACTATGAACTATGGGACCAAAGTTACATGTGATGTAGTATTTGCATGACTGATGAGGGACTCTCGATGCTTCAAAATTTTGGTGATGAGAGTCGCAATGGAGGGCCCACACTATGGCTGGGAGAGGAAAGTGTGTAAGTCTAAGTCATGGCTTAAAATGTGAGAGAAGCAAGTTCAGATGTGACCAAAAGCTGAGTACTCTAGTAGTGTGTGGTAATCTGACTCTCGAACTTGCAGTGAGCATAAGGTGCACAATCGATTTGACTCTTCTCCATTGCCCCAATGCCATGTCTCGCATCAAAGGGAATGGGAGCTAAGCCGAATGGCTGCGATAGTGTGTATTGCCGACAATGGGATAGGCTCAAGCATGTAAGTGTGAGTACGGTGTCAAGAAGTAGGCGGTCTTGCCAGGAAGGCACCGGGCCTCTTGCTGTGAGAGTTTGTGAGGAAGCTCAAGGGTTATGAGAAAGAGCTAAGATGTAGATAACATAGCTTCTAGAGCTAAAGAAGAAATGTAGCCAAAGAAGCCGCTCACTTTTCCTTACAAACACACACATGATGGAGAGAACTCATGAAAGATAGTCAGAACATAACAAAAATGAAAATATCGAGATTACGATCATATCGTATCATGGGTAGGATAAAAGGGTTAATGGATGAGTTAATGATATTTAATCTTTGTTGTCCAAATAAGCTACGGATTGCTCTTTGGAACTGTAGCTTTGTGCTTACTATAATGTATATGTTTTGTCTAGCGATGGGGATTAGTTGTGAATACAAATCCTCTTGATTCATAATAAAATAACCACACTCACATCAAAAGAGAAGTTATAGTCAATAATAGGTAGTATGATGGGATCTGGTGAGAGAAGGATTTCGTTGAGCCTTTCAGGACCAAATAGAAACACTATGCGTTGTTGAAAGTGAATCTTTCGACTAATCCAAATGTTGACCCTAATAGATTGCACAGAATGGAAATGAAAGAAATCGCCTCTATGTGGATTATGGTTATTCATCGATGATATACTTAGTATGTTCAAAGATAAAGGTGTGAAAGAAGTGAAAGGAGAAGAAGAAGAGAGTTTCTCTCCCAAGCCCTATTGTTGCCCTTAGGCAATAAGGATACTGCGGAGAGAGAAGTACCTGTAGCAAGGAGATTCTAGAGTTTGTGGAAGAGAATTTGAACCTTAAGAGAGAGAGGTGCTTGTGAAAGATGAAGATATGGTTACTAACCTTGTGCACATAATTGTTTCCCGCAAGAAGGTTGTGCCCATTACATTGACAAGATTGCTGCTTGAATACCTTTCAATGAAACAATTAGGACACAACAAGAGAGATGAAAGGAGGAGTAAAGATAGAATTAGAGATAGATCTAAGTGTGGTGGTGGTATTAAAGATAAATAATGAGAGATATATAAGGAGTTAAAGACAAGTATTGGACTAGATATGCAAATGAAAGAAAAACTAGCAACATATATCTTACATGAGAGCAATCGTCACCACCTTAATGGAGAGAGAAGATGAGGCAAGACTTCATCCTTTCTTCAAGAGAAAGTGTGGCACTAAGATGAGTGTGACACTATGGAATTGAGCTATTCTCACTCACTCATAACTTGCCCCAATGAAAAGAAGGTTGCCCTTTTTATAGGTGAGGGAGCCATGTTTCATATAATCACTTGATTAGGCTAAAGAGTTAGCCCAAATCAAATGTTCTTTGGATATTTCTTAAAATGGGCAATATTAGGACTCAAAATAACATGAAATTCAGCATTTTTGGTCGTTAAGGCTCCATGTGGGTGCATGATGTATGTGGGCCCCACCTAGGCATCTTCTGTGTGGCTCCAACAGGGGGTCCCAACTTGTGTGTTTTGTCTTTCAAGGCATCTTTGAGGTGTCACATTCACATGCTTATGTCTTTTATCCTGCAAATATCTTATTTTATGGAAAAAGACCAAGATTACTTCTTTTCACTTGATTCACCTGCTTATCATCTCTTCTTGCAGTGTAGTTGTGAGAGGGTTTTTCACTGGTTTCCCTGTAACTTTTGACCTGTAACTTGGATTGACATGCTTCAAAAGGCAAAATTGGCCTACTAAACGAGCGTGACTTGGTTTTGGCCTTTTCTCCACGTCCTTAGGTCATGATTTTCAAATTGGGATGGTCCAAGAAGCTTTGGATCTTCCTTTTCATAAAGTCTTCTAGTAGGCCCTTCCCTCTTGTATGTATCCAAGAAGGTATGCATTATTGAAGGGTTATATTATTAAATAAATGTGAAAAGAAGAAAATAATTTATATATGGTAGGGTTTAGCTGAGATATTAGAAGAAATATACAAATGCTTTTCCCCCAGAAAAAAAGAGGCACAATCATTGATACTTATCTTGCAATACTTTCTAATAGTAATGTACATTTATATTACTTCAAAGGTAATACTAAGGTATGGTAGAAAGCTTTTATTTATGCATATGAGTATTATATGAAGTATACTTATGCATCAAAAAGTCACAATATAAATCATTTAATGCCAGTTCCCACTATATACGTGCCAAAGCACGACAACGGTTTCTTCTTTCAGCGAAGAACATGGTTTTGTACTTGGGGAAATATGGGTGGTGTAATGTATGAAGCGTGACCCACCGGATTTCTCCGAAGCCATAATACATTGGCGTTGTAGAAAAGCATCATTCACTTGGGAGTCAATCGAAGAATTATGTAGCAAGTGTAATGCATCCCATCTCCCAAACCACTTCTTTATGTCTTGCATCCATCCCGTGCTCAAGAGCTTGCTTTTATGCGTCTTTTGAACTTTTTTGCTTGCTTCCCATGCAGTTGTAGAAAGACGATGTGAGGGGTTTTAACGCATCATTATCATGTACTCCACAACCCTTTCCATGCCCATAACGTCAATTCGAAGAGATCCCGACTCAAGAAGTAGGAGCATATATGGTATTTGTGTGTTAACTTGGAGAAAGTTTGTAAGAAAACGCTTTTGGACATTCTCAAAGTCTTTCCAGGTAGTCTTTGGGAGAGTGTACGCGTACTGATCTGGCCCTCCTCGTCACACTACCATCTCCCCATGTCTTCAGAGACAATGCAGAAGAGGTGTGTTTGTGAGCGCATGTGTCTGTCTGAGAAAAGTGTGTGTGTGTGTGTGTGTTCTGGATATTCTTGCGATTATTCTTAAAAGGAAAAATTACCAAAATACCCCTCTAATTTGTGGAAATTCCCAAAATACCACTCAAAATTCAAAAATTCCCAAAATAACTATTTTAATTGGATTGTTTACAATTTCCTAATCTTTATTCGTTTTTGACAATGAAGGTCCGTTGTTTAGTGCTTAGCATGTAATTTGTCACAAACTAACTCCCAAAAAAAGATAATTATGTCTAGAAATAATGAAGCAATTCATCTTCAAAGCCTAAATAACCAGCTCAAATTCTAGTTTTAGTATCTTGTATAGATAGACAATCAGTCTTCTTATGAAAAGCTACAAATTTTTTAATCTTTGGATAAATTTACTCTCACAACCAGGGGTACTTTGGGAATTTTGGAAAATTTGAAGGGTATTTTGGGAATTTTTGACAAAATATGAGGGGTACATTGGGAATTTTTGAAATTTGAGGAGTATTTTGGGAATTTTCACAAATTAGAGGGGTATTTTGGTAATTTTGCCTTCTTAAAATTGTAATTGCCTGATGCTCCACTTCTTGGCGCTGATGTAATATGTTGCTACTGCAATGCACAAACAACAGTAAGCGGTTCCTTGGCAGCACAACCTAGAGCAACTAGTAAATCCTAGAAGCACAAAGTGGTTGATATGCCATGAGGTTGGTTGTGTGGCCAAGGGAAACACCAATTCACAAGAAGTTTTGGACAGATTCTCACAATAATTCCCACATTATGACTTACCTCAACATCATGAGCTTCTGTGAGGGAGGCACGACATACCTAGCTAGGTATGCAGTGCCTCCCGAGCAGAAGCTCATGATGTTATACATTGTATGAAAAATACAGGAAAAGGCTCCCTTTTCCTACATGAGAAAACTTCTAGATCTTCTTGTGCAAGGGTTGTTGTCTCAAGCTAGCACCTGAGTGGTTGAGCACAAGGGAGGTTTGCATTGAGAGTCGGAAAGGGCTACAAGAGCTTTAGAATACCTTGCAATATAGTCATAGACAACAATAGACAGCCGCTGTGCAGATTGCATGTCCAAGGAATCTTAGACTGTGCAACAAAATTAATTGAGGATCATGCAAGTAAAACGAAAGCGTAAAAGCAATGACGACTATTGCAAGGAGTCAGGAATAAAAAGCATAAAATTTAGTTGTTTTGACAATAGTGTTAATCTCAACATCTACAAAAAAAAATCAATTTACAGAACGCCAAAGCTCAGGTTCAAAAGCGTGGATTATGCTATTCTTGAACTACACGAAAAGTGTGATCTCCAAAAACACATGAATGCTCAGGTGCTTTTATTGTTAGGGCTTTCCTCTCTCAGGATCCACACTTGATTCTCTCTCTCTCTCTCTCTCTCTCTCTCTCTCTCTCTCTCTCTCTCTCTCTCTCTCTCTCTCTCTCTCTCTCTCTCTCTCACACACACACACACACACACACACACACACACACACACACACACACACGCACACACACACACACCCAAGTGTGGTAGATTGGTTATGCCATTTTCCTCTTGAATAACAGGTCTTGAGTTCAACTTTCCTCGTCGTATAGATCTTTAAGGTCTCTTGGGATAGTTTCCTGCGACGTTAAAATTCTCTTCTTCTTCTTCTTGTCTCTTTCTCGGTTGTGCTGGTTGTTTTACTTCAGCCAAATACCTGTAGCAAGTATCAAAAACATTCCCTTATACAAAGGAGCAGGGGGGGAGAGAGAGAGAGAGAGAGAGAGAGAGAGAGAATGCACATGCAACACCCTCGATGAAGAAACGATCAAGGAGTAACCAACCGACTAATCTTGCACACATGCACACTATTCTAGAGAGAGAAAAGCAAGGAGAGAATGAAACAAGGTCTCTGACATGATCCAGAGTAGAAAACACCTAGTTTTCAAGCATCCTTGCCAATGATTGAGCCTCCCGCCAACCAATCGCTTGAAGATCATTGACGGCCATGAAGGTTTAGAGCTGAGTCGCACAAGGGCCAATGGGGGTTTCCAGGGGAATACGTAGCTTGAGGTTGCACTCTAAGAAGGTAGAATCTTAGCACAAAGCTAGCAGCAAAGGTTTTGAATTATGCTTTCTCCATTGGTTGTCTTTTCCTACGAACAAGGAGAGGATCCGCCCAACAAGATTATAGCTTAACCCCTACATTTATACGAAGGCTAGCAGGGCTAGGATTTTCATTCGATTTTCATGGCTCCACTTTCGGCCTTCCTGGATTTAGATAAAATGAATTCCCCACTCCTCCCATTGCTCATGGGTGCGACCCAAATCTTAGGTTGCTTAGTTTTCATGTAGCATGGTGGATATGCACAAGGGCATGGTGAGCTGGTGGTGAGCCCAAAAGTGTTTCAAATCAAGCATTAGAAGCTGGAAGGATGTTTATAAAGATAGTGTTTGGCTTATTGAGTACGATCTTGATTCTAGAAAGTGGTTGCAAAGGTGCAGTAAAGGACAACCCTTCTCTCTCTTCAAGATTTGTGAAAGAATTTATTTCTCTAAAGCAGCAGTCACTAGTATGTAGCCAAACTTGATTAGCAAGCTCAACACCAAATGGGGTGTATCCTAGAATGCTAAGCAATGGGAATAGAAATTTAAATGTATTTGGACCTACCCTCAAGCTGTGGCGCCTCATCCTCCACCAAGGGGTTTGAACATGGTCAAAAGTCAAGAAAATTGGAGTTTCAAATGAAGTTTGTTGCACATTCATGAAGAATCTTTGTTTCACTTATTAACACCATAGTAGAGAGTTTGAGACTTTAGAGACAAACTGGGAATCATCAATGTCTTAAAGATTTTTCCACATGGACAAATCTTATACTATTTTTTAAGGCCAAATCCTTCCAGAAGGTAGTACCTTTCGAGCCATACTCTCAAAATTTTGACTAAGATTTGACCATGTGGTCAAATCTTAAACTCATTTGGAAAGTGGGAACTTTTAGAAAATTCCCAAATTCACTAATATGATGTTTACTTGTGAACTTCAAATATAATCTATTGTTTAAAATAGAGCTGTAGAATTCCTACAATCTAGATACTTGTCTACTCATTTGGAGATCTTTGTTATTCGGTGAATGCAATTTTTTGGATGTGCCCCTGTGGACCTGCCTTAGGGGTGCTTTCCTATGGATAATTTGGATGGAAAGGAACACAATAGTGTTTGGCCATCCCCATTCCCCATCTGTAGTTCCCTTGTCTATTTGCTCCATTGGTGTTATGAAGGAGATTTATGGCTTAATTACTAATGTTGTTGTTATAGAAGTTAAAGAACTTCAAAAAGTCTTGAGATGGCAAAGATGGAGACCTGTAATTCTCCCCTTTTACAAGCCTTCAAGAATCCTCTTTTCGTCTTTTTACGAATGTCTTTCCTCCCTCTTTTATTTTGGCCTTCTCGCTCTTGGCCAAGACAACCATGTCCTTCCTTAGGCGTGTTTGTACTATTTTTTTAAAAAAAATTAATTCAATACTTTCCTTAAAAGAAACTCATCATAGAAACTATCTGCAAAAAATAAGACTCTTATTTTAAGT
Source organism: Adiantum capillus-veneris (assembly GCF_014529385.1). NCBI lineage: Eukaryota > Viridiplantae > Streptophyta > Polypodiopsida > Polypodiales > Pteridaceae > Adiantum > Adiantum capillus-veneris. Next base: position 112,627,739 of record NC_140954.1, on the reverse strand, counting down.
TAGCATGAAAAGGGTACTCGACACACAATGGCCCGTGCCCTTTGGACGTGATGTGCTTCATGTTTCAGTTGAGTGGGGAGAAGACTTTCAGCAATTGAAGGTGTGGAGAGGACGTGGTTTGATGAGGCTCGGCGCGCTCGAGCCGTGCTGAGAGAAGCTACGTATATATACAGGAAGCTCTTCTAGGCTAGGCTAACGTCAAAGCAAGCCTGCTCTCTCTCTCTCACTCACTCACTCTCATACACACACACACACACACACACACACACACACACAGGAAGCAAAGCAAAGCGAAGCCATGGAGTGCTTGGAGATGGCTGTCGTGCTGCTGCTGGCTGTGGTTGCGCTGTCGTCTGCTGGGCTCACCTCCGCGGATGGAGGCTACTACCTCACTGGCCATCCGCTTCACAAGCCCCCCGTCCCCTACGGCAAGCCCGCTTACAAGCCCCTCGCGCTATCTGTCCAAGGCGTCGTCTTCTGCCAAAACTGCCTGTACGTGGGAACCGGCTCTCTCACAGGCGCCAAGCCATTGACGGGTAGGCCACCACCACTTCTACATAATGCCCAACATAAATACAAAATTTCAAAATTCATGAGCTGGAAATTACACTAAACCCATGTTTTTTCATATGAGCGACTCAAATTAACAGAGAGTAAATACTAAATCAAATTGACATTGGTTCTTTACAGGAGCCCGCGTGCAACTTGCTTGTAGGGATCGACGTTACAAGACCTTTCTCTATGATATCGCTCGCACCGATGAGAATGGTTACTTTCTCCTTACCATACCCAACTTCGACTATAGGAGGCACAACCCCTTGCGCACTTGCCGAGTATTCTTGCTCTCCTCATTCTCACCCTCTTGCAGCAGGCGTACCAACATCAACTCTGGTAGATTTGGTGCCTCCTTGCGCCTAGAAAAGGCCTACCCTGACCAAGTGCTCTACACCGTTGGCCCTTTTGCCTTTGCCCCACCCACTCGTTGCAAGGCTACAACCCCAACTTATTATACTCCTCCTAGCTACACTCCCTCTCATCCTCCTCCTTCTTATGGTGTTTCCCCGATTTCTAGCCCCACTTACTCGCCCCCTCCCCCTATCTATGCTTCACCTCCGAATTACTAGTCTTCCACTTACAGTAGCTAGCCTTCTTTTTGGCCTCGCCATGCCCAAACACCCAAGTTGCATAAATTTATTACCTAAGAAGATTCCTCTAGATGCCAACAAGTTCCACCTTTAAAAATTGAGCTCTTAGTCTGGAAGCAACTCAATTTCACAGCTCCTTACTAGCTTATTGATTCTGTGCACGTGCATGTATTGCTCATCGGGCAAGAAGGAAAATCCCACCCTCAATTACTTATTTGTACTCCTCCTTTCTTAACGAGGCAATTGTTAGTCAATTCATAATTTTGTCTATCATTTGGGAATTTCTACTCAATTATTGATCAGTCCAACCCACCCAAAAATGTTGAATCTTACAATTTCAACTGTTTTAAATGGGACCACATAGCTCTTCATTCATGGATGGTTTGTATCATCAGAAAATATGAAAATAGCCTTTTGTAATACACAAGATAATAGCAAGCCTTGACTAAGTTGAAAATTTTAAAATAAAGAGGCATAGGTTTTTATTCAATGACGGTTTGTCTTGTTTCGCATGATAAAAGGTAACAATTTTCTTTTAGGAAATAGGCCTTCAACTCACATGATAAAAAGGGCTTACACATACTAAGCCCACTAGTTGGCACATGAGTAATTTAGTTGGCATACTGTAGGGTAAAGAGGCCAATAACCGACTGGGTCCCAAAACAAGGCCACCTTAAAAGTAACTGAAAAACATTATCATTGGGATCGCATTGGGAATGGCAATTTCATTGAAATATGTCAAACCTATCAAATAATTCAGATCATTTAAATTGAATGTCCCTCTATTGGCCCCCATATTTTAAATGGCCTTATATTGGCCCCTTTACCCTAGGGCTTGTACTCAAGTGGGCAATGCCTAAGATTTTATCAGAGCATGGACAATACACATACATGGGTGGATGCAAAGCTAAAGATGATTGTCAATTTTAAATTTCATTGAAAACTATCAATCCTATCAAATATTTCGAATCATTTAAATTGAATGTTCCTTTATTGGCCCCCATATTTTAAGTGGCTTAAGGCCTTACATTGACCCCTTTACCCTAAGGCTTGTCGAGTGGGCAATGCCTAAGATTTATCAGAGCATGGATGCTACACATACATGGGTAGATGCAAAGCTAAAGATGTTTGACATAGTTTCCATAAAAAGTTGCATATTTGATAGAAAAAGAGATCATATCCCTCAAATGTTTCACATATAAAGAAATTGTGTGGTCCCAAGACACAAGGAGCAATCAAGGCCATTGGGGCTATGCATAGCCGATAGGGCACCTCAATTATTTCTTAATTTTGCTCAAGCTTTTTTGGGGTTAGAATCCTAGAGTCGGATGCCAGATATTGGATCAAATGGAATGAACAAAATCATATTAAAGAAGACCATACAAAAAAGTTTGACCAATAGCTGAACTAAAATGAAAGACTTTACTTGACAAGAATTATTGATCTTCTTCTTTGTCATCTTCATTATCTTCGTCTTCATCTAAGTTTGTTCTCAAATGTTTGAGGAGTGCCTAATTGGCCAAAGCACTGGAGTATGAGGAGCACTTGTCCTCCAAATCTTCTTTTACAGTGACCACCAGGTTCTATAAATTCCTCTAGGTTGAAGGTCAGATTTCCCTTTAAGTCACTGATGTCTAATAAATGTAATTCTCCATTATAGACTAGACTCCCATGAGTTGCTTCCATATGACTTGTGTTCTGTTAGCTCTTTGGTGAGTTTCCGTTTTTCAATATTTTGATTGGAACTAAAGAGCTTCAATTGTTCATTCCATTTATGTAGTTATTTGATTATTTTAATAGTGTGTTGCTCCCTTTGAAATTCTTTCTCAATCAGAATCTCTTTTAGCTTTAGCACCTCTTTTTTGTAGTTGTGAGCATTGACAACTTCTTGTTCCAATTGTTCTGGAGGCAAGCGATGTCAAAGTACTTCATGCTTTTTTAGGCCTCCATCATCTATCCCGAAGAATTTACAATTATGTTCTAGCCAGTCTGAATAGTGGCTACACAGCCATCTACAATTGTAACATACTTCTATTCTTCTGGAGGTGTCAATGAATAGATCACCCACTATCATATTATGTGCGCGTATGTCGCACATGTCAATGCAAGGAACTTGCCGATACACTGTGTGCGAGCCACAAATGGCTCCAAGCACACAACAAGCTTAAACTAGTAAGCTCAAAGATGGCGTTGGTGTGTCACTCACCGCTCTACGCTTCCTGTCGTGGAGGATTCCTCGCCGCCGTGCCGTCGCAATGCTTGATCGCACTCTCTCTCTCTCTCTCTCTCTCTCTCTCTCTCTCTCTCTCTCTCTCTCTCTCTTTTCACACATACACACACACAAGGAGATGATGAAGAAGAAGATGGAGATGGAGCAAGAGCACTCTTCTATTGCACAAATGAGAGAATGAGTGAATTTTAGGTTTATTTGACTTTTATATAAGCTCACCCCATTCACACTTGGGTGCCCATGCTTAGCCAACTATTCCCTTGAATGTTCCAGTTAGAGTGCGCCTCTCATCGGCGATCACTCTTACCCTTTTCCTATTGGACCGACAAGCCTGGTACCTGACTCTACCAAGTAAATAATACAACATCCGTCGTAGGTGATAGGGTGTCCGTGAGCTGTGAGGGTTAACATGTCCCCCTTCCTGATGTAGATTCCCTCCTCGGAAGCTATTGAGTTGCAGCACGTTCGTCGAGGTGGAAGAGCATTTGAGATGAATGTCCTTAGCCTTCTTCAGTCACTGCAAAATCAAACAACATTGGCACAGTAATTTCATTCTCATAAGCAATTAAAAAGCATATGCAGTTGTAGGCAGACAATTTGATTAGTAACATAATTTTTAAATTTTTGTCAGCAATAAACATTAAATTGCAATATAATCAAACGCATAAACAGTTGTAAAGGTAAAAAATTGAACAAGTCTGGGGTCGCTAATTTAACGGTCGAAAGGCACTAAAGATCGACTATTAATACCATGGGTAAGCTTCTTAATTTCTTTGGTCAATTAAGTTGTTTAATTGCGAGAGCCAAGTATTTCATGTTCGAGGGCTGACTAGAGGCTATACCTAGAAGACCTTGTAGTTAATCTACGATAAAAGGAATTTCTCATGAAATCATTGCCTGACTGATTACTTTTTCTTTGACCCCCCAAAGTCTTTTCACAGTGATTCAATTTTGATGTGTGTGCTTATTTTGTATGCCTTGGGTTTTTTGCTTTTCAAGGAAAAGCGCCCACAATGAAAACCTCTAGGGCTCTAGTACCATAGGCGATACATGTGAGTGAAGTACCCAATCAAACTAAGATTTCTGTTTCAGCTTAAGATTTTACATTGTGGCACTTTGATTTTTTTATTCTTATTTTTTTTCGTTTTCAGCATTTTAATTTTGTAACTGTCGGGGGTCATATAACATTGTTACCCTCCCCAGGCTCATCACACTAGTAAACTCCCTTTATAATACTTAAGCTAAAGGTCAATAGGGACTAAGCCCACTAGAAAGCCCTAGTACATTTCACACAATGCTGCCTAAATCTGATTAAGAACCTAAGTAACCATTGATTATTAGGAAGGCATTCCCCATGGTATTAAGAGAAGATCTCTAACACCTAGCTTGGTCAAACTAGCTTAGTCGGACTGCTTGATTTTTAAACCTAGACAAGTGATTTTGACAAAAAATTACATTGAATTTAATGTTTGATACTAAGCAATGCACTGAATATTATGCTACCAATCACAATTAAAGCAGACAAACATGGATGCAAAAAAGATAAGGGACAATGCTAATGGAAAAGAAACACCTGTTTGTGTTGATGGTCGTGCTTGATTTGAAAAGTGGATGAGAGAAAGATTCCATGAAGGTCCAAATCCTAACAGCAGCAACACGTTCCTGTACACACTAGGAAACACAAAGAATACCTCTAGGAGGCACATCAGTGGGAAGAAAGAACTTTGCTAATCACTCAACTCTAAAACAGAAACACTCCTATCGTACTAATCCTACCTACCCTCCATCACTAAAGTGATGAGGATCAAAGGTGTTTTATGGCATAGGTTTCTGTTTCAGTGTACCAGATGTGAATGTGTAGGTCTGGGTCAATGTTTTGATTTTTATTATATATACTTGTTTTCTAATTGCTTTTGCTCATTATTATTTTTGTTTTGTGAGTATAAGGCTTTATATATACATTCCTTAAAATTGGTGATTGAGAGGTCAGGGAAACAAGGTTGAAAGGGGAGTGAGTGAATGATGACTGTCAGCAAACACTCCCCCCTTCCTTGGGTAGATCATATCGTTTGAAATGTGCTCATCACCCTTTGAAACCAATTGCTCCAGTCGGTAATAGGTGAGGATTTTTGCCAGTAGTTTTCTATTACCTTAGGTGCCTCATCGAGTTGCAAGGGTGGTAAGGTACTCTCCCAAGATTGAACTTGAAGTGGTTCATCAGGTGATTCTTGAACACTGGGAGGTGTGGATTCCTTTGTAGCTTTATGGAGGTCCACTATTGCAGGTGGAGGCTGTGGAGAAGCTTTTACCTCTATGGATGCATTACATGAGGAGCTAGAAGCTTCATGGGACTCCCCCCTTCCTGAGCTAGGTAGAACAAATTGTTCTTTCTTCGGAGCGGGTGTGTAGCATTCTGTGAGTTTTTTCTTTCCGCGATTGTCGATTTGTTTTGGAGCTATGGGATTGGGCTCGCATGGGTCAGGTGACAAGTAAGAACACAATCTATGTTTTGGCACCCAGATTTGATCATTTCCTTGATAGTAGCCTTGGGCTTCCAATAATTGTTTAGGAATCCATCGCAACATTTTCTTACTTTTCTTGGAGCAAGTGGTATGTTTCTTACAAGGCTTCTATTTTTTAGCACTAGCTATGGTTGCTAAAGAAGCTTTAGGGACCCACTTGTATGTTTTCTTTGTTATATGAGGATGAGTCTTGACAGAAGCTATATGCATTGCTTCTAGCATATTTAAGGGTACGAGCGGTGGCATTTCATCCCCCTCAGGTGTTACCCAGGTCGTCCCCCTTTTTCCCCAAGTGTCTATGGTTGCTGCTAGGTGGACCCAATCCACATTGTCTGACTCAGTCATCCCAGGTAGTACATCCATATAAGGAGAATCTTCCCCAACATCAGTGTCCGCTTTACACGTGTAACAATACTGCAATGGGGCCGAGTGAAATATGGTGTCAGACCTATGATCAATCATAAACCTGTTTCCTAGAGGATGTGCTCGACCAGTTACAAGATCCACTCGAATAACAGAATCTTGGAATTGCAAGTAGACATGGTTTTTAGACCAATCATGCACCATTTTTGCTTCCCTCATGAAAGGACGTCTTAAGATCATCTCCGATGCCATAGTGTGTTTGGAGAAATCCATAACAATGAAGGTAATCCTTATTTTATGTCCAAAGACCTTGATCTTGAGATCTTCTAGAATCCCAATAGGTTTAACAATAGACCCATTGGCCATCTTCACTACTATGGTTGTGGTCGCAAGGTGAGGTCTTCCCATAGTTTCCCAGAAATTTTTAGTCACAATGCTAACCCCAGCGCCACCATCAATGTCAGGCCAAGAGCCAAACCAATGGGGTCATGGACTCGGCTAGGGGCCGGGCCAGGGGCTAGCTGCCAGTGGGAACGGGTTCAAGCAGGCTGGAATCCTATAAAAGGGAGGTTGGGTGGATGGACCAGGTCTGGAAGTCCATTGGTTTGAGATTCGAGTGATGAACTGCAGAGATGGAAGAATTTTTCCATAGATGATGGGTACCTACTTCACAAGGGGAGAGTGTGTGTACCGACGGACGCGGACATTCGGCGCCAAATTCTTTATGAATGTCACGATAGTCCAAGTGCAGGGCACCCGGGAATTAAGAAAACTTATGCACTCGTAAGACGACAGTTTTACTGGCCAGGTTTGCATGGGTATGTTCAAGACTATGTCTTGCATTGCCAAAAATGTCAAGTTAATAAAGCAAAGTGCCTGAAAGCAGGAGGACTCTTACATCCTTTAGAGATTCCCAATGGTAAATGGGAAAGTATCTCCATGGATTTTATTGTGGGTTTACCAACCACTATTCGAGGACATGACTCGGTATGGGTGGTCGTAGACCGGTTGACTAAACTTTGTCGGTTTATTCCAACCAAGTCAACCATTAAGACTCCAGAATTAGCTAAGTTATTTGTAGACAATCTTTACAGGTTGTATGGATTGCCAAGTAACATTGTGAGTGATCGTGATCCCAAGTTTAATAGTCATTTTTGGAGGACTGTTTTTAAACGATTGGGTACACAACTTAATTTAAGTACGGCTGATCACCCTAAAACAGATGGTTAGACTGAACGAGTCAACCAAGTGCTAGAGGATATGCTACGAGCATACGTTAGCAAGAAGCAATCAGATTGGGAAGATTATCTTCCTGTTCTTGAGTTTGCATATAATAGTGCTAAGCATGTCACAACTGGTTTTAGTCCATTCCTGCTTATGTATGGTTTTCAACCTAGATCACCAGTGACGGTGGGGTTGGCAACTGAGAAGCTCCAACAGGTCAAGGAGTTTCTCCAAGATCATATGGAAATGCAGAGACTTGCTCGTCAAAATGTTCGACAAGCACAGGATCGGTATAAGAAATATGCTGATGAGAAACGTCGGCAAGTTACCTTCACGGAAGGAGAAGAGGTATTTTTGCGTGTGCCAGAGCATTCAGAAAGTTTGAAGACTGGGCCTACACCCAAATTATCTCCACATTATTGTGGGCCATTCAAGATACTCAAGTGAGTTGGTGATAGGGCCTACAAACTTGAGTTACCTGCGCACTCTCGTGTCCATTCGGTATTTCATGTAAGTCGTTTACGTAAACGCTTGCATGGGGACGACAATGTTATCGGCCAACAAATATTGGTTGATTTCACTGAACCTCCCATTCAACCGCATGAACCTGAACGCATTTTAGATTTTCATGAACTACGTACTTGTCAGCATGTACGTAGTCAAGCTTTAGTCAAGTGGAAAGATCGACTTGAGGAAGGTGCCACTTGGGAAAACATTAGTGTTCTTAAGAAGAAATTTCCCACTTTTGTTTTCGAGGACGAAAACGCGGGGAGCAATGTCAGGCCAAGGGCCAAACCAATGGGGTCACGGAATCGGCCAGGGACTGGCTGCCAGTGGGAACGGGTTCAAGCATGCTGGAAGCCTATAAAAGGGAGGTTGGGCAGATGCACCGGGCCTAGCAGTCCATTGGTTTGAGAATCAAGGATTCCCTTCATAGTTAATCCCTTAGTAGTGATTGGTATGGTCGCATTGGATTCATCACCCTCAAAGTATTGTCCCAACTTGTTAACAGGTATTTCTATAACAAGGTTCTCATCTAGGTTGGGTTGTGGATCTAAGTGTTCCTCCTCTGTTGGCATCTCCCCAGCTCCATCCATCTGTGCAAACTGTGGTAGCCCAAACTTTAGTTCTCCATTGAGGAAGGCTCGAAGAGCTGAGACCAGCTTAGGGCCTTTATATAGTTTGGACATGATGGTGGTTCTACCTTTTGAAGACATCAAATCCATCAATTTGGCAATGTTTAACGGCACCTTTTGGGCTTCAGTCCCTTGACGTGGGGAAGATGGGATCTCCATTCCCATGACTTTAAGTCACTTTCTTCTTGGATGACACTAGGTATGTCTAAGGGTCTATGGACTTGGTGAGGTTGTTGTTGCATAGAGAACACGGTGTCTGTAATCTGGATTTGCCTAGGTACTGGTTCTAGACCCCTTTGGGTATCTTCTACCAAAGCCCTTAATTGCTTGACTCGCTCAATCTCCTCTGTAGTGTTTGGATAAGTTTCTATCTTCTTCTCAGATCCTGGCCATTGTGGCTCATGAAGATCTTCCTTGTTGGTTTCTATGTTGGTGGTCGTTTTGGTCTCCATGGTTTCACCTGAATCAAAATCTTCTTCAGCGTCATTCATATATACGGGGTCGTCACTAGTCCCTATGTTGGTCTTTGAACTGGGGTCTGACTTCACTGCTTTTTGCGATCTCTTTCTTCGTGTTTTCTTCTTTTTCTAAGATTGGGAAATTGATGTCGTGTCTCTTTTCTCAAGAATATAATTTTGTTTTTGGAGCATTGATCGTGTCAGTACGTTTACTAGTACCACATGTGTACTTTGTGATGGCTCCTCAGTAACTTCAATCAAGTTTAATGGCGTGATCTTTGGTGCATTTGGATTATTTGGACATTGGGCAATCAAATGATCTATGCCACATCGATTACACATGAGTATTGGCATTGTAGACATGCTCGCTTGATTGGTTTGCATTAGTGTGGCGTTCTTTTGTAGCCTAATAGGACACTCGGCTACACGATGTGGACCTCCACACTCATAGCATTGAAGAGGTGGTCTCTTAGCAGTGTAATTGATATTTTTGCCTCTTTCCGCAAGAGCAGCTACTTGATATACAGGTTTTCCTTGTCCCCAATAGTCGTCCATGTAGTATTGTGGACTTTCTTCAAGTACATCCAGCCCATACGCAATATTAGGATCTATATCTTCCTCACAGCCTTCCAAACAAGCAATGGATGACTCACAACCCACTTGATTCACATAAGTGATTCTTGGATGTGGTGGTTGCGATCCTAGCATTGGAGGTGGTAAGGGTGTTGTTTGAACAACATTTTGGGCCATAGGAACCATGTGTTGTGCTGCTTGTTCAAGAGGTGGGGCTGGCATCAATGCAGGCACTCGAGGTGTGTTTGTCCATGCTAAGGTTGGTCTATTGGCCATTGCGCGCTTAAATACTATGCAATCCTTGGCTTGATGACCATACCTCCCACAGGCATTGCAATTCCCATTGAATTTTACTCTAAAAGTAGGGCATTCACTAGCACTATGCGGTCCATAGCATATTGAGCACAATTGTTGATCCCTTCTTGGATACATATGATTGTTTTGCGGAGCACAATTGTCTCTAAGACTCTCTTGAATAGCCTTGGTGAGATATGCTAAAGTCATCTTAGATATCTTTGGCTCCTTAGCAATAGGCTTTAGGGTCATTGGCTGATGCCCCGATGCTTGTGAGCTAATAGATTTAAACTCAACAGACACTCTTTCTCCTTGAATCATTAAATTATCCTCCAATTGGATCGCATTGGTGATGACTGCTTCCCAAGTGGTGATACCTCTAATGACTAAGCCATTGTAGATATCCTCATGTCATAATCCCCTAATGAATCTATCAAGCAATTGGTTATTATTGAAGCGCTCATTTGGATTACATCGAGAATTCCAATGCTTCAAGCGAATAATAAAGTCTCTCACCAACTCTCCTTCCTCTCGTTGGGCTTTCTGGAGCTGAGAGGCTACACCCCAAAGTACTCCCTCTCGTATGTATTCTTTTAAGAACAGTCTCCTAAGAGTAGGGTAAATCGTTTTTTCTTCCACTCTTAGGGTTCTATACCAATCCCCAGCCTTTCCACTTAAGGTTAGGCTTAAAGCATTACTCTTATGCAGGTCATTGTGTTCTCCTAGAGAATCGCATATTTGTTCAAACACTTCGATATGCTTTCTCACATCCCCATCTCCACTAAATTTTTGTGTGAGCTTGGCTATTTGTACTACCTTACTTCTAGGCTCTCTATCAGGCGTGTTATGCATATTTTCAGCAATAGATCGACCAATAGCTTGAGCAAATGTTGCCAAGTCACCTAAGTGAGCAGGCACCGTGGGTGAAGGCGCTCCAGAGACTACGTGTGGAGTAGGTATTGGCATCGGCTTGACGCATACGAGCCCCTTGGGTTCCATGTTTTGTATGATGTTGTGCCATGTGGTGGCCCAAAGTTCATATGTGTGGCCCTAGGCATAGTAGACGTCGGATGTGACATGCTAATGCTAGCTGGTATAGTCCCATGGAAATAAGAGCTTGGGTGTTGTGGTTGTGGAGCATAGGTAGTTGAGACAATGAGAGGGGTAGGAACTACATGAGTACGATGACCCATAGGTGCATACGATTGGTACACACTTGTAGGTACTTTTGCAGGCATTGAGCTACCATGTAGCAGTGCTTTACTAACAAATGAGGTCCATGGCGTTGTCGAGAAATTTGCGGTCTTTCCAGGAAAGCACCGGGCTTTTGGCTGTGAGAGTTTGTAAGAGAACTCCAAAACTATATGAAGGACTTAAATCATAGATGCCATGAAGACTAGGGTTTGGAAGGAAGTGCAATCAAAGAAGCCCCACTCTTTCTCTCTTGCACTCACACACACAAAGAAAGAACACAAAAGAGAGTGTCAACACAACACAAAGATGAAAACATCAAGGCTATGGTCATATCGTATCATGGGTAATATGAAAGGGTTAATAGATAAGTTAATGGCATCAATCTTGGCTGACCAAATAGGCTACAAATTGTTCTTTGGAATTGTAGTTTTGTGCTTACCATAATATATATATTTTGTCTAGTGATTGGGATTAATTGTGTGTACAAATCATCTTGGTTCATAGCAAAATAACTACACTTACATCAAAAGAAAATTTATAGTCTATGAGAGGTAGTATAATGGGATCCGGGGATAGAAGTATTTCAATGAGCTTTTCTGGGCCAAAGAGAAACGCTATACGTTGTTGAAAGTGTATTTTACGGCTAATCCATACGTTAATTCTAATAGATCGTACATAGTGAAAACGATAGAAATTATCATCATGTGGATTATTCATCTAGGATAACTCTAGTATGTGTAAAATGTAGATATGAGAGAAGAGAAGGGAAGGGAAGAGAAGAGAGTTTCCCTCCCAAGCCCTATTCTTGCCCGTAGGCAATAAGGATACTGCGGGGAGAGATGTACCTGTATTAGCAAGGAGAACCTAAAATTTGTAGAGAGGATGAATTACTAAGAGTGAGAGAGATAGGTTTGGTTAAGGAGATGAGATTAGATATATATATATGTTGGATTAGAGATGAAAAAGAAAACAACAAGAAATCAAGAAAACATCAATGTAAAACACATCTTACTTGACAAACCCTTCGGCACCATTATTGATGGAGAGAGAAGAAGAGGGGAGAATTCAAATTTGATTAATACGCCAAGTCCACAACCTTCTTTGGTTAGAGTTGATCTTCCAAGGATAGCATGCAAGAATGACTAGTCTTCCTCTAGGAGAAAGTGCAGGCTTAGGCTTTTGTTAATGGCTAAGTACAATTTGGCATTACTACTCACTCCCTCATGAATTCCTCTCATAAATGGCTTGAATGCTTGAGTGATTTTCAAGGAAGAAGAAGTCCCCTTTTATAGGTGAAGGGAACCCCCAAGGGTTTACACAAGAAGAGAGGAGCCAGTGTGAACAGAAACTGGAAAAGTTGGAAATGATCTGTCCCTGCATGATGTGGGCAGACTGGGGTCCAGTATTTTGATCATATCTCCTTAACCGTGGGTCAAAATAAAAGAGTAAAAATATGGGCAGAAACGTCAGCTCATTACCTACGACTTCCTTATTATATGCATTTTCCAATTCAGATTGGAACCTTGTGTAAAAAAATCATCAAAATAGGATACAGTTTTAGCAGCAAAAGTCTTCTTGTGGTCCCCTTAGCTTAGACTTTTATTTGATTCCAATGGACACCTCATGCCATATGAAAGCATGACATTCTCCTTGACAATGTTTTGTACTCATGCTTGCAATAATGCATTAAAATATCCCACTAGGATTTGATTCCCTCCTAGTAGCTATTTAAAAAGAAATATGAAAAAATATGAAAAATATATAGAATATATATAGATTGGAAATTACCCTAGATATAGGATCTAGATAGGGTGTGAGATAATAATGAGATGGTAGAAATTTGATCCTTTTTCCTGCAATGGGAATCTTTACTCCTGTACCATCTAGTTTGGACAAGCTGTAAGTAGCATTTTCATGCACATGCTTTACAACATACAGTCCAAACCATCTTTTTGAGAACTTACGCATGATTGTGTGCTGGCTATCAAGGCTACTATCATACACTAAAACCCAGTCACCTTTGTCAATTGCTTTGCTCCTAAGTCGATGTCGCTTATCAAAGTAGTCCTTGTTTTTCAGCCTTGCATTTTTGAGTCGTTCTTTTGCAGCTTCAATGTCTCCAGGTCTTCTCTCTAGCTGCCTTATACGCAGTGCAAGGAGACCTTCCCTGCTAAGCCCCTCTTGCCAAGGTAGTACATTCCATGTGGGAATTGTATCTTCAATCGGCATCACTGGCTTTTGACCATACATTAGCTCCGCAGGCATATAACCAGTTACTGAGCTATGTGTTGTACGATCAACCCATAAAGCATATGGTAACAATTTTGGCCACTCACCAACTCTTCCTTCGCAAGCCTTGGCCAAATCTTTAATGATAGGAGGATGCCCTCTTTCACTCTTTCCATTGCCTTCAGGGTTGTAAGCTGTAGTAAGAGAAAGCTTGATTCCTAATCTAGAAAAGACTCTCCCTTGCTTCTTCGGCATCCAGCTCACCTCTCTCTGCAGCGATCTTTCCCACACAACCATAACGGCAAATCACCTCATCAAGAAGGAATTTGCACACAGCTTCTGTGGTTTTAGCTGTTAATGCTCTTTCTTCAACTTGATTAGTTAGGTCCTCTCGTGCAAGAACCAAGTATCTCATCTGCCAGAGTCCTAAAGGCATTGTGACTAGATCCACAACCCATTTATAGTGCATGGCTAGTGGATATGTAGGGTGCAATCCATCAGGATGTCGAACATTTGAATACATTTGACAAGTTACACATGACTCTACAAACTGAGATACATCTTTATACATACCCTTCCACCAGTATTTTTCTTTCAACTTGGTTGCCCATACACCCCTATGTCCAGCCCATAGACTCTCATGAAACTCTTGCATGAGCTTTACTTGAGTCTGTTTTTTACATATAACCCGTTGTGGTGTAGCACCCTTTTGTTTAGGATGCTTCCACAAGTAACCATCCCTTAAAAGTACCCATATGCTTTCCTGCGTATCCTCTTGAATTCTTGTTCAGACCAATCATCCTGTTTTGTTAGAGTACTCAAGTAGCTTCAAATAGAAAGCCAATCACCTTCATAAAGATCTTTCAAGAATAATTCAAGTGAATTAGTCATGCAGACATTGTTAGCTTTGACATGAGAGATAGAATAGAACTTTGTGCCTACATCTCCCTCATCAATCATTTGTGACTCATCTTCATACCTTGCCCTTGATAGCATATCTGCCACTGTATTGTCTTTACCTGCAATGTGCTTAAACTCAGGATTTGAGGACTTAATGTAGGCAATCCACCACAACATAGCAATGTCTGGCATTGAGCAGCTTGTAATCATCCCAAGAAGTGGTAGACAATCTGTTTCTACAACCACACATGCACCAATTAGGTACTCTTTTCCACTTTTCAAGGTTGTAACCATACCCCATAACTCTCTCTTTATCTGTGGATAGTTTCTTTGGCGAGCACTTAGTACCTTTGCTCCAAATCTTACCACATACCTGTGTCCTTCTTTGTCATCTTGCCCTATTGCCCATCCAATCCCTGTAGGACTGGTGTCTATTGTCACAATTACTGGCCTTTGACACTCCTAGTATACCTTTCTCAAAGTCTTTTTTGTTGACTGGAGCAACTCCTTTAGCTTTTTCATGGATTTTGCATGTGATTCTGTCCATTTAAACTTTTGATTCTTTCTAAGCAGCTGATAAAGAGGATCAGCTACATGTGCATAATGTGGAATCCAAATAACATAGAAGACACATGCTCCCAGAAACCTTCTAACCTGAGTGATGATAGTGAACTTTTCTTTCATTCTTTGGATGGCATCTACCTTTGTTGGACAAGGTTTCCTACCATAAGGCCCGCAAATGTGCCCCACAATGAGCACTTCATTGACACCAAACATAGACTTTTTCCATGACAATGTAAGATTCACTTCTTCCAACCTAGACAAAATTTTATCACAATCATTTATGTGATTTACCACAAACTTGCGACATCCCTTGAGATCCAAAGCTTCATCTTTGTCACTTTCTTCACATTCTTTGATAGGCAAATCATCAATGAAAGGCATTGTGATTTGAGGAATAAAGTCACGTACGACCTTATTCATCCCATTCATCATATGTGCAACCGAGTTGGTTGCTCCCTGTGGCAAGGTACACATCCTTACCAAACCCAAAGGTGTCCTCATGGTTGTCAAGTCTCTGCTTTTGATTGCAAGCTGAAATTGATCATACCCTGAGTAGAGATCCCCCATTGAGTAGATTGCCCTCCCTGCAAACGCCTCTGCAACCTCATCCACAATTGGACCTGTACCTACATTTCTAATTGTCACCTTGTTCACTGGTTGCATATCTTGGATGAAGCGTAGAGAACCATTCTTCTTTGGAACTGTGAACCACCTGTTTGAATATGGAGCACAAGAAGGCTCCAAGATTCCCATTTTGATTTTCTCATTCAGTAGCTCTACTTACTTTGGCAAATGAGCCTTTGGAACCGGAATAGGCCGCAGATTCCAAGGCACATGAGATATTGTGAAAATTACCATAGGAGCTACAATAGAAGGATCAACATGTCCTATCTCATGTGGCTCAAATGCAAAAGCCTTACCATGCTTTGAAAGCATCTCTTTGAAGCACTTTGTCTCCTCCTGTGTTAGAAACTCCTCGCGACCAATATGCAACTCTTAGAAAGACTCCTTTGTGAAGGTATGCCCAATCTTTTTAGGATTCCTCAAACTTGGTTGTAAAGAAGCCTGCTCAATCTTTTTCCTATTGTTGGGTGGTAAGGGTGAAGCTACTGGTTTCACCTTCTTTGCTACACTCTTGAATTTAGTTTCAAATGGACTTCTGAGCCAACTGTTTGGTTTTCTTTAAAGGCTTCTATTACTTGATACATTTCCATAGAGCAAACTTCCACAATTTCATTTTCAAGATGCAAACTAGACCCCATTATAGCATCAAGCTCACCCATAGTATCTACAAAAGAAACTTGTTCACACAAACCCAAAACATTTTCAGTAGGCTCTAGAAACCCACTTTCTTTCATGCCCATTTATACATTATGTACATATTGCCTCTCACATCTCTTCAAATCTTCAAGTTTTGTAAAACATACTGATCCATTCCTTGTTACCAAGGAGCCCGTTGAGAAAGTTTCACCTATTTTTGGATCAGGCGAGACCCTTTTTTTTCTGTACCACTGCAATCCCGCTTTACAATGGTACTTGGCCAAAACCCATCATTTCCCTATTGTCATGAAACTCTTTGCTCACCTTTGGTAGAGGATGTTCTCTGAGGTTATCCGATTTCTTTCATGGTTCACACAAACTGTGAGAAATTGGACAGCATGTTTACCATCTTTGCTACGTATCCTAGCATATGCTGAACCATCGTCCATTACCTTTGTTTTCATTCGAACTCCCAGAATGTACGGATGTCCAAGGATGAGATGATATGAAGATGTATCTTGTACAAAGAAGTTTTGGTCAATCTTTACATCACCTATTGTCACCTTCACACCTGGACATGCTGCATACAATTCACCAGATGAATTGTTGCCACTTTTACCATCCAGCCATGATCTGTGTCCATTGGCCATTTGCACTTGTTGTTCTGTAGTAGCCCTTGCCCAATGACTTCGTGAATAGTAACTCCTAGGAATATCTTCAACTTCTTCATCATCATTTAAGAAATGCACTTGCTTCACTCTCCCACTAGATTGGTAGCATCCTACCATAGTTCCATCCTCCTCCTCCTTATTTTGCAGTTGTATCCCTTGTGTCTTCGAGGTTTCCCCTTCAACCTTTAGACGAGAAACTTCAGCAAGAGTTTGCCTCTTCCTCTTGATGATGTCAATGATGGAGTTCATGCTTTGCAATGCCAAGAATTTCTCCCATAGTAAACTCAATCTTGCTATTTAAGATCCTTTCCTCCAAGACTTTCTTTAAATCTGTAGCAACCTCAATATCAGATTGTAGTTTATAAGTTGGGCCTTTTGTCTTACCTTTTGTTGGCTCTTTCTTCTTTCTTGTTGTAGACTCCTCCATTAGTACTTCAGGTGGAGATTCTCCTTGTGTTGAGGATGTTTGAGAAGGCATTGAGTCGCTTCTTCCTCCACTTCTAGAAGCTCTTTTTGATGCTCCTTCATCAGCATTCTCACGTCTGCGCTTCTCTTCTACAATTGCCTCATTTTGTAATGTAGGCATGCACTGAGAATGAGTCCACTGGATCATTCCATCCTTTTTCTAGACGTATGTAATCACTTGCTTCATATAGAATGTCTTTTGTAAGCTTTCCCTTTTTAGCTAATTGCATGACATTTGGCCAAATTTGACCATGATGGTCACTCACCTCTTCATCACAAAAATGCTCAATTTTTACTCCATAAATAGCTGCCTCAACTAAAGAGGTGGTATGCTTAGTTGCCATATATTCAACTAAGGTTTGCATTCCCCCCTTCCCAAAGTTAGTTCTCAAGGGTAGACCTGTCTCTCTTAAGTGGATTTTACCATCCTTAAAAAAGACAACATCTTTTGACAAAGCATCACTAAAATCATCACAATCCCTTCTTACATGGTCTGTACTATCACACCAAATACATCTATTAACAAACCCTTCTTTGGGCTGTTGTCTTTGCCTAGAAAGTGGCCCTGACGGTGATAGCCGTTTTTTGGCTTTCCATAATTCCCATAGTAAGCTATCTCACCCTATCAAATCACTCAAACATTTTGGATATCCCTACCATTTCACTGTATAGGTGTGTGTGAGTTAGGGGACTTTTCCCATATCTTCTTAAAAACCCTCAATTAGCTAGTCATTGGGCTAGTTGAGCCAAAAATAAAAAAATAAAAATAAAAAATATAAGTATATTATGGCCCATTTGTGTGTAAATATTTTATTGTATATAGGGCCTAAATAAAATGATTTTTTTATAATTATTTTGGTATTTATTTAAATATTTATACTTAGGTGTGTGTTATTTATGCTATGTACATTGACTCATCATTACCATATTTTTTCTTACCATTTTGCATACTCTTTATTCCATTTATAAATAATTTCATGCAAGCTTCTCTTATTTTTGGTGTAACTCCATCCCAACAAAAATCCAAAAAAACTAGTTTTATTTATGTGTATATTTTTTCACTATTGTGATTTTTTCCTTCCTACATATATTCTCTTTTACTCTCATAAATTAGAACACCAAAAATATTCATCTTTTTATGGTAGACTTATAATGAGAGAGATTTA
The DNA here is from genome assembly GCF_014529385.1 of Adiantum capillus-veneris. NCBI lineage: Eukaryota > Viridiplantae > Streptophyta > Polypodiopsida > Polypodiales > Pteridaceae > Adiantum > Adiantum capillus-veneris. Next base: position 112,609,345 of record NC_140954.1, on the reverse strand, counting down.
TTTTGACCCCTTTATATTTTTTCCACCTATATTATTTATATTTGACATGTATATATTTTTTTAGACCCCTCAATATTTGATTTTCTTAGTTGTACTATTCACTTATATCATGATCTCAACAATATCTTCAATTATAGACCTACCAAATAAGGTCAAGGGTATGTGGCATGCATGCATGCACCATGGGGAGCTCACTCTTGGAGGTATTCAAAAGAATCATCCAAAGAAGGACCTCACAAGGACCTTGTGCAGTGGAAAAAATAGTCGGTTTTGCTGAATTTTTAAAGATCACATGCTCCCCGAATTTGAAAAGGTGATACAAACAAAAGTTGTAGCTCGTGAGCTGAAATTTCACCTCCCATGTTTTCATATATTTTTGAGCTACGAGATGTGAGCTATGATTTTATTGGTGGACCTCAGTTTGCCCATGCTATGCAGCCACACTCCCTCTTCCACTTTATCGTTTTCCTCTTTCACACACACTCCTCCCTCTCCTTCCCACTCCCAAACCTGCAACTCCCATGTCCTAATTCACCCTTTTCACCATTGCCACATCTCTCACACTTCCATAGCCTTCATCCTCCATTTCTACACCCTATGTGTCCCCCTTTCTCTCTACATATATGTCCATATTACCATACTCTCTTCAGCTTTGTAAAGAACTTCAAAAAATCAGCAAAAATCCAAGGATAACCTCTGCAAATGAAGGCTTTTATCATGAATTTTCCAAGGTTTGAAGATAACATATCTTCATCGACACGCGCTACTTCGCCATGCTGACTGCTTCTTCTTCCGGTGCTGTAAAGAGGTGAATGTCAACTTCTCCAAGGCTTCAACCTCTCTTTACAAGCTCATCCCTTCTCTAACTTTTCTCATCATATATCTCACCATTTGGTGAATGATTTTGTAAATATTTTTTAGTGATAATTACTAATTACTAACCACTAACCTTATTGTAAAATGCACCCTCTACTAAAGTAGGCACTCCCAAATTATTCACTCAATCCTCTCTCCTATCATCCTCAATAATTCTCTTCCCTTGAGCCCACATCCATGTGACTCAAAGGACAAGAGAGACCCACCCTCATTAAAAAAAAAAGCAAAATATTTTATTCCTTCAAATAAACTTGATTAAGTTCAATCTTAATCGGGGCTTCTAAAACCTATAAATAGAGCCCTTCTCTCCCTTGTAAATCATCACATGATCACACTACACCACACCATTCTCAACACATAACACACCACTCTTTAAGCCTAGTTGTGTAGAGTGTGTGCATTATGAGTGCTCTATTCCATCACTACACATAGGTGCATGGAGAAGCTTGAAGTTAGTTATGCCATCTAGAGGAGTGGAGTGTATGCCATACTCTTCACCACACTTGTAGCCTACTCTTCTGCATAAATAAGATTTATAGTTTTGTGTGCAATTGTATGCTGCAACTACGACTCTTCTCTCCAAATTGACTTGATAAGTTGGCTCATCAGGTGGTTGAAGGTATATTGTCCTTGAAGTTTGTTGTGCCATTTCATGCTTGGTGGTTTGAGGGCTTGTTGAATTGTTTGCCTAAACGGTGAATTGTAAGAGGGTACTCGGTGAGAGGGCTCCCGTGACCCTAAGACAATTTGTGTATTGGCAACAAGGTCAAGTTTTGTGTTGTCTCTCTATTTCTCATCAAGCTTTGTGTGTATCTAGTCTTTAAGGCTAAGACTGAGTTGCTCAAGTTGATTTGTGCTCTTTACCTCTCTCTGTCATGGTGAATGTTTGTGTTTGGTGTGTGTGGCTATCTTGCATTCCCCTCTCTTTGTGCGTTTGAGTAAAAGGAGATATCACGTGCGTCCTAGTTCGCATCTACAACTAGGTGGTGTCCCTTTTCTTGTTTAGTTTCTGGCTGTGGGTTGTTGTTGTCTCTGATTGTGCTTGCCCCAGCCCCAATTGAGCAGCACGGGAGCCTCGAAGGGTGTTTAGAGGCCGCTCTTCTTGTTGCCCACCCCGGACCACCTCAAATTGGTGCCCCCACTGAGGACAGCATGTGTATGTTTTGTGTAGGCTCAACCTTTAGCATAATCAAGTAGCTTGCATGAATCACGAGAATTTGTATGATCCTTTCATTCCGATTGCAAGGCAAAAGGTACACATAATTGTTAGTACTAAGTTGCAATTTCAATGTGTAATTCGTAGAATTTTAGGTCCTCTTAGGTTGGCAGAGATAAACGCATCAGTAAATCCTTTTATTTTGCCTCTCATTAGGTACGACTTTAGTTTGGACGTCTATATTTTTGTTTTGTTTTAAGAATCAGGTCATGCATAGACCATGGATAATGGCCCAGGAATAGAGGTTTTCCCCTTTCATTTCACTCCACACATTAGAGTAAACATTGCAATTAGTAGAAAAATCCATTTTCAACAACGTATGGTGTTCAATTTTGGTGCCCAAAGAGTAGGAGAAATTCTTGCGTCACCAAACCCTATCATTCTACCTCTTATTGATTATCATAGGTCATTTGATGTGAATATTTTTATTTTGTTATAGAATAGATTGCAATTTAGAAAATATTATTGTGTAAATCTTTTAAAGAAAGAAAAAACAAAAACGCGTCACTTTGAAATCAATTCAATGGAGATCCAACGCCAAATGTCTGGATATCTTCTTTTCTTTGGAGAGCCTGGAGAGGATGCAGAATTATTTTTAGCAAATTTCAAGATGTCTTGCCGTATCAAGAGGATAGTAACTGATCAAGAACGTGTAGAAATGTTTGAGGTGGTCCTTAGGAAAGATGCTAGCACTTGGTTTGATTCTTTGCCTGAGGAAGTTAAGGGGAATTACACAGAAGTTTTGAATCGTTTCAAGAAATACTTCTTTGATCCCCAAAACACTCAAAAACTATGGCAAGACATTGTTTCTCATAAGCAAAAAGACTTAGATGACTACTACTTGTACAAGCAAGAGTTTCTACGTCTTTGGGCTCTATGGATACGAAATGTTGCTAACCCTGGTGATGGTGCAGAATTTCTAAAGAAGGAGAGGTTCATAGCCAGACTCTATCCTGACCTTAAGGTAAAAGTTGAGGCGGGTGCACCTGCTACCTTTGATGCAGCTGAAACTAGGGCTGCTGAGAAATATAGGAAACTCAAGTGCTTAAGGGGGGAGGTTCCAATAGAAGGTCTTAGACCCAAAGGTAAGTCACAAGCATCAACATCTAGGGAGCTTCCTGAGGTAACGACGGAAGTGATTGAGAAGTTAAATGAATCTTTAAGCAGCTTGTCAATTCACCTTGGACAAGCTGTAGGTCCAAAGGGACAAGCAAAGAAGTCTGAAGAGCGAGATTCACGACCTAGGAGAGTCTTGCAATGTTGGAATTGCAGTGAGTCTGGACATGGGATGTATAATTGTCCTTGGCCCCGTGGGGAGCCAGGGAGACCTAACTTGAATTACCCAGTGATGAATGCAGGAGAAGGAACTAGTCAGCAACCACGGCTTCTACAAAGGCCAAATGGAGCAAGACCACCTCCACAAGGAGTGGAAGGAGTTCCACCTTTGCCAGACCCAAATGTGCATGTGGTAGAGGTGACAAATTCAAGAGAGGTTGACATGGAAGTGAATGGCATTAAGCGTGGCCGAGGGAAAGGTAAGGAGAAAGAAGGAGTTACATCACAAAGTGACCATGGACGAGGTAAGAAGGCAAAGGAGACCAAGGAAGCTAAGAGGACTCGACGTCATATCAATCTCCAAGACTTCCCTCTTGGACATGGTATGGCTCCATACAACCTATTGGAAGACATGAGAGGTAAGGGTCCTGATATCTCATGGCCTCAGTTTCTTGCATTATGCTCACAAGTTAGGAGGGATTTAACACTAGGTTGGTAATGGAACACTTTTATGTCTTGGGACACTTTTATGTCCTGTTAAGTGACCATTTTCCTTGAATTATGTCAAAAGTTTTAAAATGAATTTTGAGGTGCTATCTGTCTAGAAAGTTGTCTCGTGAGCTGAAAAAAACTCGATATTTTTTTGGAATATAAATTCCATCTTTAACCTTGTCCTTGCACAACATTTCACAACCTAAACTGTGTGAAAAAATGGGTCCTGTTTTTGGATTTTTTCAACTTTTTGCAACCATACCACTCTAGAATTCATGTTTGTGAGGTCTATAATGCAAGAGAACTATCTTTAGTAGTCCTCAACATGTCCTGATGCTTCTAGGGAGAAATAAATGTTAAAGTTGTAAGTTATGACCAAGTTACAAAAATTGTCAAATCCTGTTTTTTAGCCAATTTTAGCTCTTCTATGATTTTTTTGGTGGCTTTCATGATATCCAAATGCAGTTTTTATTTTCTATGTCGCATATTGTAACATAAAGCTAATATTCCTTGAGTTTTGGGACACCTAATACCCTATTTTGCATAGTAGACAACGATGGTTGATTTTTTCAATTATAGAAGAAAATGAAACATTCTAGTATATCAAGTATAGCTTTTTCAATATTGTTAGTTTCTTGTGACAACTACATGCATTTTGTAGGTAGTAACCATATCTAGTCATAAGGATCAAATTTGGCTAGATATTGAATAGTTTCTATGGGATTCTACAACTCATAATGTTGAATCCAGTTTTCTCATGTTTGCTGTATTTAGCACTTCATCTTTGTCCCCAAGATTCCCCTTTGTAAGAGATGTATTATTCTTTTGACATGCGCCATGGCTCCTTATGAACCTAAAGGACAATAGCAAACTAAGAAAACATGCATATATTATTTGTATTGAGCGTGGCTATAGAAACTTTGATGATAGGTTTGCAGAATGGTAAAAATTCAACTTTTTTGTACCTATTTCTTTTTTGTACCTGAGTGAGAAGCAATCATATGTTCTGATCACCAATCCATTGAAGTTAACTAGGGAATTTATCTCAAGTCCTACAAAAATCCCTAATCTTATTTTTATGCAACAAAACGTAAGAAATGACTGTTTTGATGAAAATGTACTGGTTCATCAACTTTGGAGGCTTTGTGTGACCAAAAGATGAGAAATTTTACAAGTTTCTTATTTTTTCCATGTGTAGTAGGCCTTGAACTATAACATCATGAAAGGATTTTACAAAATGAGTGGATCTACTATGGTTTTGGAGGTTTTTTTCAAAACCCTGAAAGGACACTTTTATGTCCTGTTAAGTTACCAACCTAGTGTTAACAAAGGCAGTTAGCACTAGGAGAAAGATAAAAGAGAGTGTTCCTGTTGTAAAAATTGCACATGCTGAAATGAATGAGGATATTACACCTGTGCTAGATTGTTACATCAAAGGAAGATTGGTTAGGAAAGGTCTAGTGGATGGGGGTGCACAAATTTGCATCATGACAGAGGGACTCATGCAAAAACTAAGCATGCACATCCATGAGACACCTGAAATTAAAGTCAAGATGGCAAACAATAGCAAAGCTAGGTGTGTAGGCATTTGTAAAAATGTCTCTGTGGAGGCCTTTGGCATTAAGAAGGCAGTGGATTTCTATGTCATGTCTACCAAAGGAAATGGTTACCCATTTATCCTAGGGAGACCATGGCTAATGAAAATGCGAGCTTTGCAGAATTGGGAGAGTGGAAAGCTAATTTGCAGGAATGACAATCATAAGAAGGTTGTCTTTGACATGAAGGAGTAACGCCAAGAGGAGCTCCATGAAGAATCATCTCAAAGTGAGACGGAGGAAGGCTGGACCGATAGCACTTCAGAAGGAGAAAGTAGCGGCAGCATTACTGAAGAGGAGTCTTCCATCGAAGTCATGGGGGTAAGGTTTAAGCCAAACAACCAAGAGACCTCTTGCCCAGGTTTGGAAGAGGTAGGTTCCCAAGAAAACCAAAAAGTGGAAGATGAAAGAATGCTATAAGGTATGTTATCTACAACACTTACAAAGGATGAAAGAGAGGATCTCAAATGTGTGCTAAGGAAATTTCCTAGGCTTTTTGCTAAAGACTACACCGATGTGCGTGGAGTAGATGCTGTTCAACACAAAATTGAGTTGAAAACAGAGGCCACACCTAACTCTCAGAAGCTACGAATGCTAGGAGTCATCAAGGAGCAGGCTTTACTCAAGGAAGTAAGAAAGCTTCTAGCAGCAGGTTTCATTTATCCAGTGGAGAATTCAGAGTGGGTCTCTCCCGTTGTTGTCACTCCTAAGAAAAATGGCAAGTGGAGGGTGTGTGTGGATTACCGTCCGCTCAATGAGGCAAAAAAAAGAGATCACCTTCCCCTCCCATTTTAGGATGAGATACTAAATGAGGTAGCTGGTCATGAGAAGTACACTGTGTGTGATGGCTACTCGGGTTACTTTCAAATAGGTATCGCATTGGAAGATCAGTTGAAAACAACCTTCATCACTCCTTGGGGTTGTTATGCTTTTAGAGTCATGCCATTTGGACTGACAAATGCTCCTGCAACTTTCCAACGCTTCATGAACATGGTGTTTCAAGCATTCTTTGGAAAGTCCATTAGGGTTTTTATTGATGATTTTTGCATTTATAGCTCAAAATCATTGCATCTACAAAGGGTAGAAGAAGGTTTAAAGAAGCTCTACAACATGGGAGGTCAACTCAACCCCGACAAGTGTCACATAGGTGAGGATGAAGTGATCTTGCTTGGTCACAAGGTTTCCTATAAAGGCATTGAGGTGGATCCTTCAAAGGCAAAGGCTCTTATTGAGCTCCCATCACCCAAGAATCTCAAAGAGGTCATCTCATTCATTCAAAAGGTGAAGTATATGTCACACTTTATTCACTTAGCTTCGGAGTTGCTTCATCCTTTGCAAAAGTTGACACAACAAGTAGAATTTGCATGGTCTTATGAGCTTGATTAGTACTTTTGTAACATTAAAGTCATTTTGTCAGAGCTACCAACACTCATGCCTCCTTGTTGAGAGTACACATTCTTTGTTAGCTCTAGTGTTGGGAAGGAAACAATTGGTGCAGTTTTATTACAACAAGATCCCCACAATACCAGGATGCGACCCATCTACTTTGCTAGTAGGGTCATGAATGCTTTGGAGAGAGGCTACACGGAGGCAGAACTCATGATGCTTTCTCTCATGTTTGCGGTGAGAAAGTTTAGATCCTACTTGCTACCAAAACCTTTTGTAATTCTTACTGCAGAAAATTTGTTTCCTTGGGTGTCATCTCAAATGAATCTTAGCACTAGGATGTCAAGCTCACAAGCTCACAAGCTCATCTAGCATGGACTCGTCAAACTTCGGAGCAATAAAAGTAGGCTTTACCATTTTGTCAGGAGTTGAGGTGGAAGGACTTGTACTGTTTACTACCATCTTGTCCCTTCTTCTTTGTCGTTTGGCAAGCAGTGAGACAGCACCTTCAACCTCATTCCAGTCGGTCTTTAGTCCTTGCTCAGCATCTTTATCTTCAAGAATAAGCTCCAAATTTTCTTCAAACTCTTTACCTGCGGCTTGTAAGAAAAGATATGTCTTCTCTGCATCTAGTGTGGCCCTTTCTGTCCTGGTGAGTTGTGCATAGCGCCGCTCAAATTCCCTAAGTAGCTCTGTTATTGATAGTCCTTGCTTTGGCTTGACTACCCATTCTAAGAATGTCCTTTTGGTCACTCTCTCCGAGTCCTCCATGAAATATTCCTTCTTTAACACTAGAATGGTAACATGACACTTTTATGTCCTTGGACACTTTTGTGTCCTGTTAAGTAACCAATTTGCTTGAATTATTTGAAGAGTATGAAAATGAATTTCTAGGTGCTATATATCCACAAAGTTGCCTTATGAGCTGAAAAAAACTTAGCATTTCTTTTTTTAGTATCGATCTCACCATTAACCTTACTCTTGCACAACATTTTTGAACCTAAACTGTGTGAAAAAACGTGTCTTGTTTTTTTTTTTTTTTCATTTTTTGGCAACTACACCACTCTAAGCTTCATGTTTGTGAGGTTTAGATGGCTAGAGGTTAGGCCTTCATAGTTCTCAACATTTTTTGATGCTTGTAGGGAGAGCTAAGTGTTAAAATTGAAAGTTATGACCAATTTACAAGAATTGCATAATCCTGTTTTTTGGCCAAAATTAACACTTTTATGATTTTTTTGGTGGATTTCTTGATATCCAAATTCAATTTTGATTGTGTAAGTGTAATGTACAACATAAATCTAATCTTCCTTTAGTTTTGGGGGACCTAATATGCTATATAGCATAGTGTATGATGATGGTTGAGTTTTTTGATTGCTGAAGAATACGATACATTTTAGAGTAGCAAGTATAACTTTCTCAATATTGCTAGTTTCTTAGGCCAATTGTGTGTATTTTGTAGGTAGTAACCATATCTAATCATAGACTACAAACTTGGCTAGATATTGAGTAGTTTCTATGGGTTTCTAGAGGTCATAATGCTAAACCCAGTTTTTTCATGTTTGCTGTATTTAGCACTTTATCATTGCCCCTAAGGTTCCAATTGTAAGAGATCCATTATCCTTTTGACATGCTCCATGGCTCCTTTTGAATCCAAAGGCCCAAAGGGAACTAAGAAAACATGTATATAGTATTTGTATTGAGCGTGACTATAGAAACTTTGATGATAGGTCCGCAGAATGGCAAAAAAGCAACTTTTTTGTACCTTTTTTTTTTGCCAAAAAACAATAGTGAGGTAAAAGCAACCATATGTTTTGGTCACCAACCCATTGAAGTTAACGGGGCATTTTATCTCATGTCCTACAAAAATCCCCACTCTTATTTATATGCAATCAACCGCCGTAAGAAATTGTTGTTTTGGGCAAAATGCACTGGCCCATCAACTTTGGAGGCTTGTAGTGACCAAGGAATGAGAAAAATTACAAGTTTCTCATTTTTTCCATATGTAGTAGTTATTGAACTATAAGCTCATGAAAGGATTTTTCAAAATGAGTGGATCTACTATGGTTTTGGAATTTTTTCCCAAAACCCTGAAAGGACACTTTTATGTCCTGTTAGGTTACCATTCTAGTGTTAAAGCTACTTTGAGTTCTTCCCAAATTCTCCCATGCCCATATTTAATTGCCCTAACATGCTCCCTAATTTCTGGAGCAACAACTAGCTCAAAGCTTTGAATCATCTCACCTTCTGACACGCGATGCAGCTGCATCTCCTTCACATACTCGCGTAAGTACTTGGTTACATCTTTGCCATTGAATTGATCCATTCTGTTGACGACCGCTTGTATGGCCTTCGTCGCTGAAATCTCCCTTCTTTCAGTGGCATGTTGTTGTTGCATGAACATTGCAAATGCTTGAAACATTTGCATTGTTGTTGGGTCAAAATGCATACCCTGTTGCTCAACATGATCACCCATGGTTACCCACGAACTCTTACCCTGGCAGTTTCGCGTCGGGTTCACAAAAAATATGTCGAGAAATTTGCAGTCTTGCCAGGAAAGCACCAGGCTTTTGGCTGTGAGAGTTTGTGAGAGAACCTATATGAAGGAGTTAAATCATAGATGCCATGAAGACTAGGGTTTGGAAGAAAGTGCAATCAAAGAAGCCCCACTCTTTCTCTCTTGCACTCACACACACAAAGAAAGAACACAAAAGAGAGTGTCAAAACAACACAAAGATGAAAACATCAAGGCTATGGTCATATCGTATCATGGGTAATATGAAAGGGTTAATAGATGAGTTAATGGCATTCAATCTTGGCTGACCAAATAGGCTACGAATTGTTCTTTGGAATTGTAGTTTTGTGCTTACCATAATATATATATTTTGTCTAGTGATTGGGATTAATTGTGTGTACAAATCCTCTTGGTTCATAGCAAGATAAGTACGCTTACATCAAAAGAAAATTTATAGTCTATGAGAGGTAGTATAATGGGATCCGGGGATAGAAATATTTCATTGAGCCTTTCTGGGCCAAAGAGAAACACTATACGTTGTTGAAATTGTATTTTGCGGCTAATCCATACGTTAATTCTAATAGATCGTACAGAGTGAAAGCGATCGAAATTATCATCATGTGGATTATTCATCTAGGATAACTAGTATGTGTAAAATTTAGATATGAGAGAAGAGAAGGGAAGAGAAGAGAAGAGAGTTTCCCTCCCAAGCCCTATTCTTGCCCGTAGGCAATAAGGATACTGCGGGGAGAGATGTACCTGTAGCAAGGAGAACCTAAAATTTGTAGAGAGGATGAATTACTAAGAGTGAGAGAGATAGGTTTGATTAAGGAGATAAGATTATATATATATATATATATATATATATATTGGATTAGATATGAAAAAGAAAACAACAAGAAATCAAGAAAACATCAATGTAGAACACATCTTACTTGACAAACCCTTCGGCACCATTATTGATGGAGAGAGAAGAAGAGGAGAGAATTCAAATTTGATTGATACGCCAAGTCCACAACCTTCTTTGATTAGAGTTGATCTTCCAAGGATAGCATGCAAGAATGGCTAGTCTTCCTCTAGGAGAAAGTAGGCTTACGCTTATGTTAATGGCTAAGTAAAATTTGGCATTACTACTCACTCCCTCATGAATTCCTCTCATCAATGGCTTGAATGCTTGAGAGATTTTCAAGGAAGAAGAGGTCCCCTTTTATAGGTGAAGGGAACCCCCAAGGGTTTACACAAGAAGAGAGGAGCCAGTGAGAACAGAAACTGGAAAAGTTGGAAATGAGTTGTCCCTGCATGATGTGGGCAGACTGGGGTCCAGTATTTTGATCATATCTCCTCAACCGTGGCTCAAAATAAAAAAGTACAAATATGGGCAAAAACTTCAGCTCAGTACCTACGACTTCCTTTTTATATGCATTTCCCAATTCGGATTGAAACCTTGTGTAAAAAAATCATCAAAATAAGGTACAATTTTGGCAAAAAAAGTCTTCTTGTGGTCCCCTTAGCCTAGACTTTTATTTGATTCCAATGGACACCTCATGCCATATGAAAGCATGACATTTATCCTTAACAAAGGTAGTGAATCATGCTTGCAATAATGCATTAAAATAAGTGTATCTTTGAAATCATGACAGCTAGTGTCCCACTAGGATTTGATTCCCTCCTAGTAGCTATTTAAAAAGAAATATAAGAAAAATAAGAAAAATACATAGAATATATATAGATTGGAAATTACCCTAGATATAGGATCTAGATAGGGTGTGAGATAATAATGAGATGGTAGAAAGAAAGAATCAATGCTTTTGGCCCCAAGTTAAAGAGGCGGAGCTATTGACGCTTTTCCCATAGTACTTTTTTATGGTAAAGTAAGAATACGTTACCCTTGAGATAAATAATAGGATGAGATAGAAATCTTATTGTTATACTTACATATGCATATGTACATTATAGGAAATATAATTATGTATCTAAAAAGTTACAAGATAGATCTTGTAGCATGTGTTCCCACTATGTACGTGTCACAGCACGACAACGTGTTTCTCAGCATGCCCATCATTGGGGTAGGCATGGTAGCCGTGGTGTCATCAAGGGAAAGATGAGCTAGACTTGGAAAGGTGAAGCAACATATGGAGGATCCATCAGACTTACCGAGGGAGTCTCCATTTGCGATAAGGTCGGTTGTTTAGCCTTTCCCGTATCTAAGAATCTCATGAGACGCGTTGAAGGCATGTGGATCCCCTTGTTCTGTCTCTCTAACTCAATGACCCTATGGATGACCTCACAAAATCTTTGTTGTTGATCCTCCATACTAGTAGCACCCATTGTGGATTGTAGCACATCTAACCAACCCACGTGATAAGGGTGACTGATGATTCAGCTTCCTCGGATATTGATACTAGAGGTTTTGCTTATAGCTTAATTTTCAACCCGTTATAGACCCAAGCAACATTGCCCTACACGTTATGGGTGCAGGACGTGATGGAATGGTTGCACACACTGGAAAAACAACATTTGTTATTAATGTGATGAGCATGCATTGGTTCCTCCTTATAATGATTGGTGGTGGGATTCTCAAAAAGATACGTGAATTAATGCTTTGTCAGTGATCATTAGTTACACTAGAACTCATCTAGACATCAGATGTCTGAGACTGGACTCTGGTGGCCTTTAGATTTGACAAACATGGTTGAATATGACCACTTCATACCTTACTTAAAAAAAGTCTATTGGAGGGTTTCTAGAGTTAGATGATTCGGCTTCCTCGGATATTGATACTAGAGGTTTCGCTTATAGCTTAATTTTCAACCCGTTATAGACCCAAGCAACATTGCCCTAGATAAGTCCTTTAGTTTGACTATGCCATTATAGAAAACTCCACCTCATAGGGTCCCGACCATGTTATCTTTAGATTGGGTTTCTTTGGGCCTAACTTTAATTGGTATAGCAAAACCAAATCTCCTTTTCTAAATTCTCATACTTTCAATTTGATGTCATGCCTAGATCCACCTCCGATGTGAGATGCTTGAGGTGTGTCTCGTTGTATTTTAATATGAGGGCCTTAGCTTTTGATCGCTTTTTGAATGCTTCAAGCCAATAGATCCCAAGCCTTAGGTTTATTGAGATCCACATCTTTCTTGCTTGGTGAGGCTTCAGAAAAGATAGTCATGTACAGGTGTGACCCTGTTACCCATTCTGGGGTCTACCACTCCCCGAGCACTTTCTTGAGTTGTATGTGTAGGGGCAAATCCAAAAGGCTTTTTGTAGAGATCTATCACCCTCATCTATATCATTGACGGCATCAAGAGCAATAACATCTATTAATCCTAGAGGCGGTTTGGGCCTACTGGGACTTGTGTAGGTAAACCTAGGCATGTTCTTCCAGGGGGCCACCTCCCACAAATCGACCATAGCCCACTTGTCACACAAGCTCAACCATTTATATTTTCCAGTGCCACCTAGCATACTAAAGGAACTTGTTCTATCCTTATTCTTCTCTACCATATTGAAATACCCAACCATCAGCCACTTCCCTTCTATCAGAGTATCCCTGAGATGCATCCACAATTTAGCTCTATCCTTTGCATTGCAAGATCATACACATTCACAATGGTGAGGGGTTGATCATCCCACTTGATTCTAACTCCAAGGACTCTGCCGAAGGGGTGGTTCAGAACCATCTTAGGTTCCACTTCTATGTCTATAACAAGTAGAACGCCACTGAATCCTTTATTTCCTTTCCCATAGAATACAAGATTTTTCCTTAAGTCCTGCTACAAGTATGTAGGTGGTGTTCTTGGATGGCCCAAAAATTGGTTGTTTTTTCCTTAGCTTCATCCGAGAAGAGGGCACTCTTCTCCCGGGTCTTCAATCCCTTCACATTCCAAGATTGAATAGCGAGAGTATCCATCACTGGGAGAAGGGGACAAATTTTTCAACATCCAACCCCTGCCCAATCACCACATCCGTGGTCCCAAGAGAATCCGGGGGTTCCAAGCTAGGGGATTTGTCTTCTTGAAGAATTGGAAGTGGTGAGAGGAGCATGAGCAGCCCAATCTGAGTCCAAAAAAGCATGCAAATCTAGCAGCAATGATCCCCCCTTGGGATAAAATAAGCCAAGATGTAAAGTGCCACTCAAGTAGCGAAAATTCCTCTTGCCAATGCTTAGACCATGGGCTATGCATGAATCTACTGACCTGTGAGACTGCAAACTGAATATTCAGCCTGGTGTTGCCATACATAAGTGAGGCATCCAACATCAATTGGTAAAGAGTGACATCTGCAGGATCACCAACATCATGAAGAATCAATTTCAAACATGTTTCCATGGGAGTGGCAATAGGTTTGCAATCCTCAAGTCCAAACTTACATATCAATGTCTCTATGTACTTAAACTGTATACCCAAGTAATGATGCAACAGCCCCAAATCTTTCATCTTGAAAGTAGCATTCAAATCAGCCTTAAATTCAGAAATATATCTCTCATTTGATCTAGTGATCAGCAAATCATCCACGTAGAGAATCACAATGACAAGTACATCACCCTCACACTCTAAATACAATGTTCTTTCTGTTGGACTGTTACAAAAGCTTCATTTGACCAAATGAGTGCCAGCCTTCTCATACCAAGCACGAGGAGGTTGCTTCAACCCATACAAAGCTTTCTTACATTTGCACACTTTATCGTCTTGTCCTTTCTTGACAAAACCGTAAAGCTGCGTTGTGGGCGGGATGGAAACACACAGAACGCCTCTATAACGACCCGACACACACTCTTGGAAGGATACACACACACACTATGGGGCACCACTCGGCTTACACAACACACCTGGCCGAGACAGGGAACACACCTCTGGAGTGAGAGGAGAGAGACTATCCACTTGCCCACTCCACACAGACACACACACACACACACCCAAAAAACTCAGCTCAAAAGAGGAGAATTTCTAATGTTTAGATACAAATGAGCTTGGGCCAACACCAATGGGGCAAACAGCTCACACAATATGGGTAAAAGATACCAGATACAATCACAAACTGGAGCAGAAACTTCGCTCATAGGAGAAACTTACATAGCCAAAACAGCAAAAAAAGAGGGAGGAATTTGGCAAAATGGGCAGCGCCATCGTGTTCGGAACGGCCCAAAACCCCAGTCCACAATGTCAAAGTGCTCAAATCCGACCTCGGATGAGCAATTTACGGCCAAAACAGGCTCCAAAATGAGCAAAAACACAGCTGCGGCTGTTCCTCCTCTCTTCTCCACGTTTTTTCTGGTCTTCTCTCAGTTTTTTTCAGTTCCCACACTTAGCTTTATTAGTTGGGCACCCTTGGCCTTTTAGATGACCTCAAACGGACCTCGAACAGGCCAAAAACTGACCTCGCAGTGCATAGTTGTCACCTTTTTGCATCATCCGCACACTTGGCACTCATTTCTTTTCAATAATGTGTCTCGCAACCACGTGAAGTGGCCCCAAAAAGTGGTCCTAATGATGACCTTTTTGCATAACTCTCACAAGAAAACACCCACGTTGTGTCCGTCCTCATCCGCGTGCAAATATTAACCTCGTTCGTCCTCCTGACGCCACTAGATGCCATCTGACGCACCTGCTTACCTCATGTCGTCAGCCCGCGGATAGCTTCCTCAAGAAGTTTTACGCGCTACCAACTCCTTCTTATTGTAGAAAAAACACAGTGGTACTGGTAATAGTGAAAATCGATGCACTATGTACACCCTGTCCTACCTGTACACATGTGGGCCCCACGTAACCACCTGGCTCTGAAAAATGGGCAATTATTTATTTGATGCACCATGCATGTATATGTACATATGCGCAATCCCTTGCTCCAAAAAACTCCTGACGTAATTTGCCCATCCCCTAGCATGCTAGATCATTCATGATCAGCAGCAGCAAAGAGAGATATGAGACTCGCCGCATCACAGGTCTCCTCATCCCTCACCAACACTGCTTGATCCACAGACAACTCATCTTGCTCCACCATCATCAATCTAGCATGATACAATTTAAGACTCAATCCATTTACCCTTGACTTATGTAGAACACCATCCAGGTTAGCCAGCTGATATGTGCCATTTGGAAAACACTCCACTACCTTGAAAGGGCCTTCCCACTTAATTTGAAACTTCTTTTGGAAGGTGTTGTCCAACTTACTGTTGTAGCGCAAAACCAAGTCATGTTTCTTGATACCCTTACTTTTGACCTGTTCATTTATCTTTGCCAAAGCCTTATCCTGCATCTGCCCATAATGCTCCAATGCGCTCATCCTATCCAACTGGACCTCTTGTAACTGCAAGAGCCTCTCTTTGAATGCATCACTAGGCGGCCCAAGCAACTTCTCTAACATTTTGACCGCAGGCAACTCTACCTCCACAGGCAATAGTGCTTCCTTTCCATACACCAAATGAAATGGAGTAAACCCTGTACCTGTCTTCACCGAAGTACGGTAAGCCCATAATGCACTAGGCAATTCCAAATCCCAATTCTTTCCTTGGTGCTCTGTCACTTTAGAAAGAATTTGTACCAACTCACCATTGAATCTTTCATTTAAGCCATTACACTGCGGGTAATAAGGAGTGATATGCTGGTGCCTAATCTTCATCTTTGTGCATAAGAAGTCTAGCAGTTTAGCTCTAAATCCTGGCCCCTTATCTGAAAGTAGCTCTAATGGCACCCCGAACTTGCAACATATTTCATCATACACAAATTTTGCCACATCCTTTGTAGTGATCTGTTTTACTGCTATAGCCTCTGCCCATCTAGAGAGATAGTCCACTGCCGTCAAGAATGCCATAATGGTTTTTCGTAGCTCTGGCTTCAACACTCTCTTCCCAAATGCTTGACACCTATTTCAAGACCTACACCAATGGTGAACATCCTTGTGCAAACTAGGCCATACATACCCCTCTTGCAAAATCTTATGCAAGGTGATCTTTAGAGCAAAATGGCCACCACATGCGCCTTCATGATTCTCTTCCAACACTCTGTAAAGCTCCTCCCGCCAAGGTACACGTCTCAACACGAGATCAGCCCCTTGCATGTATAAGACATCACCAATCAATTTGTACCTGTATGCTCTACGCACAAAGCCATACTTCTTAGACTTCTGAATCTCCTTTGGAATGATTCCTGTTAGCAAAAACTCCTCTTCTTGAGCCAAACTTTCCCAGCCATGATAAAGAGGTAAAGTGGTCCTCAACACAAATAGCTCCCCAATCATGCCTTGAGCTGCTTCATGTGCCTCTCCATTTAGAGCACGTTCAATGTGTCTGATGCTCCATGCTTCGAACTTTTTTAACAGGCCTTTAATTCTGAAGCACATTTCCTTCAATGAGGTGTTCTTGCTCTTCCACACACCTAGCACTTGCTTCACAACTAACAAGGCATCACCTTTTATGCTCAACCTTCGAACCCCATGCTTCAAACAAATGTGTAATCCGGCTTCCAGAGTAGCATATTCAGCCTCATTGTTACTATGAGCATCCAATTTGAACCCTCTCTTGCATACTAGCTTCCCCTCTGGATCATAAAGTGCTATACCCCCTGAAGCCGCATCATGGCTCTTTCTGTATGAACCATCAAAGAACAACACATGTGCATTGCTGATCTGTGGCACTTCTTCAACTACCTTTCTCACCACCTCTTCCTTAACAATAAGGGGATTCTCCTTGTAGGTCAACAAATCAGCTAGGGTAGCCCTTGTACTATCTTCCACTAGAAAAGAGAACTCAAATTCTTGCAGCTCAATTACCCATTTCTTGACCACATTTGACATGTTAGTGCCATTAATTAACTGTGTCAAAAAGACATAACTCGTTAAGAAAACAAAAGGTCGTGGTAGCAAGTAATGACGAAATCGTCGACAAGCAAATATTACACTGGCCATCACTAGCTCTACTTCCGAGAACTTTCTCTCCGCTACCAACTTCACTCGGCTTGCACAATACACTGGCCTCATATAATGGCTGCCCTTCCCCTTTTGCAATAGCATGGCTCCAATGGCATCATCCCCTACTGAGGGATTTACATAAAAAACTTTCTCCCAATCAGGAGCCTGCATGGCTGACAAACCCCTTAACACCTCTTTCACCTCTTGAAACACTTCTTCACACTTGTCATCCCATTGCAATGGATCATGCTTTGCCACTTGTTGTAATGGATAAAGAATCTGAGAAGACAATGGAATAAACCTTGCCATGTACTTCACTTTGTGTATAAAGGTTGCCAATTGCTTCGTACTCGTAGATGATGGAAGAAGAATAATAGACTTAACCTTATCTGGATCAGCCTCAATGCCATTTTCTGACACCATATGGCCGAATAACTTCACCCTTGGCTGTGCTAGATGACATTTCTTTGGATTTAGTTGTCCTCCACATTCATCATATCGAGCCAATACCATATGCAGCTTCTCATGGTGTTAAGCCCTACTGCTATAGACACAGAAGTCATCCATAAAAGCTTTAACACAACTACCAATGAATGGTTCCAACACCCAATTTGCTCTCTCTTGATAGAAGGAAGGTCCATTTGACAACCCAAATGGCAATACTGTGTAGCAATAGCAGCCCCATGGCATAATAAAAGTTGTCTTTGTGCGGTCTTTAAGAGCAATCTTCAATTGAAAATAGCCTGAAAAACCATCACACACACTGTACCTCTCATAACCTGCCACTGAATCCAAGATCTGATCGATGAATGGAAGAGGATATGGGTTCTTCTTAGTGGCTGCGTTTAAGGGTTTAAAATCCACACAAATTCTCCACTTCCCATCCTTCTTTGGACTGACTACAACTGGACTCACCCATTCTGTGGTCTCCACTGGAACTATGAACCCTGCCTTCAATAACTTGTCCACCTCTACCCGCAAGGCTTCCATTTGCTCTTGACCCATCCTTCTTAGCCATTGCCGCACTCGCTTAGCACCTTCTTTCAGCTCTATATGCATCTCTTTGCCCTTGAACCCTCTGATCTCTTCATATGAAGTAATGAACAAATCAGGAAAACTAGCCAGCATGTGCAAATATATATCCTTCTCCATAGCTGAGAGGTCTCCACTGATCATTTGTGTCATCAATTCCTGCTTCTTTGACAACTCAACCTTGGTTTGCATCAGCCCTTCAATCACTTCATAAGGCCCTTCACTTTCATCTTCAAGCTCATTCGCAAATGCAACTAAACCAAACACCTGGATTTCTTTGTCCATCAAAAGAAATGCAACATCAGCATCCTCATCACTACTGGTAGTGCTATCACTGTCCTCATCTATCACCATGGAAGAGTCTTCATTACTAGACTCATCCTCATTTTCATAAAGCTCCTCTAATCGTTTCCTTGTGTCCATATTATAAAGCTTCTTGGTACCTGTCTTTCCATAGAGGCTAATCGTACCATGTCACCAATCTTGAACAGCTCCCACTGCACGTAACCATGGTCTGCCCAATATAATAGGATATGCTCCCAACCCTGCCGGCATCACATGAAAATCAACCACTGTCTTTGCATCATATGCCTCCACTTCTAAGCTCTTTACAACACCCAAGGATTTTACTTTTTGATGGTTTGCCAATCTGATCCGAAAACCTGACACCCCAGCCACTGTGAGACCCATCTTCTCAACGCATGAGTGTGTTATGACGCATATTTGGGCTCCGCCATCCACATAACCTTGTCCCAAATTTTTCCTTTTATGCCACACATCTACTATTGGACAAATGTCTGGTAGCTCATCCATTGCCAACACCTTTACTGAACCTCTCTCTGGCTCTTTCTCCATTGGGTTAACCATCCTCTTCCACTGTCGCTTTAGCTTAGGCACCATCTCTATAAGCTGCCCAAAAGTAACATCTGCCTTCCTGCTCGTCAGATTCTCCTTCAAGTCATAGCTTAATTGCCCATCCCCTAGTGGAAAATCTGAAACATGAAACTTTCGACGAGCTCTCCTTTTCCTCTTGGCCTTGACATCCTCGCCTTCATGGCTCTTTCCTTTCTTCTTACTAGGACTTGGGCCACTTCTTCCTTCCTTATCCTCTGTGGTCCTCTTCCCAATAGGCATCACTAATGTATCCTCTAGCTTTGATGCCTTCTCCAAGGTGACTACACTTAGCACTTTTGTCTTTCCCTTTTCCTCCTGGGTCAGTCCACTGGTTCCTTCGTCTCCCTTAATTTCGATGCCATAATCATTTGACCTAGTTAGCACCTGTGTTGGCCATGGATACATGTCTCCCCCCATCCTTGGTGACTTATCACATTGCGGGCTGATGTGACCCAACTCTCCACAATTATAACATGTGGGCGTCTGCCTCCAGTACCTACCATTGCTTTGTCCAACACCATTCCTAGGCCTTTCTTCACCTCTTGACTGATTTTCAAACCTCCCTCGACCTCGATTATTTCCCACTTGACCTAGCATGTTTAGGCTGAGATTCTTCATCAAATCTACCACTTGCCTCATGTCTTGCCTTAGCCCATCATCTTGCACCGATGTAGTGACCATTGCTAGCATAACCTGAGTAGTAAGAGGAACCACTGGTTCATGATGAACCCCTGACATGCGACCTTGTAAAGACTCTATAGGCTGAAATTGAGACCTCATTGGCAAAGACTCCACCCCTAATTGGATCATTTTCCTCAACTTCCACTCTTTGTTCCTTGATACCTCTACTGCATCTTCATATGTCCTAGGCTTCTTTAGCTCCACTCTCCAACGTATATTCTCCCAAAGACCAGCTAAGAACCTGTCCTTCTTCATCATGTCAGGCGGGGGTACCTGTGGTGCTAAGGCCTTGCACATTCGCTCCCATGCCGATGAAAACTTACGTATGTACGCATCTACTGGCTCACCTTCCTTTTGCACCAAAGCCTGTACTTCTTGCCACACTTTGTCAGGATCTTTTATCTTCACAAACTCCACTTCCAACCCATGTCGTAGATTGTCCCAACTCAACCTTATAGGTGGATCAGCCACACGCAACTCCTCTTCAAATGCTTTAGACCAAACTCGTGCATCACTCTTCAAACAAATTTGGAGAAGGCGTAACATCTGCGCAGGGTCATGAATCTGGTTGCTAATGCAGGCAACCTCCATCTTTTCCAAAAATTCTTCCACATCTTCATCATTTCTTCCATGAATCTCCGGATAAGAGAAAGCCATGGCTACCCAAGTTTCAATGTTTTGAGAACCCCTTTGAACACACGTACAAGAACCCAAAACTTTTGACTACCCAATCCCCAGAAACTTCAATGGAGCTCAACTTTAGATAAGGACAAACACATGCACATCAAATGAGTTTTCATAGTTGATCATCGGAATTACAACAGGCAAAGGACATTCCAAGATCTCTCATAATCTTCTTGGCCCGAACATAAAGACTATGCGCTGCTGGAAAAAAATCTTCCTGGACACATGAACATTTATCTGGATTCTTTGAGTTAAATGAAATGGAGTGAATTGAGGGCCATTTTGATCATCCATTAAAGCCAACCATGAAGCTCCCAAGAAGGCACACCTGACTTAACCTCTGATTTTGCCAAAATTTCAGCAGCATAAATGGCTCAAAAGACCAAAAAACCAGCCATCATAACTTGGAAAATTTTTGGCAGAGTTTCCCCAAAAATAGAGCAGTAGGAACCCAAAATATAGACTGTATATGTATGCATAAACTGTCAACAATAGAACCCGAGCATCAAGTAGGACTCACTAGTACATAGCCTATGGCGAGGTCACAAAAAGGGTGCTCCAGCTACCTGTATCACCGAAAGGATCTCTACATTTGAGAATCTCCCAGCTCAATAAAAACCTCACGCTATCGACCCTCACACGAAGGCTAATGCAAATCGCGTATAAATTAAAGAGAGTGTATACATGTAGAATAATGGAATCTATACAATTTTTCACCTTTGTAGTTGTAAGAATAGAAGATATGCATTTTCTAGCCGCAGCAACGCGCGGGTCACATACTAGTTACATTTGAAAAGGCTTGTCAGTCCTTACATTCTCCAAAGGCTGTCATTTCTTACAATCTTACACTCTACTTTTGCATTTTAGATTAGATGTTTTGTAACGTGTTTTTGGCCTAAGGAGGCCGCATAGAGGAGTTGGTAGAGAAAACGTGCAAATCTCTCACCACATCAAAAGTTTCACTATCATATCAAATGTAATGTACTCTTTGTTTGCACTTTAGTCTTTTCATCACCATTTGATTACATACAATATGATTTTTTCTTCATTTTAGTGTTTTTAAAAGGTGTCTCTATATTGGTGTTGATGTGAGACATTAAAAATGTATAAAGAAGATCTCTCCGTCTCTCTAATGAAAATAAGGATAAACTTGAAATTCTTTTGATTCTTAGGTCAAAATTTGAAGCTTTTGCCGATAATAACACTAAAACTTGTGTAAATTTCTCAATTTTTTTAAAAGCAAGCTCAAAATATAAATGAGATTTTATAATTTTAGCCGATTAAAATACATTGGACCCTGATTTTTTTCCAATACTACCTTCCCCCCCTCTCTCACTCACTCACTCTCTCTCTCTCTCTCTCTCTCTCTCTCACACACACACACACACACACATACACACATACACACGCATGCACACACATCAATGTTCGAATTTTTTTTATAAAAATAGAGTAAAATTACAAAAAATACCGATTATTTTGTACAACTTTTTCTTTGAATCTACCCAAAGGAAATTTTGTATGTTTTTCAAAATGATTTTTCTCGAACTTTGATGTCACACACACACACACACACACAATTTATTACAACTAAAAATATTGACTTCTTGAGGCCACCGTAAAAACTTCACCTTGTTTGAAATGTACCAGAGAGTGACACATGGATGCGCTCTCCTTCCTGGAAAATTAAGCTGCATTATAAAGAGTACTAGTACGGCCAGCCGCCTTCGGCCTTCGACGGCCTCTCTTTTTCTCCCTCTCTCCCTCTTTATTGTGTGCAAAGGGGCTTGTTTTTGTTTTGGACTTTAGCCTTCAGGTCGTAGATTGTGACACGTGTAAAAGGCTTCCCCTTCCACCCTCGTCACTATATGGCACGGCTTCGGGTCAGAGGGGATCTAAGGCCCAAATTCAAGGACGCGAGACGGTTTTAATTTCCGTCGTCGGATCACATAGTGAACTAGGGGTGAACTGAGGATGAACTTAACGGTGAACTAGAGGCGGGTAAGCTAGGGGTGGGTGAAATGGGGGTGAATTAGGGACGCCTAAACTAAGGTATCATCATGTGCCATGCCAATATGGACAGTGACGCGCGCTAGTGTGGTGGTAGAGCATTCGTATGACAACCGAGACGTCCTATGTTCGACCCACACCCCGCGAGGCGAGAGAACTAGGGGGGGTGAACTAGGAGTGAACTTGGGGTGTCATTTTTGCCCCGAGTTCACCTCGAGTTCACCCCGTGATCCGATGGCCGAGATTAAAATCGCCTCGCACCCCCAAATTTGGGCCCTAGATCCCCCGGACGAGAGCCGTACTATATAGTGATGAGGCTCTTCCTCCATATTATGTTAGTAAATAGATATAGATATAGATAGTACGGTGCATCACAAGCCAATAGTATAGGAGCAAATAAAAACCGACATTTGAGTAGCAGCTGGTACCGCCAGGAGACCACCCGGTCTATTAAACACAGCGCGCGGCCATCGAGAGAGAGAGAGAGAGAGGGTTCTCGTGCTGAAAGACAGAGATGGTTCTCGTGCTGAGAGAGAGAGAGAGACCGGGGTTTCTCGTTGGGTCCGTGTTTTAAAATGGCAACGTGAGCCAGGTCCGTGTCTTCTTGCGCTAGATCTGTTGTCTCTCTGATCTGCGCCGTCGAGAATTTCAAATCAAGAGCAGTGGAGGCTGAGGATGATGGCCATGGCGTGGCTTCGTGCTTCCGGCTTCCTTCTTCTGAGCTTGGTAATTAAGCTGCAGCTGCTTCTCTGCTTATCTCACGACCAGAGAGCGACAATACTCCCATGCTTAACTTGTTTCAATTTTCACGTTGCAGCTGCTGGCAAGGCCGCTTTGTAACCACCTTGCTAGATGGCTTGTCTATCTGTTGTTTGGGCGCCGGTCGGAACAACAGCTCCCCAAAGGTACAACATTTCTACATATGTTCTGCATTTATGCAGGTTGTGAGTCATATGCCTGTTTCTAACATCCGTTTTCCATGTTCCTACCCTATTGTCCACACAAGCGTCTGCATTTAAGGTTCTGCATTTATGCAGGTTGTGAGCAACATATGGTTGTGAGTCATATGCCTGTTTCTAACATCCATTTTCCATGTTCCTATCCACACAAGCGTTTATGCAGGTTGTGAGTCATATGCCTGTTTCTAACATCCATTTTCCATGTTCCTACCCTATTTTCCACACAAGCGTCTGCATGTAAGGTTCTGCACTTATGCAGGTTGTGAGCAACATATGGTTGTGACGAAGCCTAGTTCTTGTTGCCTCATGATCTCTTTAGAGTTGATTGTACATGATTTTGTGACATAAGCTCAATGATCCTTCTCATATGATACAATGCTTTGAAATTTAGTATTGTTTTGAACTGTTTTATTGATCAGGAACTTCAAAGCAAAGTAAATCCAACTTGCAAGTGATTATAGCTGGGTTTCCAAGAACGGGCACGCTTTCATTACTGCTAGCAATGGAAACACTGGGGTTTCCATGCTTCCATGGAATGCATCTCAAGAAGCCTACAACGGGCAATCTTTTCATCAAAGCATTTACGTCTGGTAAGATGCAAATGATCACAACGCTAATACATGCTGGAGCATGTGCATTTTTTAAGGATCGAGTTCTCTTTTTACTCATCATCATGCTTCCTTCCAAGTGAATGTGTGTGTAATCAATTTTGTCTTATATATCTCATTTTATGTTGCACAGGGGATCCAAAATGTTGGGAGGAACTTTTAGATGGTTATGCTGCTATAACTGATTTTCCAGGAGCATGTGGATATAAGCAATTGATGGAAATATTTCCGAATGCCAAGATAATCCTAAACATTCGTGATCCTAACAAGTGGTATGATAGCTTTTTCAAAACATTGGTAGGAATTATACAAGGCCACAATCACCTTGTATTCAAGTTTCTTACACCAACAGCTACCATGTGTTTAAAGGTAGTACTTTACGACAAATTCAGTGGCAAGTTTGACGATAGAGAGACTTGCGTTAAGGCGTATGTTGACCATGTAAGTGAGGTGAAAGAAAAAGTTCCTCCCCATAAACTTCTAGTATATGACATCGAAAAGGATATGGGGTGGTCGAAGTTGTGTGAGTTTCTCAACGTTCCAATCCCTATAGCACCATTTCCTAGGATTAACGATACAAGCATGTTCAATAAGAGAGTAGATGAGGTGGCAAGGATATTCACAATGGTGCTCTCTTTGTATGTTGCCATTGTATCATGTATATTATTTTATCTCCTTTGTTGAAGAAAGAGCCAAATATGAGCAATGGAGTCTCTTATTGAAGTGCTTAAAGACTAATTGCATCAACACTAGCTCTGTAAATTGGGTATAAAAACTGGCTCATTTTCATTTTCATTTGGTGCAAGTTCTTCTTAGTATCTCAGTGGAAATCGGTTGTCGGTTACTGCTCGAACTCGACAACCTTCCCTGATTAACCTCAGCAGTATGGGGCTAACCAGTCGGGCTCTTTGCATATGCTGCTGCCCATGTGATTTCACTTACAAAAATTAAACGGCAGTCCTCCCCTCCCCTGAGCTGTGCACCTCCCCAACCTCTCTGGCTCGTTCTGCTCCATGCTGCCAAGGTCTCTAGTCGGCCTTCATGTGTTGGTTTCGTGCCCTGCCCGCCATGCAGTTCACATCTCCTTGACATTAGCATCTGCGTGGATTCGCTTCTGAGAAATGAAGCCAAAGTTCCTGCATACATATGGTATTCCTAATGTGGAAGGAAACTCTAATTAGAGAAACTCTAAAGAGAAGAAAACCATGAAGGAAAGGCAAAGAAGAAAAGTACGAAACACTCAGCTCTTTATATGAACATGAAAAGTCACTTACACTTCCCATTTCCTAAAGTCACCCTTTACATATGCGTTTGAGATTGGGGAGCCCTATCCACTTAAACAAAACAAATTACTTTGAGAGATTCTCTCCCGAGATCCCCTCTACCCACGTGTCCCCTCGATCCTCTCCTGTCATGCAGCTCTGATGCCCTCCCTCGCCGTTCCTTTGTGGCCCCCCTACTTTTGCCTCGGCCTCTGCCCCTCTCGCCCCTGCGTGCCCGAAGCTTGAGAGAGACCCGACTCCTCCCTTGTTGCCTGTTTTCATCCTCTTTGCCCTACCCTTCCCTAACCAGCTTGTTTGCAAAGCCCACCCTCCCCCCCCCCCCCCCCCCCCCCCCCCCCCCCCCCGCCCCCTTACTTCTGCCACAGCCTCTGCCCCTCCCTCCTCTACGTGCCTGAAGCTTGAGAGAGACCCGACTCCTCCCTCGTTGCCTGTTTTCATCCTCTTTGCTCTACCTTTCCCTAACCGGCTTGTCTGCAAAGCCCACCCTTCCTCTCCTTACTTTTGCCTCATCCTCTGTCCCTCCCGCCTCTGCGTGCCTGAAGCTTGAGAGAGACCCGACTCCTCCCTCGCTACCTGCTTTCATCCTCTTTGCCCTACCCTTCCCTAACCAGCTTGTCTACAAAGCCCACCTCCCGTCCCCTCCCAACAAACCCACCTCGCGCGACTTGCCGCACCATGTTGCTTGCCATTTCTAGCAGCTCGTTGCTTACTTGCACTCTCTACTGGCTTGCCTTTTATTGCCTGCTAAGACATCCTCAACCTGCTCACACCTAGACGCAGAACTAGAGAGGCACAGGCATGTTGGGATGGCGAGCCTGTTAGAGCTGAGCTGTCAGAAGAAGCACAGCAACAATGCTGCGCAAGTTGAGGCTCTCTTCTTGAGTGAGAGAGAGATAGATAGATAGATAGATAGATTTTATTATTGTCCTCGTGGGTCAAATATGACCTATGGGACCAAAGTTACATGTGATGAAGTATGTGTATGGCTGATGAGTGACTCTCGATGCTCCAAAATTGTAGTGATGAGAGTCGCAATGGAGAGCCCACACTTTGGCTGGGAGAGGAAAGTGTGTAGGTCTAAGTTATGGCCGAAAGTGTGAGAGAAGTAAGTTCGGATGTGATCAAAAGCTGAGCACTCTAGTGGTGTGTGGTACTCAGGGACTCTCGAACTTGCAGTGAGCATAATGTGCACAATCGATTTGACTCTTCTCCATTGCCCCAACGTCCTATCTCGCATCGAAGGAAATGGGAGTGCATCCGAATTGCTGCGATAGTGCGTATCGCGGACAAGGGAATAGGCTCAAGCATGTAAGTGTGAGTACGGTTCCCTCTCTCAGCGAAGAACATGGTTTTGTAGTTGGGGGCAATAAAGGTGGTGTAATGTATGATGCGTGACCCACCGGATTTCTCCCAAGCCGTAATACATTAGCGTTGTAGAAAAGCTTCATTCACTTGAGAGTCAATTGAAGCATCATGTAACAAGTGTAATGCATCCCATCTCCCAAACCACTTCTTTATGTCTTGCATCCATCCCGTGCTCAAGATCTTGCTTTTATGCGTCTTTTGAACTTTTTTGCTTGCTTCCCATGCAATTGTAGGAAGTTGATGTGAAGGGTTTTGACGCATGTTTATCATGTACTCCACAACCCTTTCCATGCCCATAACCTCAATTGGAAGAGATCCCGACTCAAGAAGTAGGAGCATATATGGTGTTTGTGTCTTAACTTGGAGAAAGTTTGTCAGAAAACGTTTTTGGACGTTCTCAAACTCTTTCCAAGTAGACTTTGAGATGCTTCCGCCCCACACTTCAACTCCATAAAGAAGAACCGCTGTCACCAATGCATCAAAAAGATACTTCTTGAGAACCCAACACTTGATGTTTCCCGCATTACACTTGTTCTCAAATGCATAATATGCTCTCTTTCTCGCTTCCAAACGACGCATAGAACATTCATGCCACTTGTGATTGGATGGAACCTCAAGGTCAAGGTACTTAAAGCTCTCAACAACTTCAAGTGTCTCGTTGTTGTACACAATGCATGGCTTCTCTTTATGGTTGGTTTTCACAAGCATAATATTTGTTTTGGATTCATTTACAATCAGTCCACTATGCAAGCAAAAGTTCTCAAGGACAACCATAAGCTTTTGTGCATCTTCGAAAGTGTGTGCTAGAAGCACTACATCATCCGCATACAACAAAAGCATGATTACCGCATTGCAAATAGTGACCTCTTCAATGCCTTCTTCTTACATAAAGTCAAGTACCATTTGTTCCAATTGATCGATGCATAGACCAAAGAGAGTTGGTGACAATGGACATCCTTGTTTAACCCCAATAGTGCTTACAAAAATTTTTGAAATTTCACTTCCCATGCGCAATTGACAAATCACCTTCTCATAGATTCGAGAAACCGCAAGCATAAACTCACTTGGCACTTGGAGTTCTTCCATCCTTCTCCACAAATTGTCACGTGGAATCATATCAAAGGCTTTTTTAAAGTCCACAAAACAACAATACAATCGCTTGGCTTTCAACCGACTTTTCTCCATGAGAACACGAAAAGTGACAAGATGATCAATGGTGCTATGCCATCGACGAAAACCCGCTTGTCCCTTTGCACGCTTGTCATTCTCTTCAGTCCCATCACTCAATTTCATCTCCATTATGCACCCAAACAACTTTGCCATAAGAGACCCAATCATTATAGTCCGGTAGTTGCTTATATTCTTTACATCTCCTCTTTTATGCAAAGGCTTAATCCAATTAGTACTCCAATCACAAGGCATATCATGTTGAAGTGCAAGGTTGAACATATCACATATCCACTCATGGATAAAATCTCCCGTCCATTTGATCATCTCCGGCTTGATGCCTTGAAGATTTCCCGCTTTGCGAGTGTCCAACTTTTCAAGCCCACCGCATACATCCTCAATAGTAAAAAAAGACGGCATACATGGGAGTGAACCATAAAATGGCATTTTTTCAGTATTTGCTTGCTCATATAATTGCCTACAATGTGTGTACATATCCACTAGACTCAAGTTACCAAAATTCTCAACCCGCTTGCTTCTCAAGTTTCTCCAAAATCTTTCACATACATGTGGCTTTTCTTGGACTTGAAATTCTTGTTGCTTTACTTCCCATCTTCTTCTCTTCTTTTGAATCAATGCCTTGTATGTATGCAAATGACTTTGATAGTTGTCTTTGTCCATAGTTGCATCAAGGTTTATCAAGGACTTTCGAGCATCTTGACATTCTTTATCAAACCACTTTTTGCGTGATCTATCTTTGTTGATACCATGGAGATGCTTTATGGCAAAGAATTCTTCCGCACAAGAACAAATAGCTTTCTTGAAAGCTTCCCATTTAGTTTTCAATGGTGCATCACATTAAAGCTTTGTCATCCATAATTTTTGCTCAACCATTTCAATGTACATTGGTGCCCGTTTGAAATCCATACATAGTGATAACTTCTCTTTCCTTTGGCCGAGATTATCATGCTTAGTTGCTTCTCCACATGAAAGGTCAATACATAAGGTGCGATGGTCGGATTCCAAGGTCCATTGACCAAACATAAAACTCTTTATGCGATACATGATGGCTTCAGAGAGTAGCATATAGTCAATCACACTATCCTCATTATGTCTCCTACATGTAAATCCATTGGTTCCACTCCACAAAGATACACCATTGGCAATGAGCATACCCGTGCTATTACACATGTGTAAAAGTAACTTTCCATAGTGATCCGGCTCTTTCTCATCCATTGAAGTACGATCATACAAGTGAACTTTCTCCAACTCCCTTGAAATGTATGGCATATCAAATTGTTGAGTATCATGTTGCAATGTTTTTGTGCGAGCATTCATATCTCCAAATACAATAACATCACCTTCACCTTTGAAATAAGCAATGTTCTCTTCCAAATCAAAAAATGGTTGATCTCTATCCATGCAAGCATAAAAGGGAGAATCATGATGAGGAATGTAGCAACCGGCTACAAAAATGGGTGCTCTTTTTGGTGTCATAATTTTTAGTCATACATAACGTTTGTACTTGTCATCTTTCACAATTGATACAAAATCTTCCAATCCTTTCTTAACCATACATGCTAACCCTCCTTGTCCTCTTCGTTGCTTGAGATTCTTTGACCACATCAATGAATGTACATTGTAATCCTCCAAGCCGTTAATCCTTTATGTATCATGCTCCCAAGTTTCAACAAGAAGTACAAGATCGGCTTTGCTTGTTAGTTCATCAATGCCAACCCTCGCATTCCATGGGTATCCATTACAATTCCAAAAGCATATTTTCAATTGTAACTCGGTCTCATAGGTCACACATCCCTATTTGCTTAAGAGAATTGCCTCCTCCATGGACACATTTTCTTCATGAGAGATCTACTTGTTTTTATTATTCTTTTCCTCATATGCCTTGCGACGCATATTTTGTTGCTTAATAATGCGATCTTCACATACAAAACATTTTGTATCCCTCAAATAGATCCAACTATTATCAAGGATAATCTTTCGCTTGGTCTCATCCGGCATGGTGCATACAATTGGCCGT
Source organism: Adiantum capillus-veneris (assembly GCF_014529385.1). Lineage (NCBI taxonomy): Eukaryota > Viridiplantae > Streptophyta > Polypodiopsida > Polypodiales > Pteridaceae > Adiantum > Adiantum capillus-veneris. The sequence continues at coordinate 112,579,364 of NC_140954.1, read as the reverse complement.
TCTCCCAAGCGAGGAGCTTCTTGCTTCCCCACTCTATGTGCTCCATAGACCATAACTCCGGACATGCCAAAGTGGGTTTTGAAGAAATCTTCAATAACAATGGCAAGAGAAGGAGGTGTCTCTAACTTCTCTTCGGGAATTCCACGAATAACAATGTTCTTGGAACGTCGCTCCCGTTCCTTCAACTCCTCCACATCCACATTCTCAACATTCTTTGTTTGAACCATAGCTTGCATGAGTGAGGAATTAGAAACCACATTGCTACCACATACATCAGCCCAAGACTTGTTTGTGCATACATTTTTCATGTCGCATACATCCCGGCTCATAGTGTCAAATTTCTCCTCTTTCAATACATGGTCATGCTCTACTTTGCTCATCCGCTCCTTCAAAGCATTCAAGTCCACAAGAGAGCGTTTACATTCCTTGACTTCCTCTTCAAGTTGCATCAAACGTGTTGTTTGCATCTCAAGTGTCCTCTTGAGATTCTCATTCTCAACCACAAGTACCCTTAGCGTGAGAAACTGTTCTCCTTGGACATAAACCCAAGACTCAAGAGGTGCGAGGGCCTTCTCAGTAGGCATTCTAAGAGAGAGAGAGAGAGAGAGAGAGAGAGAGAGGTCTCTCTCGAGTTCGCGCTTTGTTGCAGGTTCAGGAAGTCACGGTCGAATGCATGTGCAAAGAGAGGTAGAAGTAAGCCGTCCACCGCCCTGCGAGAAGTCGGCAAAGACAGTTTGAGAGAGAGATATGGACAGATAGCCTGCGCACATGCGGAGTCCCGGCCGTTCCTCTCACCAAGGAATTTGTACAAGTCAAAAGCATTGTCTCACGCACATGCAGGGCGGCAGCAGCCATACCGGCTTTAACAGTTGTCATTTAGCGCACATGCGGGCCAGCAGTAGGGCAAACGGCGCCTAAACTTGGCAGGGGAGCTGCATGTCGATGACGCAGGCTGACGCGCACGCTAAACATAGAAGGCAACCGTCTAGGCACCGTTGCAAACGGCTAGGGGAGACCTCAGGCTCTCCGTTGAAAGCGACAGTTGCACGGTGGGTTGGCGATTCATTGCAGTCCAAAAACGTGGTGGGACAGCATGGAATTTCCACCGGTCGGGGTCCATTTCTTGGTGCATGTGCGCACCCTAAGAGAGAACATACATTGCCTTGCACCCGGCCGAATCCCTTGAGGCACGTGGCTCCTCTCACTTGTTTCCCTTGTTGCCACCTCTTTCAACTTTCAAGCATCATCGGCAGGCTTTTGTAGAATCGTCTAGACATACTCTCCACTTTTCCAACCCACTTAATGACACCAATTTTCGATTTTCTCCAACCGGGTACCCCCTACTACTAGCTCAGAGATGGAAATTGCAATGCTTTGTAACAATGTCACTTACTGAGTGATTGTATTAGAATGCCACCAAGAAATATACAAATCAATCCCACGCTTATGCTGAATCTTGAGGGGCAGATGGATACATTAGCGCTTAGTTAGAAGGCCTAACAACGTACTATTACCAAAAGTCCAATCCTTTACACAACAAGGCTCAATAGGATGGCGAGAGTTGCCCCAAGTCGATCATTCAAGATTTTCCTTTTACCTATCATTAATATTAACTTCTTACTTTCTTGTACAATCTTTGAGAAGTTAACCACAGAGAGGTTGCTATCGAAGACATGAGAGTTCTTTGCTTTCCATAGATTGATGAAGAAACAGTATCTGACAACTTGAGTATAAATTAGAAGTGCAAGACTGCAAAACTGTTTCCCTCTTGGAAGGCAGAGATCCTTAAGAAACCCGACCTTCCATTTCTTTGTATCCATTTGCACACCTTCCCTGCCAAGCCTCTAATTGCCGTGCAGTCCATGAAGAGGTGGGTAAGGTCTTCGCACCCTGAACACCTATCAGACCCGATACCATGCGCCTGAATCTTGACACCTGTCCGCAAAACTCCCCATAACACCTTTCACAGAAATATCTTGAATGAGTCCATTGTGGATTCCAAATGTTCTTTGTGACCTCGATCCATCGAGCTTCCAACCATTGTTTGTTCAAAGGGGCAAACCAATCAGCCTCGTGTATTAACGCTTGGTAAATAATGCCCTTGGTATAAGCTTTAGAGAATTGGCTACTCATGGGCCATTTCCAACCTTGCCACTCAAAAGTGGATTTTCAAATTGGCATGAGAATGTTGTTCACGCCTTCAACAATTCTGTTAACTAGTAGCTTCTCAGTGCCATTGAGTTGGAATTGGGCAACCAATTGGTCAAAGGATTTCCAACACTTACTGTTTCCATCCCAGAATTGGATCAACCAGTGGACTTCTTTATTGTTCATTCTTCTTGCAATTTCTCTCCAATATGGGTTCAAAATTACACCGACAACTTTAGACAACCAAAGGTCTAGTATGAGGTGGAGTTTTGGAAGTATTTGATTATTTCACCCCATCCCAGCACTCATGTTGCTCTATTGCACTTTCTCACCAGCTCACCTGTGATGCCACCCAACCTCAAGCTAGACCTTCTCGGGGCTAAAAGTTTGTCATGCACCTCGATTCCTTTACATTGGCCACTTTTAGAGAAACGTTTTGCCTTGTCCATCATCTCCTTGGTAATGATAGCCCAAGATTGATCTTGTTTTGTGATTGAGACCATAAACTTGGCACACAGGGCCTCAACATGAACAACAAGGTTGAGAATTCTGAAGCCTCCTTAAACCATCGATCCAATGATAACTTCCCACTTTGCTCATTGCCATGGCGATGAGGCTTTAGTGTTGTTACTCCATAAGAATCTTTTAATAGGTTTCAAAAACTCCTTCCAGTTACATTAGGCTCTTTTGAGGAGCAGGTTGGTAAAGGAAATATAAGGAAGCATAAATGAATTGGTCACTGTGACCTGACTAGGAAAGGGAAGCAACCGATACTCCCACCTTCTCATTTTTCTCTGTATCTTCTCCAGGACCCACTTGAACCTTTGCTTGTGTGAAACTTCCACCCCCAAGAAGGGGGCGACTAAATGTCAAAATATCCTTCCTTTAGACACAATCTCCCCTGACCAGACTGATGGGTCAAATGAGTTGCTTAAAGCTTTCTATCAAGGAGATTAGTCTAGTCTTCTCAATGCTACAATTCGACCCTGAAATCGCAACAAATGTCTCTACAATCTCTAACACCTTTCTGAGTACGTGAGGGCAGGCTTTCAAAAAGAGGAGGGAGTCATCTGCGAACATCTTGGCCAAGAGTTGGTCATTGCTAGGCAAAGTCAAACCTTGAGTTTCACCCCACGCAGCAATAGCTTCGAGCATCGTTATCATTGGATGTGACCCAATGGAAAAGAGAAGAGGGGATAGGGGGCATCCTTGCTTGATAGATCTTCTCGCTTCAAAGGAGCCCACAATTCTATCATTGAACAAGAGCTGGGATTGAGTGCCTGTACCCATAGTGTGTATCACTCGAGAAAGCCGATGCCCAAAGCCCAATGATCTCATGACATCTTCAATGAACAACCACATAATCCTATTATATGCCTTGTCCAAGTCTAGCTAAAGTAGAATGCACTCCTGCTTCGTGAAGGCTGCGTACTCAATGTCAACCATTGCTGTCAAGATATTGCCATATTCTATATGGTTCTCTTATTAGTCTTGTCATTCCTCCAACATCTCATGTCCAAAAGCATGTATTAGTTTAGACAACCATTGTCCAAGCTAGCGTAAAAGAAACCATTGTTGGCTCCCTTGTACTCAACTTGCATGCCAAACAAATTTATTGGTAGTCACCGCGTAATTCTCAATCGCTACAAATAGAGATTTCATTACTGTAGTTACATAATATCTTAAATGACAATGAATCATGTAATTAATCTCTCTATACGATGTTAATAAGATATATTCACAAAATCTGGTTGAGTTGCGATTGTAGGTAATCGCGATGGGTATTACATAGTGCCTAGGAATACTTGACAATGTCGGGGGATATGAGGTTCGAAAGACGAGTTGGGTTTGCGCCGAGCTGCTAGCTGTGGAAAAAGAGAGAGAAAGGAGATGCACAACACCGCACAAAAAACGATTAACCACTTGGAAATGGAAACAAAGCAAGAGAACAATTTAATTTGATAACACAAATGAGAATCGATGCTCGATTTCCAAGGCAGTGTCGTTAATGACAGCTTTAATTGGATTAACTATAGATTAAGGAGTTTAAGCTCCTTTACAAAGGGTTTGAGCCCAATTAGTTTAGCACGAACTGTATTCAAACACCCGATGATGATGAAAGAGCGCCCGATAAAGGAGATAGAGCTCACAACGATGAAGGTGAAGCTCTCCTCTATCACCCTCCTCCCTTTAATGGCCAAGAGATCCCTTACTTCTCTTCTTGATTGCGAGAAAAACACTAACTCCTAGAAAAACTTGAAAGCTTTATCCCTATATCTCGGTGTGTGTGAGTCCCCTCCTTTAGTCGACATTTTTCTCTATTTTTATCTTGCTTTTTGCATGACCGATCCCTAAATTTGGGATTTGTTGAGGCTCAAGGCTCATGTGCAACATCTCTCACTTGGAGCCCCGACGGTTTCGTCAGTGCTCCGCGGGATTTCCTTCAAAAGTAATGGCCTCGAGAGACGTGCGGGAACCGTCGGTGCTCCTCGGGATTTCCTTCAAAAGTAATGGCCTCGAGAGACGTGCGGGAACATCCTCAAGGTTACCTGCCACGTAAGCAGAGCCGCTTCATCACCATCCAATGGCATCCTTAGCCAAAACCGCCACTAGCTTTGCCCCCGTCGTCATCATCTTGCATCATCATAGATGACGCAACCCCCGCAAGGGCACCGACCATAGCTACCACGTAGGAAATCTCTTCCCACAAAGTTACCTCAATGGCTGTGCATTCTAGGCTTTATATCCCCGCCCACGGACTCCCAGCCTCATATATGGGCTTATCATATTGCAATGTAGTAGCACAACATCACATGAGCCTCCAAATGGTTTGAACCCCACCCCCCCACAAAAAAAAAAAAAATCCATTAAAAAAACATCAAAAAAAACTTTTCTTCCTAAATATCAACCACCTCCAGTATAATTCCATTCGACTCGATGATCGAGCCGTCAAGCCGCGATACATCTTCATCTTTCAACCTTCAAAACGCTCGGCCTTTGTTGCTTTTTTACATCACCGGACCCTCCAACCAAAGTGGCAAAGATCAAGAAAATTCATCTGGCACCTCACTGCCAGTAACTGACGTCGACTTCAACTCGCAATACTTTGCCGGTTTGATCTCCGATTGAGGAGCCGTAAATTCCTATGGACTTCACTCATTGCAACTTTTCATAAAAATCCAAGTGAGGCTCCAAAAAACCCTAGATGGCACATCGACCACGGCAAAAAAATTGGCATAGTACTGGCCCCTGTTGATGAAATTTCAACTGGCAATATCTGGGCAACCATAACTCATTGCCAATCTGAAATGACCAACATAGTCTATATGATGAGTAGTTCAGGCGCATGCACTCACTTCAGCCCTGATCCTTCACTAGAAGATACCCAATCCGGTATATATAGGCAATCGATCCCAACTTCAAACTGCCATATCTTCCTTGTTGTAGCTCCAATTGACAAATTGTAAAGACATGCTTGTTGAGCACTTTGAGCAGTGCAGTGCTAGTCCTAGTCCTAGTCAATAAACTTCCAATTCTCAGAGCTTCAAACATCTCCACTTTTTAGCATCACTAAGACAAATTTTGGCCCTTTAAAGCCGCATATCTGGCATACATTTAGCATTAAGCCAGCTTGTTACCAAGTCCTGATCACTGTTCAATAATCATGTAGACTTCAATTAGGCACAATCCAAATCCTTCTGCTCTTTTACCATCATGGAAGCAGAGCTGCGTGACATCCACCCCCTCTGAACTTGTACAACCTCCGATCTGTGCGAACTACACTGAATCAGCATCATCAGACACATCGTCAGATGCATACCTAGCATTGTCTTTTGGAGGTCGATCGGAATTGAGATCTTCAAGAGCAATCCCTCCTTCTTGCTTCTTGACCAACTGAATCCTTTTTCCCACAATAGGCACCCTGAGCCTAGTTCCATCAAATTTACATAATTTATATGTTGCATTATGATAAACATGAAGCACCACATATGGTCCAAACCATCGTTTAACATCTTTCGCATATTAGTATATTGATTCTTCAAGCTACTATCATAAACAAGTATCTAATCAACATCTTTGATAGCATGAGGTTATTGTCTATTCTTTCCATCAGATCTTCTTTATTCTTTGACCTTGCCTCCTTAAGCTTTAGTTTAGCCAGCTCGATATCTTCTTGACGCCTCTCAAGTTGGCGAATACATAAAGCAAGAAAATCTTTTGTAGTCATACCTTCTTCCCATGGCATTATGGTCCAAGAAATAATCACCTCCTCTGTAAGAATAATGGGTTTTTTCCCATACATCAACTCGAATGGCATAAAACCTGTAATAGAATTATGTGTAGTACGATCAACCCATAAAGCAAAAGGTAAAAGTTTAGGCCAATCACTGATATGCCCTTGGCATGCCTTTGCTAAATCTCTAACAATAGGTGGATGCCCTATTTCACTTTTCCCATTACCCTTTGGGTTGTATGCTGTAGTGAGAGCCAACTTGATGCCCAAACAAGCAAAAGCCTCACAAGCTTCATTTACATCCATCTCTCCTCTATCAGCAATAATTTTACAAGCACATCCATACCTGGAAATGACGTCTTCAAGCAAGAACTTTCATAAAAAACTTGTCACTTTGGTACACAAAGCTCTACCCTCAACCTAGTTAGTAAGATCTTCTCTAGCAAGACCTATGTACCTGATTTTCCAAACACCTACTAGCATTGTGATGAAGTCCACCACCCACTTGTAGTGCATAGCCAGTGGATAAGTGGGATGTAATCCATCTAGATGTCGCACATTAGAATATTGTTGGCATATTAAGCATGTCTCCACAAATTGAGCCACATATTTATACATACCTTTCCGCCAATACTGGTCCTTGATCTTGACAAAGGTTGCCCATACTCCTCTGGGTCCGGCCCATAAGCTTCATGAAACTCTCTTATCACTTGTTGTTGAGTCATTTTGTCACAAATAACCTGTTGCGGTATCCCTCCTAGATGCTTTGACTACTTCCATAGATGCCCACCGCTTAAAAAGTAGTCATAGAACATTTTCCTGATCCTCTTATAATCTTGATCACTCCATCCTTCTTGCTTCGTAAGAGTGCTAAGGTAGCACCCGATCAAAATCCACTCTCCCTCGTAAAATTATTCTCTTAAAACATGAGCAAGAGCACCACAATTTGCATGTAAATAAGCAGATGTGTAGAACTTTAAACCAACATCATCACTTGTGGTAAGAATTTCCTCTTCATTTTCAAACCTAGCCCTTGATAACATATCTCCAATAGGACCATCTCTGCCTATAATATGACAAAATTTTGGGTTAAGAGACTAAACATAGGCTATCCATTGCAGTATGGCAGTATCTGGAGTAGACCAATTTGAATTATCCCTATCAATGGAAAAAAATATCTCTACCATGACTGAAGCTCCAGTAAAATATTATTTATCAAACCTTAGAGCACTAGCAATGCCCCAAAGTTCTCTCTTAACCTGTGTGTAACCTCAGTGACGAGCATTGAGCACCTTTATTCCAAACCAAATTTCACAATTGTATCCTTCTGCATTATCTTGGACTATAGCTAGCCCACCAAATACCTATCGAGCTAGTGTCAACTATTAAAATTATTGGACTTTCGCATTTGTAGTCAACTTTCCTCAAGGTCGAAGACTCAAGAAGCATTTTCTTTAGTTTTTTGATAGCCTTCGTGTGAACTTTTTTCCATACAAACCTTTTAGCCTTACTTAGAAATTGATAAAGCACCTCTGCAACATGAGAAAATTGTGGTAACCAGATAAGGTAGAATACACATGCACCCAAAAATTGACATGTTTCTTTGGAACAATGAGAAAATCCTGTGCAAACTTGTGTCCTTTAAACTCCTTACTTATCTTTTGTAATGGATGATCACATAAACTGTCTTTGTTCTTGGCATGGTCAATACACACATTCAAGAAGTGAACATCTCTCTTACCATCTCGGCTCCGAATCCTAGCATAGGCCGACCCATCATCTAGCACCTTCGTTTCCATTTGCACAGCCGTAATATAGCGCTGTCCCAAAATTAGTGGATAGGAGGAATGCTCTTGTACAAAAAAGTTTTTCTAATCACATACATCCCCAATAGTTACCTTCACATTTACACATGCACCATAAAGATCGCCTGGAAGCATGTTGGTGGTTGCCAACCGTGGTCCACATCAATATGCCACTTCCAATTTCTGGTGCAAGCTCTTTGCCACAAGGTTTCTCAACCATGGTCTACAAGTGCTAAGACCGTCTGTTCAATGTCGCCAGGCTTCACCACGGTTTCCATTGCCACTCTTGCCCAATGAGTCCTTGAAAAATGACTCCTGGGTATAATTTCACTATCTCCTTCATTGTTAAAATGAACATTGTTTACCTTAGGTACAATTGGGTTCGAAACCACCACATGCCTTGACTCTTCATCTTTGAGATCTTCAAATTCTTCTTCAGAATCATCCAAAATTTCTTCAATGTGACTAATCATTTGGCTCTTAACTGGTTCAGGCTCCTTCTCACTTGGTATTTGTCGTTTTCTTTTGATAATATCAATGATCCCCTCATGGAACTCGCGCTTGAAAATTTCCAAAATATCATCTAATGTGAGCTCCACTTTATTAAATTAAGGATGCGCTCTTCAAATACCTTCTTTAGATCTGTAGCCAATTCAATATCAGATTTCAGCTTATAAGAGAGTCCCCTGGGATTACCTTGCTTCTTATCCTTCGGTGCCTCTTCCATAACCACTTCAAGAGCAGGTTTGGGAGCATGCCCTCCCTCTTTCTTACTGCTAGATCTCATTGCCCTTTTGGATGTCCCTGCACTATCTTCATCCCTTTTTTGCTTCTCTTCCACCATGGACTCATTAGCTTGAGCCTTAGCAATAAATGCATATACCGTAAGTGAATCCACCGGATCAATCCACCCTGTGGTTTCTCGAATGCAATTCCCTACTTGTTGTAATTTCCCATAAGCTACCTTGCCGCTTTTGGTGTCTTCAAAGTATGAGGCAAGAACTGGCCCTTTGCACTTTCTCCTTCATCAACTCCCTTTCTGTAGACCTGCAGACCATATGTAGGTGCTTCCACAAGAGCAACATTATGCTTCATTTCTTCCACTAGATTTTTCATTTCACCCCTTCTAAAGTTCAAGTGGAGCAGTTCACCTGTTGCCCTTAGGGGAATCTTCTTGTCTTTTCAACAACTACATTTCTTTTATAGGATTCATCAAAGTCATCACACTCCTTAACATATCTATGATCTTCACTATCGCACCACCACATGCATCGATTACCCCAATTTTTTGCAGAGTTAGGCTTGGAAGTAGATCCCTTTGCAACTAATCCTTCAAGTTTTACAGCTGTTAAATTGAAATTTAACTCTTGAATACCTTTCACCAGTTTTTTGAGAATCGGCTCTTCCACATTGGGTTCTATCAAGGATGATTTCTCCTTAGTTCCTCTTCAACAACATCCATAACATCGGCCACAATCATCTTGTCAACCTTCATCTTCCACGGATAACTATTCAAACTTCTTTTCCAATTCTCGTAGCAGCTCTCATGCATACAGGTTTTTATTCTTCTTCCACACCCAATTCATGGAGCCTTCACTAGTTACTCTCTAACAATATTTAAGAAAATATTACTCATGTAGCGCCTTCTTGAATTCCTGCCAATCTGGTACATGAGCTGCCTAAATTTCTTTAATTTTGGCCCCAAGTTTAGGCACTGCAATTAAATGAAACCCGTCTATTGCATTTTGGTCATCAATTTCATTATCTTCCATTGAGTGCTGGTAGATATTGCAAAATTAGTGAATATCTCTATCATAAAATATAATATCTAACTAACCCAAATGATTTTCTCATATTGAACTGATCATTTAATGTGGGAGAATAAATGGGAATAAGAGCTAGAATATAGACATGTGCTTATGTATCTAACTCAGCACGGGACCAAATTCAATGGATCCAAATGGGAGATGGTCTGTTAAAGAGAAATGTTAGCTAATGGAGCTTGAATGGCAGCATAAATGAATTGATCATTGTGACCCAACTCGAGAAGGAAAGCAACCCATACTCCCACCTTCTCATTTTTCTCTATATCTTCTCCAAGACCCACTGGAATCTTTGCTTGTGTGTAACCCCCCCCCTCCCCCCCCCCAACCAAGGGGATGCCTAGATGTAGAAATATCCTTCCTTTAGACACAATCTCCCTTGACTAGATTGACAGGTCAAATGAGTTGTTTTCTGACAAGGAGATCAATCTAGACTTCTTAATGCTACACTTCAACCCTAAAGCCTCAACAATATCTCTAGCACATTTTTGAGTACCTGAGGGTATGGTTTTAAAAAGAGGAGGGAGATTTCTGTGAACTTCTTGGCCAAGAGCTGGTCATTGCCAGGCAAAGTGAAACCTTGAATTTCACCCCACGTATCGGCAGCTTCGAGCATCATTATCATAGGATGTGACCCAATCTCAAAGAGAAGAGGGGCTTGGAGGCATCCTTGTTTCATATCTGGGTTCAGAGGATCCCACAATTATATCATTGAACAAGAGCTGGGACTCCCTGCCTGCACCCATAGTGTGTATCAGTCAAGAAATGCAAGGCCCAAAGCCCAGTGATTTCATGACATCTTCAATGAACAACCACATAATCCTATCATATGCCTTGTTCAAGTCTAGTTGAAGTAGTATGCACTCCTGCTTTGTGAAGGCTTGTTGGAATTAGGGTTGCAGAGAAACGCACACAGCTTGGAGAAGACGAAGGAAGCTCAAGGCACACAATAGAGAGTGTGTTTCTTATTATGCAATAAAAAGATAGATAGCCCTAGAGTGATGGGCGTATATAAAATACTCGGGGAAAACAACCTCCTAAAGAGGGAAAAAATGCCCCGGCGGTCCTAGTGTGTTCACACACATCACTACCACATGTATATGGTAACAAATCCCCCCGGAGTGATGCGGTGAACGAGAGCTGGCACATGAGTAAAGGGAAGTGCCATGCCGTGAGGACATGATCAGTCCACAAAGGGGAGTAAGCCCAAAGCTTTGCGAAAATCTTCAAGCTTTTCACGAGACAATGCCTTTGTGAAAAGATCTGCAAGATTGTCCTGTGTTGGCACATAAGCCAAGCTGATCTCTCCTGCTGAGAGCCTCTCCCTGACATAGTGGTAATGCACCTCAATGTGCTTTGTGCGAGCGTGAAAAATTGGGTTCCTCGCAACTGCCAATGCGCTCTGACTGTCAGTGTAGATAGTGTTGGAATTGTCTTGTCCAACACCCAAATCAACCATAAGGCGTTTGAGCCATACACACTCAACCATAGCTATGAAGACTGCCCTGTACTCAGCCTCACAACTTGAAGTGGCCGCAGTAGGTTGCTTCTTGCTCAACCATGATATACATGAATTGTCAAGCATGAAACAAAAACCACTTGTGGACACTCGCGTGTCAAAACAACCAGCCTAATCTGAGTCCGAAAAAGCATGTAAGTCTGGCAACAATGATCCCCCCTTGGGATAAAACAAGCCAAGATGTAAAGTGCCACTAAGGTAGTGAAAAATCCTCTTGACAGCTTGCCAATGCTTAGACCCTGGGCTATGCATAAATCTGCTGACCTGTGAGACTGCAAATTGAATATCTAGCCTCGTGTTGCATACATAAATGAGGTAGTCAACAGTAGTTTGGTAAAGAGTGACATCAGCAGCATCGCCAGCATCATGTAGACTCAACTTCAAACCTGTTTCCATGGGAGTGGCAATAGGTTTGCAATCCTCAAGTCCAAACTTACATAGCAATGTCTCTATGTAACTTTTCTGACACAAGGCAATACCCCCGAGGCGGTCACTTTTTAGAATGTGTATGATATCACATGAGTTAACCGGAGAGGATTATTAAAAGACCAAAATGTATACATACAAAGGGGGGTGGGGGTTTTTTAAATAGGCTCACAGTGTAAGTATAGTATGTATATTGGGGTATTATTAATTATCTCTTGAACGCACGTGATATAGGGGTCTTTTGATAAGTGACTGCCCCGGGGCAATACCACCATCACACTGCTTAAACTATATACCCAAGTAATGATGCAACAGCCCCAAATCTTTCATCTTGAAAGTAGCATTCAAATCAGCCTTAAATTCAGCAATATGTCTCTCATTTGGTCCAGCGATCAGCAAATCATCGATGTAAAGAACCACAATGAGAAGTACATCATCCTCACGCTTTACATACAATGTGCTTTCTGTTGGACTGTTACGAAAGCCTCGTTTAACCAAATGAGTGTCAGCTTTCTCATTCCAAGCACGAGGAGATTTCTTCAACCCATACAAAGCCTTCTTACATCTGCACACTTTGTTTTCTTGTCCTTTTATGACAAAACCGCGAGGCTACGTTACATAAACTTCCTCAAATATGTCACCATTCAAGAAAGCAATAACAATGTCTGATTGATGTACATCCCAACCAAAATGAGCTGCCAATGCATATAGAAAACGCACAGTAGTCATATGACAAGTGGGAGCAAAAGTCTGTTCATAATCAATGCCTTTTTGCTGTGCATAACCCTTTGCAACAAGTCGAGCCTTATGGCAATCGATCTCACCATCCGGCTTGCGTTTCAGCTTGTAAACGCACTTCGTACCAATGGACTTTTTTCCAGGAGGCAAATCACATAAAGTCCATGTGTCATTTTCTATAAGTGCATCATATTCTGATTGCATGGCAGCCATCCAATTTTCTGAATTCTGTGCTTCATCAAAAGACAGAGGCTCCTCAACATCATGTAAGCTAGACACAGCCAAAGTATAACAATCTGGTGCATAAGATGCATGGCGAGAGCTTGAACGAGTACGACTAGACTAAGGTGTATCCAATTTACTGTCACACAAAGTGTGCACCAGCCATTTGGGCATACCTCTAGCCTGCTCATTTTCAGCCCTTTCCTCATCAAGTACATCATGTACATCTGCATCAGAAATAGGCTGATCTGTAACATTTTCAGAAACCCCCATAGGCTGTACATTTGCCTCATTGGAACTTACATTTGTATTTCCACCACTGAAAAGAGGCAACAAAGTGCCATAAATGTCGTGTGAGCTTACATTACTGTCTCTAGTACATGACAGCAAGGGCTGAACAGAATCTTCCACAAACACTACATACCGTGAAACCAGAATACGCTTCGTTTGCAGATGATATAACTCGTAACCTTTGCTTTCAGCACTATAACCAACAAAAATACATTTGACAGCCTTATCATCCAATTTTCTACGCTCTGTTTGTGGCACCAAAGCATATACCAAACATCCAAAAACACGCATGTGCTCAATAGAAGGCTTTCTATCATGCCATGCTTCATATGGAGTAATAGACTGCAAAGCTTTCGTAGGACACTTGTTTAGTACATAAGTGGCACACATGATGGCCTCAAGCCAAAAAGAATGCGGCAAAGCTTGACTTTTGACCATACATCGTGCCATTTCCGTAAGTGACCTGTTTTTCCTCTCAGCAACACCATTTTGCTGAGGTGTATAAGGCACTGTACATTGGTGTTTTATCCCACGACTAGCCAGAAATGCATTAAATTCATGAGACATATACTTCCCCCCTTGATCGGAACGGAGGGTGCCCATAGTACATTTCGAGACATTTTAAGCCATAGCCAGAAATTGTTTGAAGCACATAAAAACTTCAAACTTTGCTTTAAGCGAAAATAGCCATGCATGCCTGGAGTAATCATCAATGAAAGTCACGAAGTAAAGGTAATTGTCCAAGGATGGAGTTTGCATGGCCCCACAAACATCACTATGCACAAGCAGCAACCTACATGTGGCCGAAACTGAACCATCCTTTGGAAACTTAGAACGCTGCATCTTACCCAAAATACAGCCTTCACAAACATGTGACTTTTGCTTCAAGAGGTGGCAAAGAAGCAACCATATCAAATTTCTGCAAACGCAGCAAACTGGCAAAATTCAGATGACCAAAACGTGCATGCCAGAGTTTTACATCTGAAATAGCCCTTGAATTTGCAACAACATTTGCAAAATTTTATCCACACTTGTCATACAAAGTGAGCTTATACAGTCCATGGCACAAAAGGCCAGATGCAACAATTTCATCACCAAAACTGAGATCATGAATTGTACATCTATCATCCACAAATTTGACTACAAGTCCAAGTCTAGCAAGTGCGGATACAGACAAGAGATTCTTCTTGATCCCAGGTACATAAAGTGCATCAACAAGTGTGAAGGAAATGCCATTTGTAGCAGTAAGCACAATCTTTCCAACTCCCTGAACTAGATAAGAGGCATTGTTGGCACAAGAGACTGAATTCCCATGAGGGATAGACTCGAGAGAGGTGAACAATTCACGATGTGAGGTAATGTGCTTTGTAGCACCACTGTCGAAATACCACACATGTGAATCTGTAGCAATTGACAAGCATGCATCATGGACAGCAGGATTGTAAGTGCAGTCTGCTCTAAAAGCCTATTCTGCATCAATATCACCATCACAGTCTCCTTTCACAAAAGACTCAACAATGGCTGCATTTGTAGTGGAACCAACAGTTGCAGTGGAACCACCCTCTTTCTTCTTAGCCTCTTTGGCCTTCAACTTAGGACAGGACTTGCTCAAGTGATCATTAGATTTACAATAATGGCAACGCATCTTCTTTTTTCCCTTATCACCAGAGTTGCCAGACGAAGTGCTGCCAGCAGAAGCATTAGGAACAGAAGTTTTGCCACTCGCCAGCAGAACCATAAGAAGTGGCTGCATTGTTGTTACCACCCTTTCTTTGAGAAGCAATAAAAGCCTGTTCAACTGCACGCTGTCTAGTCCTGTTTTTTTTTGGAAAGTGACTCTTGCAATAGCAATGTGCATAATGCATCAAACTTGACAACTTCAGGATTGCCTTGGATCATCAGTCTCCAAGTACTAGCAAAAGTCTGGTAAGAATCTGTTAAGGCATCAAGAACAGTCTGCACAAGGGAATGTCTGAAATAACTTCACCTGCAGAAATAAGTTGCTCATTGATATCCTTGACACTAGCAAGGTAAGTGTCCATATCATCTTCCTCATGCATAATCTTCGACTCCATCTCTTTACGCAGCAAAGCGATTTTAGCCTCATTGCGACTTGCATAAAGACCAGCCAAAATATCCCAAGCCTGTTTTGCAAATTTTGTTGAACCGATGTGAGAAACAATGGTGCACTTCACAGACAACGTAATCAATGCATGAGCCTACGCATCCTTTACATCCCAACGAGCTTGTTCTGCCGTAGGCAAAACAACTCTAATAGCAGCAATCCTTGCAGCAAGACCTGCGACATCCTCAACATCGCCTACATCCTCAGAACCAGGACGTACATCAATGCCCCGCAAAATATTCCAGACGCCCTTTGACACAAGAACGTGTTGCATCATATAAGCCCACATAGGGTAATTGTCCCCATCCAACCTATCCTCAACAACAAACATCTTGAACACATCTGTGTTCTTGTTGTCAGCCATGGTAAATGCTGCACCTGATGTGAAAGCTGCCTGAAAATAGGAGGAACGGAGCGGGAACAACACGTGCTATATAGCACAAACCGTGGAAGACTATAAGGTACCTGTTATGCAAAAAACGGCACTGCCAAAAATTCTGCACAAAATGACAAAATAGCTTGTGCAGTACTGCCTGTAGTGGAAACGGAGGCCGAAATGAGCCCGAATAAAAAATCTGAGCTCGCCAAAACTCACTAAAATCGGAGAAAGTGAGCAAGCATGTGTTGGAGCAGCTGGCGGCTGAGCCCGGGAGGATGCAACCTGCTCTGATACCAATTGTTGGAATTAGGGTTGCAGAGAAACGCACACAGCTTGGAGAAGACAAAGGAAGCTCAAGGCACAAAATAGAGAGTGTGTTTCTTAGTATGCAATGGAAAGATAGATAGCCCTAGAGTGATGGGCGTATATACAATGATCGGGGGGGAAAACCTCTTAAAGAGGGAAAAAATGCCCCGGCGGTCCTAGTGTGTTCACACACATCACTACCACATGTATATGGTAACAAGGCTGTGTACTCAATGCTAACCACTGATGCCAAGACATTGCCATATTGTATATGGTTCTCTTATTAGTCTTGTTATTCTTCCAACATCTCATGTCCAAACGCATGTATTAGTTTAGATAACCATTGTCCAAGCTAGCTTATAAGAAACCATTGTTGGCTTCCTTGTAAACTTGCATGCCAAACAAATTTATTGGTAATCACCTTGTAATTCTCAATCACTACAAATAGAGATTTCATTAATGTAGCTACATAAAATCTTAAATGACAATGAATCAAGTAATTAATCCCTCCAATATTTTCATTATTCATAATTTCACGATTATTCACACAAAGTCTTGTGATCATCTCGTCTTTCTCTCTCTTTTGAAATAAGACAAATTCTTCTCTCTCTCTTTTGATGAATAAAGAATTGATCACTTTGTTTGTGGATAGTCATGGATACAATCTGACATTGAGACTACATTGCACATTCTTGGCATCAAATCTCCATCCATAGTTCCTTGTTGGTGGGCTTCGGTTGGGGGTTTGAGTATTATCCTTGCTTGGTTTTTCTTGTATGGGTCTGCTCCATGGCCCTGGCCTAGAAACATATCCATCAGTGGTATGCCCGGTGGGACCCAGCTTCTAGTGTTTTTGCTTGAGCGAAGTACTTGTGACTCCCAGAGATGAAGCTAGTTTTTCCTTTTTGCTTGTATTTTACTTTTAGGCTGGTTTCTTTTCTCGTGACCATTTGGGATGCTTGTATATCTAGGAAGGAGGATTCCAAAAAGATGGTTATTTTAACAGTTGTTGCTACCCAGACGTTGAGTGTTGACGATGTTGGTGAGATTTTAGGTATAAGAGTCCTCAAAATAGAGTGACGTGAGACGCAAGATTGACGGCCACAATATGAATAGCAAAAAGCTAAATTTTCTCGAAATAGTTGATGCCAAAATTAGAAAAACAATCGCGGACGCTTCATGAAGATGCACAAGAACAAAAGCTGCGTCAAGCTCAATTGCAGTGAAACTAGCATAACTTTCTGCTACAAACTCTGATTGATGCAAACCTAGAACTCAAATCAAAGAGCTTGAGGAGACGAACAAGTTTTGGATAAAAAGTGCCATTACTGGCCTGCCCATGACCTTAAGAGGAGGGCCGCCCAAGGGAAGGGGGCTTATGGCTACCCGTTAAATAAAAAATTGGGATTTTAAGTATGAATAGGAGGGGGCGAAGAGTAAAAAATGGCGAGCAAGACAACAAAGGCAACGAGCAGGGGGAGGAAGGTGTTCATGGTGGGCTATGCTGAGCTGGGATGGACTTGCCCATGGAGCGAAAACAAAGAGCAATCCATGACGCTCTTATTTTGGGCCATTTGCAGTCGTTTTGATGAAGCTCGAAGTTTCACTTGCCACATCATCAAGTCCTTGGTCGCACACCACATCAGTCACGATGCCCTGACTACCATGGATGGGCTATTTTGTGTTGGGGGAGGAGGGATTTGTGGTGTGTGTAAAAGGGAAGGAGGGGAAGCAACAAGGAGCAGTTGTGAAATAAGGAAGGGTAAGCAAGAAGGGGAAGGTCTTCAAAAGCTCTCTCAAGCTCGGGAGAAAGGAGGAATCTCTTTCTCTGTGTCTCTCTCTCTCTCAAGCTACAAAGACAAGTCAAAGAGCTAAAAGCTAAAGGCGAACAACACCAGCTGGCAAAAGAGATGCAGCAGAAAGAAATGGAGGAGCTGATCAACAATTGATAGAGGTAACAAATGAACTCCTAACCACTACTCTGTCAGTACAAAAGATCCAAGTGCAGCTCGATGTAGAGAACGCTTCTCTGTAGTACTTTGAGCAAAGGATTAATCATCAGGCAGCATTTTTGACACAGATAAGGGAAAATCTTGGTGTCGCCTTGATCAAAGGTACAGATGAAGTCTATAAGGATTTGAAAAAGAGAAACAAGGATATTGAATTAGAACTAAAGCTAGAGCAATCACAAAGAAGAGACCTTGCACTAATGTGGGTCCAAAGAGAGGAGCAACTGCTCAAAGAGATAGTTGAACTAAAGAGAGTCAATCAACTGTTGAGAGAGGGACACCCAAAACATCAAGAAGAAGCTAGTACCTTTGAGCAACCAACTGTTGACATTCCATCAATCTCTTTTGCTGAGATGGAAACACAGCCGACAGAAGAGCTACAAGGAGAAGAAGATTTTTAGATACCACTGTCTGATGCTGAGCAAGTGCCCATGGTCCAGCTTTCTAAAGCTGAGGAAGATGCACTAAAGGAACAGCTTGCTTAGGAGACAGATGCAGAATGGAAAGCAATGATGGATTGGGAGTTGAGAATTATTCACTCAATCAATGTAACTCAACTCACTCCCAACCAAATCAATGCACAGTGGCATCGACAATCATTGCCATATCCTTTGATCAAAGTAGAGCTATTACAGGTAAAAGAAAGACTATACAAGGACATGCAGGCAGAAGGCATAGAGGATGCCCACTCCAAGTGGATAAAGAGCTGGTTGAACAAGAATATATCTGATTCTGTTCACAAGAGCACCTATCGCACTACGGAGAGACCCAACCTTTTGTCTTGTACCAAGGGTAAGGACATGGCAAGCATATGAAGCACTGAGAAAGAAGCAGCCTACATCAAATTCCTTATTGGTGGAAGAGACACTTCTCTTTTATCACTTGTCCGGTTTACTCGTTTGCTTAGCCCACTTGATTCATTGGCCTCTCTGACTTGTTTCCACAACCCATCAAGACCATCTATTTCTTTGTAGCTGTCATGTATAGTTTTGTGAAATCCCTTGAAAGATTTATCCATGGTATTCAGCACTATCCTTGGCTCTAATGCTGGGTCCTTGAGCTTGGGTCCATGCTCATGACTCAAATCTGGCTCTTTTTGTTCTTAGTTTGGTGGGATTACTGTGTAGGTAGGACAGGGATCACACCCTCAGGATTTCCAACTGATGGTTCTAGTAAGGCTTGGGCTTTTTGAATAATTTTCTTGCACATTTCAAGCCTATTCTTTTCTAGTTCCGCATATGGATATGTCATCCATCTCTGTTCTTGGGTTTGGTTGCTTTTGAGCTATGTTTCATAGTCTTTTAGGAGGTCGTCTAGATGCTCATTAACATTCTCGACCAACACTGATCCTCCCGAACTAGAACTTCTTGGTTTCTCATCCGTGGATGGTTCTGTTGGAGGTTGATATGCCTCCGCAAGAGAAGATGCAACCCTTTCCTCATGTTTTCTTATCCTCTCTTTAGCTTGGGTAAGCTTCTCAGTCAGGGATTTTTGCTCTCGTTCCCTATGTGCTCTCATCCTAGCCTTTCTAGCTTTCTAGCTATTCCGCTTGCTCTTGGTTTTTTGACTAGGTGCATCTGTCTTTGGCTAACCCATCTTTGGACTCGTGTCAGTTTTTGTTTTCTCTGTCTCTGGGTTCTCAACAGCTTCCTTCTAAGCTTGCGCTCTCGTAACTACTTGAACTGGTACTACATTTTTATTTTCTGAGCTACTGGGTAGCTGAACAATTCCTGAGACATTCATTGTGATATTTTTGACTCTGTTTGGATTTTTTGAACAGTTAGGGATCAAGTGAATGACACCACAGTCAAGACAATAGGCATTCACTGGAGTGATCTCCATCTGAGGACATTGTTTGACCACGTGGTTGTCACTACTTTTGTGACAATCTATCTCTGGTTGAGGAGCTTCTTCTTGAATTTCCTCTTGGCTGTAAAGAGGCTCTGACCTTGCTAAGCCTCTATTAGCAATGAACTGCAATGTCCTTTTGTCCATCTTGTATCTTCTTTCTGCAGGTCAAAACGCAAGAGGTGGAGGTTGTACCGGCCTCACCACTCCACGTGTTTCTCTCATCTTCTGTCTCTTTGAAGGGAAGTACCTGCTTTGGTTGTTATAACACATTGTAGTTGGTACCAATGCTTGTTTTTTATATGCTTCATCATCTGTGTATATCTCATGTCTATATGCATTCTAGCACCTGGCGGTGGAGGTTGTTGTCCTAAGATATGCAGTGGCCTTGAAACTCCTATTGGTCCTGGCCCATTCCCAATAGCATATCTAGTTGGAGGAGGTGCTACTGGAATAGGTTGTAGTTGTACATACTTGTCCCTAGAGTTTTCCATGCTATAGTAACACTCTTCTCTCGTATGGTTTGATCATTTTCTCTCAATTTCACACCATAGAGATTCTTGGAGGTCAGATTTAACTAGAGGAGCAAGTCTTTGAGCTAATCCTTCTATAATCTGCACTTCACTAGATACCTCTGCCTTTATTGTGGGTTGGGTTCTTGGTAAATCACTCTTCTGAGAAGATGTGTCACTCTCACTCTTAGTGTCATACCTTTTCAAGGTTCTACTCTGATTTGTATAGGGGTAAGTTATAGAGGGTGGTGATGGTACATATGGTCCTATTGTGACCATAATTCCGCCTCTATAGAAGTCATGTTCTATGGCTACACTTGGGTACAGCCATGATCCATTAGGCAGACTCACTTGAGGAGGCATGTCTGCCAGCACTCTGATCATTTCATCTCTCGTTATCACTCTAGAAGGGAATCCAGGTGGCTCCCTTTTTGGAATTCTCATGTTTGGTGGAGGTATCTGTGGTCCTTCCTTGATCAAATATCCACCTCTTTCTAGTGCATTGTGTGGGTTTGCGTCAAAATGTGGATAGATTGGCATTTCAACACTTTTAGCTTGGAGTGCCACACCTTTGGTCATATGTACAAAAGGATTGGTAGATTGGGTTTCCATCCTAATGATCTTAGCTTTCTTAATGTCAATGCCACTCTCTACTTTGATAGTCCTTAACAAGCCGAGCTTGGCTTGGTGCAACTTATCCCTTTTTGCCCTTGATCAGATCTCTCAAAAATCAAGAATTTGTGACTCTTTTGGTCTTTAGAAACTAGTTCTGGGTACCCTAAAATTTTGGATATGAGAAACTTGGGAAAATTCAGCTCTCCTTTGCATTTTCCATGCCATAGTAGCACACTTCTCTCGTATGGTTTGTCCATTTTCTCTCAATTTCACACCATAGAGGTTCTTGGAGGTCAGATTTAACTAGAGGAGTAAGTCTCTGAGCTTATCCTTCTATAAGCTTCATTTGCTCACCAGATACCTCTGGCTTTATAGTGGGTTGGGTTCTTGGTGAATTACTACTCTGAGAAGATGTGTCACTCTTAGTATCATATCTTCTCAAGGTTCTGCTCTAATTTGGATATGAGTAAGTTATAGGGGGTGGTGAGGGTACATATGGTCCTGTTGTGACCATAATTCCACCTCTATAAAAGTCATGTTCTATGGCTGCATCTGGGTACAACCATGGTCCATTAGGTAGATTCACTTAAGGAGGCATGTCTGCCATCTCTGCAATCATTTTATCTCTCGTTTATCACTCTAGAAGGAAATTCAGGTGGCTCCCTTTTTGGAATTCTCGTGCTTGGTGAAGATATTTGTGGTTCTTTGTTGACCAAATATCCATGTCTTTCTAGTGCATCATGTGGGCTTGTGTCAAAATGTAGATAGCATATAATTTGTGCTGCCATAGCAGATCAAATGCTTGTCTTAGATGTTGTAAGTACTTTGCTTGAGATACCGTATACACCAAACTTTTATCAAGAAAAATGATGAAAAAATTTCTTGTTTCCATTAAGTGTCATGAAAGTAATTGGTGCATGGGTTAAGCCACAAGGCATAGCCAAAAGTTCAAAATGTCCAAACCTTGTTTGGAAAGCAGTTTTACGTATAGCAACAAATCAAATTCACACTTGGTGATTCCCAGACCACAAATCTATTCTGGTAAAAATATGTGCATAGGTGCCTTTATCAAAAAACTCATCCACCCGTGGTAACATATACATATTCTTAATAGATATGTATTCAAGCCATGATAAACTCCCGGGGGATTCACTATTAGTAATGGGGGGATGTCACTTACGTGCATCAAAATTAGAGAAACCCCCTTATGTACGGTATCTTACTTGTTAACCTACCCCCCTACATACGGACAAGATACGGACATTCTCGCAATGAGCCATCCCCCCTCATACGGATTTCGTACAGAATGTAATCACCCACTATTTTATGTATACTAGAAACATAACAATTTTAGAAGCACGTGCTTTTGCAAAAATACATGGTGTACTGCAAATGAACAGAAGTGTACATTGTAGTATGTTTTCATTTGCAATAGATGTTAAGAGAACAAACCATAAAAAGAAACAAATATAATGAATACTAAAAAATAAACCAATCGTCCCAATGTAATTTGTCAAAAAACAAATAGCATTTGCCTTGTAAACTGGTACAAATTCAATCTCAAAACATATGATACTAGCCACCTACTTAGTAGGCTTCCCACATGGGATTTAAGGCACACATATGAAGTGGATTGTTCTCTAAATAACAAATAGGTACTCTTAAACAACAATGAAAAACTTCACTCATCAAATAAAAAACAACCCATTAAAAAGTTAATCTTTTTGAACAAAAACAATTATCTGTGATATGAATGCACGTCTTTGCTTAAGCAAAATACAACTTTTAAAAAAGCACCATATGTATTTAATTTTGAGTTTGTACATAAAATATAAATCTTAAAAATTTCGCCATAGTCTCCTTTGTACGGAGACCTCTCTCTCAAAAAAAAATCAATATACTCTTTTTTTGGGCTCCCACATGGGATTTTCATAACATAATTTCTTTTTCCAAAAAAATTGTCCACCTCATCTTGAGCTCCCACTTGGGATTTAAGGATAATCTTACACGTTAAAATCAAACACATTTTCAATAGAGTCAAAGTAATCTAACTTCAAAGTGGTGGTATGACACATAGACCCAAGGTATGCTAGACGTGTCTTGGCAAGAAACTATAGCTCAAGATAGCACACCCGATCAAGCCATATGACCATGTGGGAAATTGAGACTATAGAATTTGTAACTACATGTAAAAGAAACTAATGATCTTAAAATCTTTAACGCTTTTTATCGTAAAAAGAGGCACAACTACACATTTGGTAAGAATGGATAGCTCAAGAGACCTGCTCAAGCCATATGGATAGCTAAAAGAACTGAAGGTAAAAATTGATAGCTCAAGATGGCACACCCGGTCAAGCAATATGACCATGTGAAAAATTGAGACTATATTTGTAATTATATACAAAATAAAGACATTGTGTATGCGTGACACATAGACCCAAGGTATGCTAGACGTGTCAAGCCCTATGGATAGATTAAGTACATTCTTTATTGAGTTAATACAACACTACCACCCAAAATTATGAGTATCACTAACTTGCAAAATCTAAGCTAGATTTCGAGCTTGCCTTGAAAAAATTTGACAAAACGTGACAAGATTTAGTGTAACTACCGATAGATGCTTCAAACTATGATCTAAAAGCCGATTTAGTGCATCGGACAGGCAACAAAAATCTCAAGGAGTCAACAACGTTGGCGGCTGCAGTGGAAGAAGTTGGGACTAGCACGCCGGCTCCAGTAGGTCGGGACGTCAGGACTAAGCGTCACTGATGAGCAGGTCAGGACTCGAACGCCGTTGCTAAAGCCTAAGGGCATTGAGCATGCAAAAATGAGCCACGACTAAAGTGAACTGAGAACTCACCCTGCGTCTGGCAATCGCTTTACTTGCAAGGTGCTGGCCTCCCATCGTGAGCGTCAACACAAACTACTCCTCGCATCGTCATCATCCTTGCCAAAGAAGTCTGAAAAGAGGAAGCTTAATGAGATGAGGCCCAAGGAAGCCGTTGAGAACGCGAACTTGCTGTGGGAGGCAGAGCTCAAACTACAAAACAACTACAAAACAAAGGCCTCAAAGCAAGGAGTCATAGATTTTACTGAGTAGTAGAGAAAAGCTAGCTTTTTTATGAGATGTAGCTAAAGTAGAAAGAAAAAACCGTCGTTCCAAGTATACAAAACACCATCAACCAATTCGGTAGGATTAATGACACAATGCTAAGACATTGAAGCTTCCGCCACTAAAGAAGCTTGCATCATAGTGTATAGACAAACATCTCAAGCATAGAAACGGTATACAGTTCACAGATCAACATTAATTGAAGAAAGAGTTTGTGGCAAAGCCTTGCTAACAAGAAACAAATTTTGAATCCAGCACTAGCTGGGAGTGGTGAGCGTAGATCTAAAGCCAATGTCTACCAAGTGAGGGGGGATACTAGGAAGCTAGAGAAGTTAGAAGAGTAGCGATGAAAATTTCACTTAAAGAAAACTGACAACCTTCACTGAGGACAGATCTGAACATTGTTTTCAAACCTTCACCGAGAACAGATCTGAACATTGTTTTCAAACAAGACGATTGCACAAGCTAGCTACACTGTCAAATATAAACAAAACTGACAACAGAATCATTATACCATACGTAAATGGAACTATAACATCGGAGAAATGGCAAAGAACGCATGACAAAACAGCATTTCACAGAATAAAATTGAATAAAGAACGATAGAATGAGATCTTAAAGGCACTCACCTTGAAGGCAATTGCAATTTTCAGCCTCTTTGCGGACAACGTCAAAGATAGAATCAATGAGCTCCGCGCCTTTGGTGTAGTGACCCTTGGCCCAGTTGTTAGGTGCAACGGAATGAATGTTTGCGCTTTGCTCAAGATGAGTGCTCCGAACTGTGCTCAAGGTTCCTTTTAGTTCTTATGGAAGGGAGAGCCTTCCGTTCTTAATGGAAAGTGCTATGATCACAACAAAGTGAATGGACACTGTGTGTTAGGTGCAACGGAATGATTGTTTACGTTTTGCTCAAGATGAGTGCTCCGAACTGTGCTCAAGGTTCCTTTTAGTTCTTATGGAAGGGAGAGCCTTCCGTTCTTAATGGAAAGTGCTATGATCACAAACAAAGTGAATGGACACTGTGCGTGCAAGTGAATGAGACTGAGAGATAGAGAGATACGACACCAGAGACGTAAAACCCTCCTCCGAAGGCCCCACTCTCATCCGCGAGAGTGGTCTACTTTTGATTGCACAAAGTGGTACAATGTGTATGCAATGGACTGATGCAACTTGAGACTATGCCGATGACGACGACGGTGATGACGATGAAGACTTTAGGGCTGAAATCTGTGGTCTTCTATCTGCTGAATTTCGGGACTGTTTTGGTGGCTGAAAATGACTGTTTTGGCTATGTTTTTATGGGCTGAAAATGGGGATCTTCTGCAACCAACTAGGGCTGGATCTGGTACTGTCCAAGAAGGCTGAAAACGCTGTTCCTCTACTGCGGAATGGGCTGAAAACAAAAACGCTGGCAGATTTGCTATCGCTAGCAAAAACGCTAGGCTGTCTGAGAACTTCCGGTGATGGCAGCAATGGAAACGCTAGGGGATCTGGTACTGTTGATGGTATGCAAAAACGCTATGCAATCTGGTGATGATGGCGATGATGCAAATTGAAAAACGCTGGGGCTGATGTGTGGCGAGGATGGGACCAAAAACACCAAGGGTGCTGGGGATTCTGCGGGTTCTTGCCGAGAAGGTGCCTGTTGAGCGGGAAGCTCCTGCTGCCTCTTCTGCTAGAAAGTGCTAGTCTAGGACTATGTCGGTGACAACGACGGGGATGACGATACCGACCTTAGGGCTGAAATCTGTGGTCTTCTATTTGCTGAAAATCTGCCAAACTTGGGGCTGTTTTGGGGCGACTGAAAAGTTAAAACGCAGGTCTGGCTGCATTTTTAGGGCTGAAAAACGCTGATGGTGCTGCTGCGATTCAAGGCTGAAAATGCTGAGTATCTGCAGGGATGTGGCTGTGTTTTTGCTGCTGCACTTGAGGACTAAAAATGCTGATTGTCTGATGCGATAGAGGGCTGAAAACGCTGTTTTCCTGCAGCCTTGATGGCGATCTTGAAAACGCTGGGGGTTGGTTGCTGTGGCGGTTCAACCGAGGTCCAGATCCATGAGCACGGTGTGAGGCACATAGCGCCCACAGCTTGCCTCGTTGTAGTACACATTCACTCTCTCCAGCTGCACGTCAGCGTCGCCATTGTATGACCCCGTGGGATCAATGTCGTGCTCTGTGCATACCACCTCCCAGAACTTGGCGCCGATTTGGCTGCCTTTTGCACCTGTTTGTGCATTCACAACTTCTGTGACGAGGAGGTATCCACCTCATAAACTCAGTCCAAGCAATCAGCCAACTGAAGTCATTCGATTGCAATCCTTGCATTGTAGAGCGACTCTTCACCCCACTGCCTTGTTGGTTGCTATAAGAATATTGTTCATCTGCTGCCCCGCTACCCAGTGTCCAGTGATTCCATCTTAGCTAGCACCGGCTAATGAGAAGGAACATGTGCATAATCACTCGCCAAGCAAAGCAACTCGAATGAAACGCGGGCTGGTGCTCACCGGAGCCTGCCCTCTCGAAAGTGGTGCGTGTATCACATTCACCATTGCTTATGGAAACTTGAAGGTTAAAGACTTTGTTGAATCACTGAAACATGTGTGGTGCATTAAATTGGAATGTAAGCCAGAAGAAGAGTGCGAAGCGTCCCTTGCATCGCCAAATGTCCTAAAATGGCTCAACACAGTAGACCACCCAACAGTGTCTGAGGGAGCCGGCATGCTTTGAAGCAAACCTTTCTGCTCGTGTTACTAGCCCTGCTCGGCTCAGTAGGTCTGCTATGCAAGTGAAGTGCTCTATTGTTGGGGTAACACCATGCCTCTTGTGCATCCGTTGAAAAAGGATGCAGCCATTGCCCACCTAACCCAATCTACTGCAAGCAGAAAGCAAGCAAGCAAACCCCAGCTTTTCCGGCTTCAAACCTTGTCTCTGCAAATCCTCGACATAACTCGACACTAAACCTTGCCCCCCCTACAATGAAAACCCTGCAGTCAAGGAGTTCCATAACGGCAGCTTTGTTCCTGGCATAGTGCTAAACACTTTGCAAGCATCTAAAATATCGCCGCATTTCACATACATGTCAACAAGAGCACTTCCAACGATGGCATCCTCATCAAAGCCCATCTCCACTACAAGACAATGGACAAGCATACACTGAACAGTCTTTCAACAAGCTAGACAAAACAAAGTCATCTGACTCCAGACCTTTGGCTAGCATTCCTTGGAAGATCTCAAAAAATTCTGTCGTGCACCCATGCTGGCTATAACCAAAAATTAATGCTATCATAGTCATTGCATCTGGTTGTCCCATCCTATCGAACACTCAAGAAAAGCTCTCAGCAATCATGAAAAAAACACTCTTGAAGGAAACCTTTGTACACTAAACCGAATCCCCCTTGACCAAGCTTGGTTCGGAAATTATTTGTGGCAATTTTGATTTCTTCAAAGGAGAACTCTTGAACAACAAGCTTCGGCATAGCCTTTTTGAGAATTGGCATCCATGAAAAGAAAAAGAAGAAGAAAAAAGCCAAGTGAGTGGTCACCCTCAGCAAGCTCGTGGTTTGAAAAGAAAAACAAGAAGCTCAATAGAAAGCCAATGGCAGAACAAAAACGATATTTCACCCACGAGTACTTTTAACTCTGCTTTGCACCATCACTCAAAATCATCCACATTGTTCATCACACATATCCTTAACTAATATAAACTCAGTAATAAGTAAAGAGAGTTTGGTTGGCATTTCCGTCTGATTGCAATCATCTCTGCTAAAATCAACGAGACCAGTGTTTCTTTTTTGAAGTGGCAATTGTCCTTACGCCCTCATGAGGTACACTAGGAAGGGTTGTCGAATCTACATGTAGAAACTCTAGCGACCTTAACCTTAATGCTGAAAATGTAGTTTTGATTGCTTGATACAAAGCAGGGACTTTCAAAGACATGATAACCTTTGAGATGTCATAATAGAAAACTACGATAGACGGCGGTGAAAGCTCGGGAAGACAGACGCTGTGAATATCTGTTTTGGTAAGGCTTTCCTTCTATTCTTGGTTGTTTCTTGCTAAGCCATGAAAGACAAACATGACCCAAATGACTCTTAAGGATTGGCAGCATCCCTTTGTTATTCAGAGAGTACCTTTAGTGAGCTGTGCATTGCATCTGCCTTTTTGAGAAACAAAACAGAGAAACATGCTTTAAGATTTACTGGCAGCATCCCTTTGTTATTCAGAGAGTGCCTTTAATGAGTTGTGCATTGCATCTGCCCTTTTGAGAAACAACACAAAGAAACATGCAGTGGAGAGAGTCTCAGTGAGAACTAAATTATGTACCTGAGTTTTCATATATTTGATTTATTTCCACTCCTTCTCGAGGAACATCGACTTCGGGATCCTTCTCTACAGGGGGTTTCTTCTTGAAACAACAGTAGTAGATAGCAATACAAATAGCAATGGCCACCACCAAAATTCCAGCTACAGCCCCTCCTACAATTGCTCCAATGCTGCTTTTATTTTATGGGGGGAAGGGGGACTACCATTGGGTCCTGGCGAGGACCTTGGTGAAGGGACACAATCTGCACTGTTGCTCTCACAAAGGGTTTCCTGAAAATCTAGATAGAGCAAAAAACTTATGCCACAAGATGTACATAATATGAAACAAGCATGGAACATCAAAAACCCCTACAATGAAAGGTAAGCTTACTTGTGACAGAGTTTGACTTGTGAAATACCAGTTGCAAGCTTGTGACCACAAAAACCACAAACATTGCAAGTAGTTTGAGCAACAATACCCTATGTAAGATAGAAAAAGCTCTCAGCAATCATGCAATAAACCCTACAATCAAGAGAATCAAGAAACCCATGTCCATGCCGCTGAGTGAGAGAGAGGGAGAGAGAGAGAGATTACTTGAGCCATGTGGTCTACAGAGTGCATCGCTACTTGCAAGTTGTCCACTATGGTAGATTGCACTTGTAGCGCACCCCCTTCTGCTTATGGAGTTCACTGATTACGAGTCTTCACAAACCCCTTGAAGCTTGCCACCTTGCAGTACTCTCCCCTCTTCTGGTCTGAGCATTTGACGCTCACTCTGTTCTCTTCTCAGCTTCGGCCTTCTTGCTCTGCTTCTGGCTAGCCCTCAAGCTTTGGGACACAGCTACCTCTCAGCTTTGTCCAGAGAGCGTCTCCCCTCGGCCCTCGCTCGTTCTGCGGGTGGCGCCCCCTCTTGAATGGCACCTTGGCCTATACGTGCTGCTATAGCGGTTTCTCTTGCCCTGCAGATGGCGACCCCTGCAGGATGGCCCTACCTGTAGCTCTCCGAACTTCTTCCATGGTAGATTGCACACTGAAGCTCGCGAGAGTGACAACCACGCTCGCCCCCACAGTAGGCCTACTCTGTTCCCGCTCTGAGTTCAAAACCAGATCGTGAACTGAGTGGAATTTGGAAATCTCAGATTTTAGAACTAGACAGGGGACTCTAAATTTAGGGTGTTTACACACATCCCTTTTTAAGAGGGCACCTATCCAAAACATGCATCACCATTTCATAACTAGTCTTGCTTGGTGGGCCTTGCTATATAACATCTATAGAATACACTAGGACATATGCATGTGCTGAACGACTTGGGAAGGCAATGAGTGTTGGTGATTCGACTCTAGATTAGGTCAACTGATCATTGATTGAAATCTGATATCTGTTGTTTCAGTAGCACTAGAACGAGACCTCTGCCATGCGGCGCCATAGCCAGGGGGGGCTGCATAATGAGGCACATGGGCGGCTCCTACAGTGTGGGGCTCCTCCTTCTTGTGGCCGCCCATATGCAGTTTGTCGCCTATCTTCTCCATCATGTTGGCCATGCTTTCTCCCCCTAAGAGCTACTAATCTGTAGACTTGTCGTTGGGAGTCCTCATCACGTTGGCAAGCATGCGACGTACCCTTCAACTTGATGATCTGCGACTGCAATGCAACGTAGAGTGTGATTTTTATTTTATTCACCTGGTAGCTTTTCACGGCGAGGCGAAGTTTGGCAGTGATGTTTTTTTTTTAATTTAAATCTAATGCCACGTGGTGGTTGCTGCGTTCAGATATCGAAAAAAGGACCTTTGACTCACCAAGTAACAAGTCAAACACAAAGCTCTCATTGGTTGAAATGGGATGGGCATGCCTCCACCATATTTAAGCAAGCAAACCCCCTATCCAAAAGCATACTCGAAATGGCATCAAGCTGGTTGCCAACAAGGCCTGCAGCTCCGTTTGGCAATGTGTATGCAATGTTGCTGCCATTCCTAGTCTCAGCATAAAGCACACAAGGGATGAGTGTGAGGACCTTAGTTAGGGGATACGTAAGAGGGAATCTTTAAAGTATTTAATACATAAGTCAACTTGGTGATACATAAGCATATCCCATGACTAAGGCCCCCCCACTCAAGGAATACATGAGAAGGAAGCCCTTCTGAACCTCATACAACAACAATATGGCGATCAACCCCAAGATAATTTACATAGGGTAGCTGATAAAGTTCTAGTTGTCCTTCAGACTGACAATATCAAGGATCTAGATGATAAGAAAGAGTTTGAAAAGCTACTAAACAATGCACGCACAGGCAAAGATTGGGAAACTTATTATAGATTACAATGATGGTTATAAAGTTGGTATCGTGGTGCAGGAGAATTTCTTGATCATGTCATTGGTGTTGCTATTGAGTTTGCATACGAAGAAGAAGAAGAGAATAGTGACTTGGATGATGTGCAAGAAGACAACAAGAAATAAAATGAGGGTTCAGATGTGGAGACAAAGGCTATGCAGATGGTGGTATTGATGATGATGATGTTGAAGAGGCTAATGAGGATCTGGATGTCCAAGATATTGATGCCTAATGGCTACATAGAAGAATATTAGTCAAGTTTATGGTAGCATCGACCCCAAAAAATCTAGAAGCTACCATATCTTCTCATTGGTATAGCTATCTTAGTTTGCTAGTGGAGTAAATTAACTCTTTGAAATACCAATAACAACACCCTCATGTGAAAGATACTTTAATTGGCTTGTTAGGGCATGTGTCTTATGGCATAAGCACTTAATATCCCCCCCCCCCCCCCCGCGGGGTAGGTCCCCCCCTCTCTTATGCATACGGTACGAGCATGAAATAATGGGGGGCTACCCCTATTGTATACGCTTATGTCTGGCCTCTAAAAACCCCCCTCTTGTACACTCACGTGATACCATACGGAAATCCATAGTGAATCCCCCGGGGATAAACTACGTACATATACATAGTACTATCTTTCTTCTTTACCAAAAAAAAGGGAGATGCCAAAGGTAAAGAGCTTGGTTCAGTAAACCCTCTATTGAGTAAACCCTCTATTGAGATAGCTAGAAAGTTAGCATTCCATCTCAATAGCCTCAAAATGACTCATTCTATAAGGTGGTTTCCTAATGGGTTTAGTACCTACAACCATGTTTGTGCCGTGATACAAAAAATGAGTCGGTAGTATAGATAAGTATAGATTAAAGTGGTTTATTTAATGGAGAGAGATAATTTTCACACACAAGAGAGATAATAGAGAGAGAGAGAGAGAGAACACACGATATACATGGTTCACCCAAGTGTGGGATATATTCATGGGAATTTTTCCTCCGGGCCTACCGATCTTTTTTATTTGCCCGGTGGGCCCGCCAGATTTAGGATGTTGCGGATAGGCACGCCAAAAAAATAAAAAAGCCCGGCGGACATAATTATATAAAGTAAAACCTCTTCTAACCTTGGCAATTTGACTAGGCAAATCCCTGAGAGTGTATCTGAGCGCCCGGTACAGTCATCTCCTTGTGAATTGACCTAAGGTTACAGAGTCATATAGGTCCTTTTTTTGGGCTGAACGTGATTTGTAATTCGGTAGCCACTTTTAAAAATATTCAAATACTTAACCGAACATAAAGGTACGAAGCCAAAACAATTGAGAATCTGGAGAGTCATGCTTATTGCAATGAAGCCATTAGTCCATAAAAGGGTCGAAGTTGGTTTTAGAAGATTAGTATATGTAAATGACGCGTTGATAGTCAAGGGTCGGATGTTATGGAATTGATATTTATCCATTTATTGCAGCTGACAGGTGGCAAAAGCATTAGCAGATAATGGATTATGCAGAAGGATATTATATTTTATGTATATTTGATTATTCAAGTGCTCTTTATGAGCTTTGGCCATTTATGACCGGTCGGCCAGGTTGTATTCACAATTGACCATTTAAGAAATCTATAAAACAAATACGTGCAAGAGGGAAATGGTCACTCTTGCACGGGGGGAGACTGCACCCAGTGTCTGCGTTACTCTTCTCACTTCTCCTCTCTTCTCTCTCGCTGTGCCGGCGTAGCACTCCATTTTAGGAGGTGCGTCTGCACGCGCTCTCTTGGCCTCTCCTGCTCTCTGTCTCTCTCTTATCGTGTACGGCTTGGAGTAGGTGCAAAGATGGTTGCCAGGTATACAACTTTGTCAGTTATCACTTGCAATATGTTGTTTTCTCTATTTGGCAGGGCCACTTCGCTTTCCGTTAGTAGTAGTGGTATCAGAGCTGAGGCTACGCTCCAAAGATTGTAGATTCGGATAACCAAAAGCTAAGTGCTATTGTATTCTCCTGGTTTTAAAAATGTATAATCTGATGTCCTTGTTTTATATTATCTTTTTCATGCATATTTGGTGTTAATCCTTCATTAATTTGTAATTAGTGAAAGATATCTAAATAAGATAGTATAAATGACAATTTTATATTATAAACACGATAAATATCGTCATAGGATTTGTATTGTAGACGAAGATGAACAGTAATAGGAGAAAAATTGGAGGTGCTTTGTCATAGGAAGGATCTTTTTTATGAGGTTTGAACTTGAGGCATGCTCCTCAAGTGGGAGATTCAATCACCATTTCACACATAATTGTTGCGAAGTAGAAACGGGGCGATCACATAGGATGTTGTGGGACAACCCAGGAGTCAAGGGATATATATGTACCACTACAGAAGTGTCAAAGGGTGGTTGGCTCACACCGAGTAGTGTCGTATAAGAAAAGAAGTGGCGTGACAATAGCTGAGGAAGAAAACCCATTAAAAACGACCTTTTATTTCAATTGGGCAAGGCAGACTCTCGAAATCGGGCAAGAAGACGTCCCCTGAGCATGGCACTTTGAGTCTGCCTCTTCTACCCTCTACCCACGCAACTCTGCACGGACCCGCAAAATTTTTTTATTTGTATTTTTTTGCTAGCATGCAATGGTCCCAGTTGCGCCGTCTCTGATGTGCCGCTGCCTCTCTCTGGACGGCCAATTGCTCACCAAGAGCCCTCATCACTTACGTGCGGCAATGAGTCTCTCTCTCTCTATGGCCTCTTCCTCAGTCTGCATGCAACTAAAGCCGCCAAAACACCAGTCAAATTTACGGCCAATGACACTCTTTTACTGAGTTGCATGCAACCCGCCAACTCTAGTCTCTCTTTTTCTCCCTAACTCCAGTCGCCATCCACCCTAGTCTTATACCGCTGTTGTTTCTCTCCCTCCACTCCAACTTGACAACCACTGTACTTGCCTCCCACTCTCTATGTCCATCCACTGTACTTGTCTCCCACTGTACTGGTTTCGTGACTCCCCCTCTTGTTCCTGGACCACCCAACCAACCACCAACAGGCCTGACGCAGCCCACCGTCAACTCTCTCTCCCTCTTTCTCTGCACATGCTAACACACACTCACTATCTCTCTCTCTCTCTCTCTCTCTCTCTCTCTCTCTCTCTCTCTCTCTCTCTCTCTCTCTCTCTCTCCCCCCCCCCTTCCTATCTACCAACCCACCCTCTTCCTCCCCTGTCGTAGTTCACCTCTTTCTCTATCCTCGTTCTCAAGCCATGCATGCAGGGACAGCATGAACCTCCACTCGGGCGCTTAAAGGAAGAGCGGGGACTCGCACAAAATCAGCTTCACACTCCGGCTGCTCGCCCACCCCCTTTCCCAACATGCACGCATGCATTGGCTATTGTGATAATACTTCCACTCACTCTAGCCACCATCCAGTCCTCTTGAAGTTTCCATCTTTTTCTTTCCCTCTCTCATCAAACTGAAGCCCAACCACTTGGAATTCATCAAGTCTACCAACCGTAACCAGATGACTTTACTTCGGACGTCCTCATCCTCAGAGGATACTAGCCGCCATGCAAGAACCCAAACTAGTGTCACTTCCCAGCCGTCGTCAATTTTTTTCCTCTCACCCGTAGACTACGGAACACTCACCTGACACCCACCAATCACTTCCTCACCTAAAAGAGCTACCCGTTGTTAAGCACAACACTCTCTACTTGCACCAACTCACGCCACCCAGAAAACCCACTTCTCACCCGTAGACTGCGGAACACTCACCTGACACCCACCAATCACTTCCTCACCTAAAAGAGCTACCCGCTGTTAAGCACAACACTCTCTACTTGCACCAACTCACGCCACCCAGAAAACCCACTTCTCCTCTTAGTGGTGCTGCATCTGCACGTCAACAGTTGGGTAGACCTCCTTGCTGTAGTCATGCCATGTTTCTATCTTTTGGCCTCTTCCTAAGCCCCCGCCACCACAACCACCTTCGTCGCTGTAGATATTTGCGAGTATACGCGTCGTTCAGTGCCAGTAGCAACACTAATATTTGCAGCCCACCTTGAGGATGCGGCTCGTTCTCTCATCCAAAGAACAAGCCACTTGATCGAATATGCTTGGCTTTAAACGGTGTGGCTTTCAATGGTGTGGAATCTCAAAATATCCAGAGAAGGTTTGAGCAGGCGTTCCATGCTACTAATTGCAAGTTTGAGGACTTTACCTATGATGCCCACAAAGGTGCCAAGGATTTTGATCACGGGTTTAGGGTTTCACAACGTGCACAAGAAACACTCGCATAGGTTGACAACATTCTCATGGAAGAAGAAGAGCTACCGGCCAGTGGATGTGGGCCGCTATTGGTAGCGACATGCTACTCATTGCGATGGTGTGATAGATGATACGAAGAGGTGATCTAATGCAAATCAAGTTGCTCCACAAGACCATGGCCAAATTCAGTAAGACGTACGGGTCTATAAGGTTCCTGATGCTAGGGGTCCTTCCCACCCTCGTGGTTTCAGACATCACCTCCGCCAAAGCTTGTCTGAGCGACGCAAATGGAAAAGTCTTCTGTAACCTACCATCCTCGGAGGTCACGCCCAGAGTCACACACCATACTATAATATGTGTTCTCCATTGTGTGAAGACTAGCTTTTCTCATAAGGTACTTCATATAATAACTTGTACTCACTTATGTTTCTCTATCAGCATAATCAACACAGACTATCAGTGTGATCAATTTTGTTTTATTCACATGCCAATATTAATTGTGTTATAGCACGCTGACAATCAACAGGTTCCTTAAGCTTTGATCTCTTATAGTTTGGCTAGTTTGCTCACAGTGTTAGTGAAAATACTGCCGTAGTTATTGTAGCCCTACAATAAGTAATTATAAATATCACATATTAATAACATTAACAAGAAATCTTTCTATAGGTGCCGAGTCAAAATTATTGGTATAAAAGTGCATCGTATTTTTTTATTTTTACTCTCTTACACATTTTTAAATCATACTATTTTTGCATGACCATAATAGGAATCAACACATTTTTTTCCTCAAACTAATGGTTATACTTTCATTGCTCACCTATATATGATTTTGTTTTTGAAACTCGTGTAGCTTGGCTGATTAGCAAAGACGCTTTTCTTAACCTCATCCATGTAGTCCTATCTCGCAATGATTTTATTAAAAAAAACTATATATCAATTAAAAAATAAATAAAAATTAAACAAATTCTATGAAGGCTACAACAAATTGCATGAAATATATATAACCAATACATCATCTTCTTACACAATCTAAGCAGAATAATGTCCCCACTATCTCAGCAATCAAAGGCTAATCATGGTAAACCTCGATAAGAAAATGTAATTCATATTTTTAAAATTTTTTTTTTCTAATGAGTTGTTCGATTCATGTCATGAGTCCAGCAACATGTCATACTCACATCTTTTACT
Organism: Adiantum capillus-veneris; assembly: GCF_014529385.1. NCBI lineage: Eukaryota > Viridiplantae > Streptophyta > Polypodiopsida > Polypodiales > Pteridaceae > Adiantum > Adiantum capillus-veneris. The sequence continues at coordinate 112,543,190 of NC_140954.1, read as the reverse complement.
TTGGCCACATGCAACAACTCGCACTTCGTTCTTGTATTTTTTTTGGTAGTGGCACTAGTGGATCTATACTATCTAATTATAACTGCGAAAAAAAAATCTTTCCATTTAGTTCTCACATTTCTCTCAGTTGTTTACTACTCCCTTTTGTAGTTGTCATTGCAAGTTCATGACTAATTATTAACCCCACACTAGCACATTTTGGATATGTTAGCTACACTTTGGTGTAAGTTTGCTAGTTGTAGAACTTGTACCCATATGCCCATAATGGTATATATATTTTCAAATACAGTCTACCCTCCTGATATGTACATCAAATAAGTCATTCCTCTTTTCATATTTAATTTCTCTGCATTCTGCTCTCACGTGAATACTCAAACACTGTTAAGGTCATGGCTTCTGATTGTATTGAAATAAATATTTTATTGAGATGATTTGTCAATAAGCTATGCAGCTACTCATGTGAGCTAAGGTGCTCTGGATCGTGACCAACAATTTGTAAGTACCTTGCTATACTCCAAAATGGTATCACAAACATAGTAAATACTTTTTCCTTTTATGTCTTGTCTAGTCCATTGGTCACGGACACAAAGATTCGCCGATTTAGGCAGTGTGTAGATACTCATCTTGGTGCAGATCTGCCGATTTAGGTAGCACATTGATAAATTGCAGCTTCATGATTTTTAAACTTATTGCAAATGCAGATTCGCTGATTTAGGCAGCACGACTTCTTGGTGTAGACTCGCCGGTTGAGGCAACACCAATCACAAAATCATGCTGTAGTGGCTGGCCACCACTGTAACTGGTATGATTTTGTTACCCGGGTACATAATGAAAGTGATTTGGATTTGGACTTATATTGTGGAATTGGAATTGGATTGGGATTTGATATCTGGTGATTATTACTGTAGTGTTTATGTGATGAGACTTGACATTATGGGATTGATGATGAGTGTGACCAATGATATCCTGATTCATCAAGGTATGACATATACTGCTTATTCTAGTGGTATGGGACACTAGAATAGATAGTATGTGGATGACGGTAGGCATAAGCAATGTTGTCTAATTTTATGGCTTTTTTTACTATTTGATACAGATTTCTAATCATTGTTTTTGACAAGTATTGTTTGCAGATTTTTACCTTCGCAACAAAGGACAGTTGCTTTCCAACGGAGAGGTATGTTATGGAATTGATATTTATCCATTTATTGCAGCTGACAGGTGGAAACAGCATTAGCAGATAATGGATTATACAAAAGGATATTATATTTTATGTATATTTGATTATTCAAGTGCTCTTTATGAGCTTTGACCATTTATGACCGGCCGGCCAGTTTGTACTCACAATTGACCATTTAAGAAATCTATAAAACAAATACGTGCAAGAGGGAAATGGTCACTCTTGCACAGGGGGAGATTGCACCCAGTGTCTGCGTTATTCTTCTCACCTCTCCTCTCTTCTCTCTCGTCGTGCCGGCGTAGCACTCCATTTTAGGAGGTGCGTCTGCACGCGCTCTCTTGCCCTCTCCCGCTCTCTGTCTCTCTCTTATCGTGTACAGCTTGGAGTAGGTGCAAAGATGGTTGCCAGGTATACAACTTTGTCAGTTATCGCTTGCAATATGTTGTTTTCTCTATTTGGCAGGGCCACTTCGCTTTCCGTTAGTAGCATCGGGATGCCCTGTACTAGTGTACTGGGTATTTTAAAGATCCTTGAAGTTTTGCATTTTTCACCATCATAGATTTGAGCTGATATATATTGTCACTTCACAATATGAGAGTTATAATCCTTTATTGGGTGAAAATAGCTTTTATATATTGAGTTGCATGCATAAGGAGGATACAATCCTTGATTGGATACAAGTAGTCCTCAATTGTATGATTGTATTGAAGATTTTATTGCCTTGGTTTATGCATTGGTTTATATAAGGAGTGCATTATGTATTATGAAAGATTGTTAGTGCATGACATGACCAATCATAGACATTATTGCTTTTGTGTGTGTTTTGCAAATAATTATCATCGTTTCAGTGTAGAAGTTGATTATGCTTTGTATCATTTGAAACTAGATTTGTCTTATTGCTTGCAAATTAAAGAGGATGTATAAATAATCATCATATTTCTAATTGTGTTGAAACATTCAAAGCATTGTTGTATTCATAATGCCGTGTAGAGAGTGAATTGCAATGTGTATGTTTGCTCACAACATATACGATCGATATGTGAATTGACTAAAGTGCATTGCAAATCTCATACTGAGCAGATTTGATTACTTTCTTAGTGAACGTTTTTCTGATATATATTGAAAAGTAGAAAAATGTTTTTAAAAATGAACATCTAGTCCTCATGCCTTCAGTATTAAATTGAAAGCAATGGAGCAAAATGTTGGCACAAGTGGTACGAAGAAGGAAAATAATAAAAAAGCTCCTGGCAAAGAGTGGGGTTATGCTCACAACATATGCGGTCGATATATGGAGTGGTAATGTAAATTTTGCTTCATTACAAAATCAGGCGGCCATTTTCTGGATAGCATTAAAAAGAATTGTAAGAAATGTGAACATCCTTAGGTACCTACAATTGCAAAGCATTTGAGAGAAGAGCTGGCCAAAAGGGGTGGCAAGAGACAATGGATACATAGCTCTGTTATGGATGCAAGTCAAGAGCACTCAGAGCCAAATATTAACTCTGTTGATCCTGTGGTGACACCAACTAACTCTGCAAAACAACTTGCAAAGGGAGAGGAAATATCAAGAAGTGTCCTTTTAAGCATCACAATGAAGGTTGATTACGGTAAAATGCGTCAAAAATCATTGCATCAAAGCTTTCGAATGCAATATCTAGAAGAAGCACAAACGACACTCGCCAAAGAGATTTTTTTCACTGGAAGTGCTCTAGTCATGGTAGACATCAATCATTGGAAGTCCGCCTGGAAGAAAATTGGTGAGTTTGGCCAAGGATTTTCAGCCCCTTCGTATCACACGATACAAAATGATCTCTTGGACAAATGTTACATCAAACTCAAAGAGCGTGTTTCCAAAATATTACTTGGGAATATTTCACTTTCAGGATGCACAATTGTGAGGGATGGTTGGTCTAATGTTCAAAGAAAGCCATTGGTCAATGTAATGCTGGTTTGTCCAAGGGGAGAAACATTCATAAAGGTGATTGATAGTTTTGGTACAATTAAAAGTGGCAAATATATTTTGAGATCTTGATCAATGTAGTTAAAGAAATCGGTGTTGAATATGTCGTTCAAGTAGTCATGGACAATGCAAAGAACTGTAAGAATGCTAGCAAATTAATAAAAAAGTGCTTTCCACACATTTTCACCAATGGTTGTAATACGCACAACTTAAACTTATGCTAAAGGATTGGTACGCTAGTGAAGAAACCACATGGTTTGCCAAAATAATTGACACAATGCGACAAGTTGTGAAATTCATCTTGAAATGACAAAGAGTGCTCAATTTGTATAGAACGTGCATGTCACTGATGTTGAAATTTCTTGTTCAAACTCGATTTTGCACGAAATTTTATACATTGGAATCACTTCTCCGTAATCACTTCTACTCCAATGTTCAAGACCAAATTGATTGTATCAAAGAAATGAGAAAATTTTTACTAAAAGAATCTCCTTTTGCGAACGATTTTTAACATTCAATGGAAAAAGATCAACCTACATGGAAGTGGTGGATGATAAAGTGTGGAGAGCATTACTCGACCTTACGTCCCCTTGCAATGAAAGTACTAGCACAATGTGCAACAAACTCAAGTTCAAAGAGAAACTAGAGTATGTACAAGTATGTTCATATCACTATTCACAACAGATTATTAGCAGACAGAGAAGAAAAATTAGTGTATATTTTGCAACAGAAAGATATTGCATCACATCCGAAGTGCTGGCTACAAGGAGGAAATTCCAGTCTGGGTGTATGATTGTCAAAACGAAGACGAAGAAGATTTCAATGTTGGTGTATCTCAATGCACGATAGACAAAATAAAAGAGAATCTGATAATAGATGTGGAAGTTGAATTATATGATTTTCAAAATGAAAACGAAGAAGAGTTCAATGTCGGTGTATCTCAATGCAATGTCGGTGTATCTCAATGCACTATAGACAAAATAGAAGAGAATCCGATAGTAGATGTGGAAGTTGAATTAAAAGAAGACCCACAACACTCAGACTCAGAACAAGATAACAACTTCACAAATTCAATATAGCTTGAGAGTAGAATGAAGATTGTGTCAAAAACCATTATGAAAGAGCTTATATTCAACGTGTTTTGATCATATACAATGCTTCATAGTAGCGCTTATACATAATCTCTCGATCTCAATTGTTATGCGCAAAACCTTCATCTTTGTCACTAAATAGATTTCTAATTGTGCTAGGGGTGTCTTGGTAGACTTACTTGAATTTATACTCATTTGCCATGCCAAACATATAATATATTCCTTGTGAAATATCTTGTGAACAGATTGCGCATCGCTTACTATTTTGCATTAAACAAATTAAACGTCATGTCCCAATCAATGATGCCGATGCGGGGTTTATGTGCACGAGTAAAGCCTAACATTATGTGAAAGGGTACAGGTCGCTATGCACTATACTAGCTGAGTGAGCAGCAGCAACACCATCAATTAAAGAGTGTAAGATTGTTGGCATCTGCTCAATCACTGCTTTGAGTCCATGTAGTTTCTATCTCTAGTAAGTATTGATTTGTTGATGGCAGAGACCTTGAGCCATATTGTAGCTTGTGCATGTAGCGTTTGAACGCTCTGTGGGTGAATGGCAGGCGGCACATCATGTCCCCCAAGGTGCCTCCATTGTAGCATGGAAATATTGTGATCTAGGGAGCCTCAGTGGTAGAGCCAATGCATTTTACAATGGAGCGGTGAAGTGTTTGCATTCCTTGCTCTGTCTAAAAGCTATTAAATTTTGTCTCACTCCCTTCCTTGTAGAATTTTTCTACATATGTAATGTGCTCTGGAAAGAAAGAAATGCCTTTAATGGTGTATATTATGCATACACCAAAAGCGCCTGCTCCAACCCTTGCACCTTCCATCACTACCTCATGGGTAATGCCGATCAGATCAGCACACTTGGCATTTAATGATGTGTGTATGATTTGTGCCGGTGTCGCTGGCATCTAATCGACCACCCATAGCCGCTTGTGCATCTTGGGCCACCTTCAATCTCTTGGGTAAGGAAGCTTAGTCTTGAGCTTTCACCCGCTTCATCTTGACCTCTTTTGCTCCTCCCATAGTTTGTCACACAACTCTACTTTCGTCATATTGCAGGTGGGACGGAGATCTTCTTTTAAGTCTCTGTAGGTAGACTTTCATATTGCCCAACACTGTCCTGACCTTGTGGTGGGGGTCAGATTCTTGGATTCCTGTACTCTTACACTAGTTCAGGCAAACCATAACCGTGACTTGAAGACTTCAAAAAAATATGCACGATTATATTGATACAAATTAAAAACCATTTTCACTTTAACATGCTATGTTTACTCGTGTAAAATACAAAAAAAACAAGTAACTCTTAAGAAAACCATCCAGATCAGACAATACACGTTAAAAACCTAAAACATTTCAGCTTATTTTGTGATAAACCATAAGACATGAGTTCATATTTTGCATGTTGCACTCTCACACTAGTTCAAACAAACCATATCTGTGACTTAAAGACTTCAAAAAATTGTGTAAGATTATATTCATTCAAGTTATCATCAATTTCACTTTAAAATGCTATGTTTAATTGTGCAAATTGCAATAAAAACAAGTAACTCTTAACAAAATCATCCAGAATCAATGGGACAGGTTAAAAATCCAAAACGTTTCAAAGTATTCTGATAGAACATAAAACATGACTTTATATTTTGCACGTTATCACTTCAAAAAAATTTGATTCAATAGAAGACAGGTGCATTGTGATGTACATATTTCCAATCTCATTTTAGCTCATTTCAAAACATTGATAGTATACAAACAACTCATAAATTGTAAAGAACGTCTTTCTCTTTACAAAGATTAAAATGAATGTCTTACATGCAAAATGTGTACATATACTTTTTTTATATTGAAAGTATATTAGCTATTTGTAGACATAGAGAAATAACATACTGTGAATATTACTTATGTAAATGTATCATTTAAAATAAAAACGATAATTGATGAATAAAACATTCTTTTGAATATGATTAGATAGTATATATTTTCACAAAAACACTTAAAAACAACAAATTCAGACAATTCAAACATTTGTATATGAAATACTCTTCACGGCCATGTTACCAACCAAGTATTTTCATATACTTAATTCTACTTTAAAAAATAAACTGCACATGCACATACAAACTATATGGTGTTTGTACGGCCGGGTTAACGACTTGAACGCTACGTTTATGCAAAAAAAAATGCTTCTAACAAATGACACTCAATTAGCCACGTTACTGATCGAGTGCCACCTGAATCTAAAGAGCAATAATGGCTTGCATACGATTATCATATAGCTGCGTTACCGACCGATGTCCATATGTTCTTTTGGAAAGGGGAAGGGAACTTGACTCACCATAAGGATACTAGAATTGTCACTTTACCGATGTAGTATCTAGAAAGTGAGTCAATACTTACCACAAGGACACCATATTTCCCGTGTCATCAAGGTGATACCCTCATGGTAAGCACTATTATGGAGAATAGCTTACGCACACACTCACATTGTGTGGTAAGGTACCTTATGGCTACCGTGCAATACAACAAAAGGCATGCGACCACACAACAACAACAACACACACACACACACACAATACCTAGGTCGTGTGGTCGGGTACTCCGTTGTTATCGTGCACTACGATGCAGAGCACGCTCCCATACAACCCCCTCTCTCCTCTCGACGTACCTCTACCTCTCTCTCTCTCTCTCTCTCTCTCTCTCTCTCTCTCTCTCTCTCTCTCAGTGGCTCAAGAAATAACACCAACGGGCCCAATCGGGGCCCTATATATATTTAGTTGCGGGCCCGTAGGGAAAATTGTTTTGCTCAACGGGCTTTTTGTGTGTTTACAAGTTTCTCTCAACTAGCTTGTTTTTTATCATGTTCAGTGTGATTATGTAAATATACTAATAAGACCTTGTGATTACACAAAAGTTTAGGTAATTATATTAAATCCCTGTATCAAACTCATAGGTCAAATATGACCTATGGGACCAAAATTACATGTGATGTAACATGTATGGGGAGGATAAGTGATTCTCACTGCTCCAAACTTGTGGTGATGAGTGTCGCAGTGGATAGCCCACACTCTAGCTAGGAGAGGAAAGTGTGTAATTCCAAGTCATAGATAAAAGTGAGGAAATCAAGTTTGGATGTGACCAAAAGTTGATCACTAAGTGTGTGGTACTCAAACTCTCAAGATTGCAGCGAGTATAATGTGCACAATAAATTTGACCTTCTCGATTGCCCCAAGTGGAAGCTAACCCAAATGGCTGCGATAGTGCATACCGTTGACAAATTGATAGGATGAATCATATAAGGATGAGTATGGTTTCCTCTTTCAACAAAGAACATGGTTTTGTAATTGAGGGCAATATGGTCGGTGTAATGTATAAAGCATGGTCTATTGAGGCCTATTACGGTCTATGCTTGTCCTTTTGCGAATTTGTCATTCTTTTTAGTCCAATCACTCAAAACAACTTTGACATAAGAGACCCAATCATTTTAGTCTATTAGTTAACATTCTTTACATCTCCATCTTTATCCACACGCTTGACCCAATTAGTGCTCCAATCACAAGGCATGCCATGCTCAAGTGCAATGTTGAACATATCACACATCCAATCATGTGTAGATCTCCCATCCATTTAATCCTTTTTGATTCGACACCTTCAAGATCTCCTACTTTGAAGTGACCAACTTTTCAAGGCCACTAAACATATCGTCAATAGTAAAAAAAAGAGAGAGCATACATGGGAGTGAACCATAAAATGCTATTTTAAAGCATTTGGCTACTCGTATAGCTATTTACAACGTGTGTGCATATCCATAAGACTCAATTTACCAAAAACCTCAACCCGCTTGTTCTTCTAGTTTCTCTAAAATGTGTGTGCCTTTTCTTGGATTTGAAAAAAATGATGCTAGATGTATTTTCTTCTTTTGAATCAATGCCTTGTATGCATGCAAATGACTTTGATAGTTGTCTTTGTCCATAGTTGCATCTATATTTATCAAGGACTTTCGAGCATATTGACATTCTTTTTTAAACCATCTTTTGCGTGATTTACATTTTTTGATACCATGGACATGCTTTATGGAAAAGCATTCTTACCTACAAGAGAAAATATATTTCTTGAAAGCTTCCCATTTAGTTTCCAATGGTGCGTCATATTAAAGCTTCAACAATTTCAATATACTTGTTTGAAATCCATACAAAGAGATAACTTCTCTTTCCTTTGTTTGAGATTAGCATACTTGTTTGTTTCTCCACATGTAAGGTCAATATATAAGGTTCATGATTTTATTCGGAGATCTATTGGCCAAGCGAAAGACTCTTCATGTGATACATGATGGCTTTTGAGAGTAGCATATAGTCAATCACACTACTTCCATTGTGTTTTCTATATGTAAATCCATTGGTCCCACTCCATAAATCTATAGCATTGGTAATGAGAATACCCGTGCTATTCCATATGTGTAAAAGTAACTTTCTAGAGTGATCCGACTCTTTCTCATCCATTCAAGTACGATCATACAAATGAAATTCATCCAAATCCCTTGAAATGTATGGCATATCAAATTGTTGAGTGTCGTGTCGTAATTTTCTTGTGCGAGCATTTATATTGCCAAAGACATAACATTATCTTTGTTTTTACAATAAGAAATATCCTCCTCTACATCAACAAATTATCGGTCTCTATCCATGCAAGCATAGAAGGGAAAATCATAATGAAGAATATAGCAATTGGCTATAAAAATGATGGGTAATCTTTTTGGTGTCATAACTTACAGTCATGCATAATGTTTGTGCTTGTCATCTTTCACAATTGATACAAAATCTTCCCATGTTTTTTTAATCATACATGCTACCCCTCCTTGCCTTCTTCATTGCTTGAGATTCTTTGACCACATCAATGAATTTACATTGTAATCCTCCAATTCATTAATCCTTTGTGTATCATGTTCCAAAGTTTCAACAAGAAGTACATCATCGACTTTTCAAATTAATTCATCTATGCTAATTTTTGCATTTCATGGGTATCCATTGAAATTCCAAAAGCATACTTTCAATTGTAACTTGGCCTCAAAGGTCGTGTGTTCCTATTTTTTCAAAGGACTTGCCTCCTCCTTGGGCATGTTTGCTTCATGAAAGATCTCCTTGTTTTTCTTATTCCTACTGTCATATGCCTTGCGACGCAAATTTTGTTTCTTAATAGTGAAATCTTCACATATAAAACATTTTTTGTCTCTCAAATAAATCCAACTATTATCAAGGATAATCTTTTGTCATCCGGCATGGTATGTACAATTGGCCATTCTATCGAGCAAGGAGCCCCTTGCTTATCCACTTTATGTGCTCCATAAATCATAAAACCTGACATGTCAAAGTGGGTTTTGAAGAAATCTTTCATAACAATGGCAAGAGAAAGAGGTGTCTCTAACGTCTCTTCACGAAATTTACTCATAACAATGCTCTTGGAACGTGACCCCCGTTCCTTCAACTCCTCTACATCCACATTCACAACATTTTTTATTTGGGCCATAGCTTTTATGAGAGAGGAATTATGAACCACATTGCTACCACATCCATCAGTACAAGATTTGTTTGTGTATACATTTTTTATGTCCATACATCACGGCACTCATGGTGTCAAATTTCTCCTCTTTCAATACATGGTCACACTCCATTTTGCTCATGCTCTTCTTCAAAGCATTTGCGTCTATAAAAAATCATTTGCATTCTTTGACTTCCTCTCTTCAAGTTGTATTAAACATGTTGTTTGCATCTCAAGTATCATCTTGAGATGCTCATTCTCAAACACAAGAATCCTTAGCATGAAATTCTCTATTGCAAGTGCCTGTAGGTCTTCCCCTGGCTTGTTTACAGTCTCTTGTAAAGGCAAGTACGATATAATCATGGTTTTGGATGTCATTGGTGGAGCGGTTGTGTTCATATCTTCATATTTAGGAGATTTTGAATCAATTTCTACAATGATTATGGACCTTGTTGAAGAACAAGGACCCTTATGGAGTGTCGAAATACATTGTCTGTAAAATAAAAGATGAGAGTCAACTTCTCCGGACCTGTTCAGAGAGAATGCGAGAGAGAGAGAGAGAGAGAGAGAGAGAGAGAGAGTGAAAAAGAGATAAAGAGACAAAGGGGGAGAGAGAGCAAGAGAGGTATGTAGTGGGCAAAGGACATGGAAGAGAGGAGAGGTATGTAGCGGGCAAAGGACATGGAAGAGAGATTGAAGGGTCTATGACAGGATAGTGAATAAGTTGAAGGGGGGATATGGTGATACATAGTGATAATTTATGAGTGGAGCTTCTCAAAAATCGATAATAGGTGAGCATAATGAGAAAAGTGTGATATTTTTGTAACTCACTCTATCTACAATAGAAATTATAGTTGTACAACCACCATAAATTCTAATCAACAACCCAATTTACTTCATGGGAAAAGAGGTTTTGTGATCTAAAAAATAAATTCCTTAGCCTTGATTTCACCCAGAGAATTTGCTATTTTCATTGAAATGCAGCACTACATCTACTTTGGAAGCCCACCACAACCAAACAATGAGGAATATATTGCTTTTTTTCCCTTGAAAAGTTGTTTTTAAGCTTTAGGCTCAGGTAAGGATTCTATAAGTTGACAACCCATAAGAGTATTGAGTTTTTTTCCAACATACTTTTATGTCTTGCTAGGTTACCAACTTGGTGTTAAGCTAATAAGATGTGCTTTCAATACTTAAAATTCTGTTAGAAAGGTTGTTAGTAGACAGCCATGAATTAACGCAAGTCATTGCCTCCTTTGGTAATTTGGCCCATGGGAGAGTGTCACAGAACCCAAGAAACAGCAAAGCATTCAAAGAATGTGCAAAAGGGACACCAAGTCTAAGAACCTCGTGATCGTATACCAAGAAAACTTTCATCTGGTTCACTGTTTTGGAAAGTGTATCTAAGCTTACAATCATGCTGCTTGAGGATTCAATAATGTCGGTTAATAGCAAACTTAAAAGAAAATTTCCACCTAAAAGCTTGGAAATGTAGTGCAAAAATAGTAAAAATAGATCAAATTTCTAAAGCTTCCTCTTTGAAAAAGCCTAGAAAGGATTTTTGTATGGCTGGCAAAATGATTTGGCCCAGACACTGATCTAATTGTGATTTAGTTTCTAGGCAACTTACCAAAAGTTTGCTCTAATCATTAATGCACTTTCGAGTGATATTTAATTTTTTGATCCTCCAGAATTGACTGCTGTGTGAGCATATCCATTGATGTTAGACCTTGAATGCATACAGTTGCACCATTTAAAGTGTTCCTTATCATGTTCTTTAGCATGACATTTGAGTGGCTATGCTTAATTTCTGAGTATGCTGTTGAGCCTGACCTCACAAGGCTAATCAAACTCAAAGCATGCAAAAAATGGAGGGATGTTTATTTTTTGAACTTGTAATGTTTAATATCTTATCATCAATCAAAGAGTTGTGCCCAGGGTTCTGATATTGACAACTGGCCATTATTGCTGACATCTGACAGGGAAATTTGTCAGCTTCCCTTTATGTGTGAAAGTTATATATTCATCAACACTGGGGGAGCAAGCGTGGCACCCCTAATGTTTACAAGGACTAAGCAAAGCCTGGATGGCTTGCCTTCTGTCTATGATACATCAATTACTTCCTCATCCAAAAACAGTGCATATGGGGCAAATGCACTTTCGCGCCGATCAACCCTTCCTCAACTCGTAGTCCTCCATTTATCCAAGCCATGGTCACCAGCACACTTTCGCGCTGACAAGTCGTAATCCTTCATTTATCCAAGCCATGGTCACCCGTCAAGCAGGGTGAAACCTTGAAACTCCTGAAACGTTTCAGGCGGTGCTGAAAAATCAAACCTGGGCTGCAACACCCCTTATTGAGCCGTTTCAAGCAATAAATTTCTTTTGATTTCTGTACACTGACATCTCGGCCCGACATTTCTTGTCCTCGTTCCTACAGGGTGAAATGTTCGTACCGAAACTCCACGCTTCGTAATGAAACATTTCAGGCCTGAAACATTTCTCACTGACACTAGATTCCAAGCTCATCATGGCGCTTGCCATGATCTTATCCACACTACATTTCTTGAAATGACTTTGATCTTCAATAATCTGCCATTGTCAGTCCAGGAGCTCTAGCCTGGCTCGTTTGATGCTCTATTCTTCAGACTCATGGCCTCAATCAATTCTGCATCCGCATGCATGCCAGCCGCAGCATACATGTTTGCCATAAGGACATAAGCTGGCCCATCACCTTTTTCTACTCGTATTGCTTGCTCAAAGGCCCACCTTCCCAAGGTCACATTCCCCCATTTTGCACAGGCACCCAACAAGGCACGCCAAACTGCCGAATCATCAAAAGGAGGCATCTCCTCCACTACTTTAACAGCCTTCTCAAGGTGCCCTGCACGACCAAAAAGATCCACCAAGCAGCTATAGTGCTCTACATCTGGCATCACGCCGTACTTCTGTTGCATATTCATAAAGTATCCATGTCCATCCTCAACAAGACCAAGGTGGCTACATGCAGCAAGTACGCAAGAAAGAGTCACTCCATCTGGAGAGAGGCCTTCCTGTAGCATGTGCTCAAAACAGATGAGTGCCTCACCCCCTCGTCCCTCTTTGGTATATCCTGCAATTAATGCATTCCAAGCCACCGTGCTCTGACAAGGAAGGTTCTCAAGTGCTTCTCGTGCCTTACCAAGATCGCCCCCCTTTACATACATGTCCACAAGAGCAGTACCAAGCACAGCATTCTTTTCTAGAAACCCCTGTGTTGCAATCTCTTCATGAATTTGCTCCCCTTTGTCAATGGCTGCTAGGCTGCCACACGCTTTCAAGATGGAAGCAAACGTTGTTGCATCTGGACAGAGTCCTTCACGGTGCATTTGTTCAAGAGAATGCAGTGCTTGCTCACCTTGTCCCTCTTGGGCATAGCCTATAATAAGGGAATTCCAAGCAACAATGTCACGAGAGGGAAGCCCCTGAAGCACGTGTGCTGCTTTTGTAAGATCACCACACTGCACATACATGGCTACCAGAGCAGTGTCAAGCACAATATCAATTCCGATCAACCCCTGCCTGACAACCTGCTCATGAATCTGTGCTCCCCTGTCTAAAGCTTGCAAGATACCACAAGCTTTTACGATCAAAGAGAACGTCACTGCATCTGGAGAGAAGCCCTCATCCTCCATACCTTTGAAACAGTCAAGCGCCTCCTTGCCGTGGCCTTGCTCCAAATAGCCTCCAATAAGAGCATTCCATGAGATGATATCCTTGCAAGGAAGCTCATCATGCACCCGTTGTGCCTTGGCAAGAGCACCGCATTTTGCATACATATCCATCAAAGCAGTGCACAGTACAACATTATCCCCCAACAACCCACGTCTCACAATCATGTCATGGATTTGAGCCCCTCTCTCAAGAGCTCTCGTGGCAGCACATACTTTCAAGATGCATGCAAATGTAATAGAATCCGGCGAAACATCTTCCCGTTGCATCTCTTCATAACAATCTAGTGCCTTCTCACTCTGACCATGTTGTATGTAGGCTGTTATAAGGGAGTTCCAAGAAGTGACATTCCGCACGGGAAGCTTCTCAAACACTTGTTGTGCCTTTGAGAGTGCACCACACTTAGCATACATATCCACCAACGCAGTGCCAAGAGCAATATTTCTTTTCAAAAGCCCCTTTCTAGCAATCTCATCATGAATTTCTTTACCCTTGTCAATTGCTCCTAGAGTGCCACATGCTTTCAAGATGCTAACTAAGATCATTGCATCTGGAGAAAGCCCCTCATGCTCCATTTGGTGGAGACAATTCAATGCTTGCTTGGCTTGGCCATGTTCGATGTAGCTTGATATTAGTGCACTCCAACTAATTACATCACGAAAAGAGATTTTTTCCAGCACCTGTTGTGCCTTTTCAAGAGAACCACACTTAGCATACATATATACAAGAGCATTTCCTAACACAATATCATTGGCCAACAAGTCTTGTTTAACAACCTCTTCATGAATTTTCTCACCCTTTTCCTTGGCACCCAAGGTACCACATGCTTTTAAAATGCAAGCAAAGGTCATTGCATCTGGGCAAATCCCTTCATGTTGTAATCGATCAAAGCACCCAAGGGCTTGCTCAGCTTGACCCTGTTGCACATACCCGGTGATAAGAGAATTCCAGCAAACCACATCTCGGAAAGGAAGCCCTTCAAGTACAAGACGTGCATTCGAAAGAGCACCACATTTTGCGTACATATCAATCAAAGCAGTGCCAAGCACAACATCATTTCCAAGCAACCCTTGCCTTGCAATTTCACTGTGAATTTGTTTCCCCTTGCCGTACACCTTCAGGGTACCACACGCTTTCAAGATACATGCAAAGGTCACTGCATCTGGAAGAAGCCCCTTCTGCTGCATTTGATCGAACAAATACAAGGCGTGTTCACTCTGCCCTTGCCGTACATATCCTGTAATGAGTGAAGTCCAGCATAATACATCTCTGCAGTTATGTATGTCGAAAAGCTCGTTTGCTTTTGCAAGAGCACCACATCTTGCATACATGGAGACTAGCGCATCGGAACAGTGATCAAGAAGCCGATTTTGCAAGATAGCATTATGTACTAGAGTGCCTTCATGCAGGTCTCTCCGTTTGGCACAAGAATGCAACAAACCCACAAACTGGGCCACTTGTTGATTCGGGCCATGCACCTGTGAAGGGAGATGGCTGTTCTCAGACATAGCAAGTCCTCTTCGTGTGGGCTCATTATCAGCCCAAGAAACAATGGCGGGCAGGTCATCAATCTCAGGGTTGTGCTTAACCGTGCCGTTGTGGGCACTATGAAAACGCTTCAACCTGTTGCTGTTGTTGTTTAAGGGCTCCCTTCGATGCTTCTCCTCTGAGCATCTTAAACAGATATAACTGGAGATTGCACCGGCCATCAAGAGAAAGGAAAGGGGCTGTGTGCCACCATCTCTCTAAAAGGCAGCGTTCGGAGAGTATCTGCTGGCTTCAGTTGAAGGTCCGCTTTATTCACGCGACCCGCCTCCGGCGGGTCTCGTTCGCTCTTACCAACATGGCAATATACCCTTTCTTTCTCCTCTTTTTTTTTTTTTTTTTTTTTTTTGGGGGGGGGGGGGGGGGGGCTCACATGAGTGAGTATGTGCATGTGTACATACATAAGTGTGTCTATGTGTGTGTGTGTGTGTGGGGAGCCCATACCAAGTGCCCATAGACTCAGAATCATGCCCTACTGCCAATCACCATGGTCTACTGCATCATAATAAAATCAACAAAAAAGAGCACTGTTCTACTAATTTGTGGTCCATGTGCATGCGCATGCGCGCGCACACACACACACACACAGAGAGGGAGAGAGATCACTACACTCTATCAAAAACAAAATCTGTTGGATGCTTGGTCCATGAAGGTGGGAGAGAGAGAGGGAGAGAGAGATTGGAATTACTGTATTACAACGTTAAAGATGTTGACTTGAATTGACACAATAACGTGCACTACGATCTGTGCTCGGAGACAGGTATCGGCCATATTTCACACCCAAAATTGTCTACGTTCTCTCTTCCTGATGACCACGTGACATGCGATGCCTTTTCGCCTCCGGCCTCCCACTCACCTACTTTTCCATTTTCTCTAGTTGTAGCCATGTGGCCTTGCAGCGAGATGCTCACATAAGCTGAGTGCACTAAGGCGAGAAGTAGGGCAGGGAAGAAGTAACTGGAAAAGGAATGAAGCCAAACACGGGTGGATGGTGCAAGCAGCACACAATTGTGCTAATAGGCAAAAGCTTTGCAAATAGTGGTGATTCTTTAGCTCTTGCTGTTGGGATTGCTTAGCTAAGGCGTGCATGTAGCTCAATGCTCACATTACTCCATAGTTTTGTCGGAGAACGTTGCTCTCAACAACTTATAACTTCCTCTTCACGTTGGTTCGACTACACGGGCCTCTTCATCTTCCACCCAGAGTCTCTTTTGAGACTTTTGTGACCCGATCTCCCAATCGACCAATCTCATGCGAGATAGCTCCATCCTCCACATGGAGTGCCTCAATCCGCTTCTACATAATAGAGTAAATAGATGGTAGAAGCTGCTCCTAGGACAGAAATAAAGTCTACACGCTAACATTCATCAAAATGGATCAAAAAGAGACGTCATGAAAATACTTAGCTTTGGCCGTAGAAATGTATGCATATCATGAGAGAGAGAGAGAGAGAGAGAGAGAGAGAGAGAGAGAGAGAGAGAGAGAGAGGGTCATAATTAGCACAAGCTCATTTTCGCTGGCTACAATCAAAATGTGTTGGAGCCCCCAACCTGATCGTTAAAGCCTTTGTTGTGGCCCGCACCATTGCAAACTTTGGCTTCTGAGTGCATACTTGGCATGATGCCCACCATCCATAAAGCTTTGCCTCAAGCTTCCCTCCATAAATAAGGCAATGAAATGTAACATTTAATGGTCTAGTAACTTGTGTGTAGCGGAAAATAGCATGAACATAGTGAGCATTTCATTAGAATAACTTCCTAATGAGAATAACAAGAGTGCTTGGGTGGAGAGAGCAACAAAAAGCATAACACCTAGTTAGATAGCATGAACAATACTTCAAAAGAGAGAGAAATTAAGCAATTGACAATAGTTGAGGACCGGATTTGCATGGAGCCGGTCCCCCCTCCAAAAGGCTTTGTATTATGGTTTCTCCCATCAAGAGAGACATTTAACAATACAATTTCTTGTGTTCCTTCAATACTAGCTAGTGCAATGAAGATGGGAACTTCATGCACTACACAAAACACTTATCAAACACAACATCAATTCCCTCACGGTCTCAGACCCACGACCTCACACACCTTCGAAGATGGTGAGAGCTAGCGGGGTATGAGAGTAGATTGAGAGGAAGAAGGAGTATTCTTATGAGAAAGATGTAAATCTCCTCACATAATCACTCATATTAGCATAGCTTAGCTTAGTAATTAGCATGGTAGAGGAGATGGGCATGCATTGAAGCTTGGCTCTTGGTTGGATTTTCATCACAAAGCCAAGAGTTGTTGGTGTAGGCCTTCCTTCTCACAAGCTTGGAGTAGGTGATAAGCTTTCCATTAAAGCTTGAGAAGGAGAGAGAGTCTTCTTTACTTCACACATGAGCTAGTGTGAGTGTGTAGGTGATAATGCCTTTGAAAAATCAGCCCCCTCTCTCTCTTGGTCGACCCCTCTTGCTATTTTCTCTTGCTAGCATCCTATTGGACCTCCCCAGGCTTAGCCAATGGTAATTAAGCAGCATAAGTGATAACCTTCTGACATGTGTCCCCCTTTCCCCTTTTGTGAGAGCTTTAGGTAATTATTTAATTCAACTAAACTCTCATTGGACCCCTTTGCCTCCTGGCCAATAGGAATCAAGCAAGCCATTGGGCTGCTGAATGCTCATTGGTCCCCTTGGGAGACTGTCCAATAGTCTTCTAGAGAGCTTAATTCTAATTGGTTCTTTTATTAAGTGTTTTTAAATTGATTAAACTAGATTTACTCTAGCCTAATTCTCATTGGTCCACCTCCAAGGCCATCCAATAGGAATTGGGTACACCTTGTGGGCATCTAGGCTAGGGAGCTGACATGTGTCCCTCATTCCCTTTGTGTAAAGGGAGCTTGTGCGTATGTGTGTGAGTTCCTCTCTCATCCCCTACTTGCAAGGCTCGCCCCCTCCTATGTAGGGATTGCCAAAGACTTTTGGGACACACACAAAGCATCCAATTAACCCAATGTTTGACCTTTGGACACAACCATTTTGGAACCTTAGCATTTTGGAAGTCTTAATGGGCTAAACCTTAGGGTCTTTTAAGCCCATTGTTGCACATGGCTCTTTGACAGATGGCCCCCCCTTTGGAACCCTATTTTCCCTCCTTTGGATCCCTACTGTGGCCGGTCTGCTAGCTTAACCAATATTCTAGCTTTTTCTCCCGTGGCACTTCCCCCATATTAAATGATCAGTTTAACATGAGAAAATCATTTAGGAGAATTAGATATTGATTATTATGACATTACCTCTCTCTTGAAATCATAGTTGTCCTCTACTATGGGGTAGAGAAGATAAAGCTATTTCATTAGTCCTTTTCTTAGCGGGTAGAGGATCCCTATGTTACCCTACGACATCATTCCACAATGGATGACCAGTCCATTTGGCGCTTGAGAGCCTGAGGCTGTCGCAAGCATGTCTGCACATTAGTCCTATCATCTTCCATAGTAGAGTGACAAGCTCTACTTGGTGTTCGGGAGACGTCGTCTCCGTAAACTTGATCTAAGCATGCATACTACTTCATTTTTGTGCACAGTAAAGAAAGAGAGTCTTATAAGACAAAAAATTTGTTCATTTTTTACATTTGTACATTTGCTTACACTTGGGAAGCATTGTAAGCATTAACAAGGTTTAGGTTATCCTTTAACTGTATGCCTTGCATCCATCTAGCATCTCAAAAGGATAATTCTTAAACTTAATAAGATATCATCGGATAGTCTTACCGCCTCTTAGTACCTTGTCTTCATGTCGGAGAATGGACTCGGGTTGCAGCACCTCTTCTTGGTCCTCGATCTCCAGCGGGTCTTCAATAGTTGGTTCTTGAGGTGGCTCTCCTTTGTAAGGCTTTAATAGGCTCACAGGGAAAGCATTGTGTATGAACCAATGATTAGGCAACTTGAGTTGATAGGCCATCTCATTGATTGGCCTAAGAATCTAGAAGGGACCGTAGTACCTTTTTGCTAACTTAGCATAGTACTTTTGGTGTCCCGTAGGATTCTTGTTCGTCGTGTGTCTTAATCGAGCCTTTGGAAATTTGAGTAAGGCCCAATCATTTTCTTTAAAGGCTTGGGCTCTTCTGTGCTTGTCAGTAGTAGCCTTTTGCCTTTGTTGTGAGATAGAGATAGCATCCTTAATCTTTTGGAAAGATTCTTGTAGGTCTCGACTATACTCATCTGCAACGAAGATCTTCTCGTGTACCTTAAGTAGCAAGGGACTTTTTGATCTTCCCTCAATTACCTCAAAAGGTGCTTTTCTCGTAGAAGTATGTACAATGTTATTGTAGGCATACTCCACTAAGGGTAGGTACTTCTCCCATTGGGATCTTTGATCTACTTTTGTTACATAGGCATTTAGTAGATCGAGAATTGTTAGGTTAGCTATTTTACTTTGGCCATTCGTTTGCGGGTGATAGGCCGAAGAGAAGTTAGCCTTGTTCCTAAATTCTCAAAGAGACCCTTCCAGAAATTACTGGTCATTCTAGGATCTCTATCGGACACTATGGACATTGGCAAGTCATGGTACTTGAAGATTTGATAAATGAAGAGGGTTGCCATTTTATGGGCTTTGATAGTCTTTTTGACAGGCATAAAATGAGCTTAATTGTTTAATGAACTAGTCTACTATCGTCCATATTCCCGTATTTCCATGGATAGACTTAGGCAATCCAAAGATAAAATCCATGAATATGCTCTCCCATGGTGAATTAGGGATTGGCAAAGGTTGGAGCAATCCAAATTGCTTCCCTCTATCAAACTTCGTCTTTTGGCATACCACACATTTAGAAACATACTCTTGTATGTTTGCTTTCATGGTAGGCCAATAGAAATATGTTTCAATCCCCTTTAGGGTAGACTGAATCCCTCTATGTCCTGCATAAGGAGGAGCATGAGATTCATACATTACTTTCTCATGTAGTGAGCTAGTAACACATAATCTATTGCCATAGAGAAGATAACCATCTTGTAAAGTAAATGGTTCCTTTTTCTTCCCTAATCCAAGGGCTGAAATCATATCTCTAAAATCGAGATCAATAGCATACTCATCTATCATAGAAGATAGAGTTGCTATGGAAACCGCATTCACTCTTGGCCGTCTTGAGAGTGCATCGGCTACTTGATTATGCTTGCCAGCAATGTGAGCAATATGAAAATGAAATTGCGAAAGAAAATTTGCCCACCTCATTTGTTTGTCGGAGAGCTTGGCATCATGAAGTACTTAAGACTTTGGTGATTCGTTCGCAGAATGAAAGGAGTCCCCAATAAATAGTGCTTGCATGAGTCTAAGGCATGTAGAACTACAAGGAGTTCCTTTTCATATATGCCTAGAGCTTGCTCAACAGGGTTGAGCCTTCGACTTTCATAGCCTATGGCGTGCCCTTCTTGAAGCAAAACAGCTCCAGACAATCACCACAAGCATCCCATTGGACCTCAAATGGCTTTGAGAGATCCGGTAGTGTAAGCACAGGTTGAGAGATAAGCTTTTCGAAAGCATTGTTCTCCTTGGTAGACCATGTGTACCTAACGTTTTTCTTTGTTAGGTCATGTAATGGTCCTGCTATTAGTGAGAAATTTTCTATGAAGAGTCTATAGTATGCGCACATACGTATAAAGCTTCTTAACTCATGCAGATTCCTTGGTGTAGGCCATCCTTTTATTACCTCTAACTTTGATGGATCCATTTGGACGCCATCTTGAGAGATAATGTGGCCTAAATACTGAATCTCTTGTAAAAAAAATTCACTTTCCTTTCGATTAACATAAAGTTTATTCTCTCTTAGAACTTGAAATATTACCTGGAGGTGTCGCTTGTGTTCATCTAATGAGTTAGA
Source organism: Adiantum capillus-veneris (assembly GCF_014529385.1). Lineage (NCBI taxonomy): Eukaryota > Viridiplantae > Streptophyta > Polypodiopsida > Polypodiales > Pteridaceae > Adiantum > Adiantum capillus-veneris. The sequence continues at coordinate 112,522,319 of NC_140954.1, read as the reverse complement.
GTAGATGATAATATCATCAAAGAACACTCCAGTAAAGGTTCGATGAGGCATGAATAGCTTCTCCATCAAGCGGTTGAATGTGGCTGGTGCATTGGTCAAGCCAAACGGCATGACAATGTATTCGTAAAGACTAAACGTAGTGCGAAATGCAGTCTTTACAATGTCTTGGTCAACTATCCTTATTTGATGATAGCCACTTTTTAGGTCAATCCTACTGAAGTAGGTGGACCCTTGTAGCTTATCAAATAGGTCTTCTACCCGTGGAACGGGAAACCGATTTTTGATAGTGATCCTATTTAGTGCTCTATAGTCGACACACATACAATATGTGCCGTCTTTCTTTTGCACCAGTAGCACAGGAGAACAAAATGGAGATGAGCTAGGCCTAACCATGCCCTTCTCAACTAACTCATGCACTTGCCGCATAATATCCTCTTGTTGAGCTTGAGAAACTCTTTAAGGAGGTTTGTTAGGCGGTGAACTTCATGGAAGAAGTTCAATTGCATGGTCATCATTACCTTGTTTAGGACGTAGCTCACAAGGGATGTCATCAATAAAGACATCTTGAAACCCCTTGAGAAAATTGGACAACTCTAATTCCTTTTGATTGTGTATATTTGCTTTTGCTAAAACATTAGGTTCATTTTGAGAATCTTTAACAAAAATCATGTACACGAAAATAGAGCTCTTTATTGACTTGTTGAAAGCTTGTGTATGTACAATGGGTATAGTGTTACCCATTTCCTTAGCATCTATATACATATCTTTTTCCCTGTCAGTCCCAAAGACTCATATTCTCCACCTGTGGAATATGTCTCAAGTAAGAATGTTTGAAAAAAGAGCATCCTTCAAGTATAAGATGTACTTGTGCGTGGAGGTAACTGCAAACACTCTACGACAGGAGTGAGAGGGGTCCTCATTAGCCTTTCTCCACACTGGTTAAACCGAACTCCGTGAGTTCCTAGACCATGTTGCATCCCATGTGACAACATGTGCCAAATAAACCCTACAAGTGGGTCTATAACTTCATAATGTAGAAACTTAATCTGGACACTATAGCCCAAATGTCTTTGGTACTTAGATGATCTTGTCATCTCTCTGAAGAGCAAAAATGTATATGCATCCTACGTAGAAAAAAAAACAAAGAAACAAAACCAAAACAGATGCGTACCTGTAGCGGAGTGAAAAGCACCTACCCAAATTTCCCGCCGGCAAAGGCCTAGAAATACTAATTGAAAATTAGTGAAAGGCAAGTAGTATTGCACATAGAACCCTGGGTGTTGCCTTTGCAAACCCGATCCCTTGGTTAAAATCAGCATTGTCAAACCCCTTGGTTAAACGTTGCAGGAAAACTGCTCAACTAGCAGCCGATAGTATCTTAAGTCAACTCTGGAAGCTGTAATTATCCATGAGCCCTTGGGAGCTTATGGATTTCTATCCTTGGAAGTGCAAGTGTGAAGATTCCATTAATTGACCATCACACTTAATAAGTGATTTAGTAATCACAAGCTGGGTCTTACCCAAAAGTTGTACTCATATAGACACTCTTAGTGCTATAGAAGATCCATGAAAATTGGAACCTATGCACAATTGGATTTTTTTCGGACCCAAAAATCCATAATCTTGGGTTTTTGTGAGCAGCCGTGCTGTAAAAAATGATGGCTTCATCTATACACCTTGGTAGAGATAAGCCCTTACGAGTTTAAGATGTTCAAAACTCAATGTGATTTTTACACTCAAAGTGTGGAGTGGTACTAAAGAACACCCAAAGAATTAAGAATGGCAAGACTCTAACTTGTACATTAAAATCGATGGGTACTGAAATGGATAGAATTGTTCGATCTTGAAAGCAATCACCAATGCATTACAAACAGATGGCTCTTAGCCATTTGAAAATAGGTGGTTCTTAGCCCTTCAAAAACAGATGGGTCTTAGCCCTACCTGTGTACCATATCGACATAGAAAGATTTTAGAAAAATCATGCCTAATTTCACCTTTCCCGCATAGAAGCTGGAAAGAGAGAGAGAGAGAGAGAGAGAGAGAGAGAGAGAGAGAGAGAGAGAGAGAGAGAGAGAGAGAGAGAGAGAGAGAGAGAGAGAGAGAGAGAATGCTAGGCTGAGGAAATTCCCTTATGCGATTGTATTGTATGTCCTGATAGAGAAAGACCTCTTCCATTGTTAGAATTACAAAGGGCCTAGGCAATAGATAAGAGCGAAACTTTGTAGTGGCAAACATCAGTGCAAGCACCACGTGCTCTACCGTGGTGAATCCTTTTGCGGATGGGGTCATGACACGACTAGAGAAGTAGATAGGATGCATGAAATAGGTTTGGGGGTCTTTTTGCATTGATACCGCTCAAAGTGTATCACTCCCTACAATGGGGTTACCATAAAATGGCTTGTCCCATCTAGGGGGTGCAATGGTGGGAAGCCAGGATCCGTTTCCCTTCGCTAAATTGTTGCTCATTTTCTGCACTCCATAAGAAGACATCTCTATGGGTGACTTGTTGTAAAGGGAGAACCACTTGAGAGATCAAGTGAATGAACCAGCTTAAGTACCTTACCTTCTGAAGGAAAGAGACCAATTGCTTAGCTAATGTCGGTGATGACAAAGATACTAAAGCTTGAACCTTGCCAGGGTCAGCCTTAATTCGATAGTAGTTGATTGCATCTTCCCTGTCTAGCTGACTTTCTAGATCCAAGATGTGGTTACAAAGATTTAGACTAGGGCCAAGAGAATCCTGCCTGTAGAATTTTCCTACTAATAATATTTAGAGGAAAGTGGCCGCCGCAAACACCATCATGGAAACTTGAGATCACCTCCATGATTTTACTGCAGATTGGCACTTGCCTGAGGATCTAGTCTTTGCCCTTGCAATACAAGGTGCTCTTTATAAGGCGATATCTTGTTTCCTTTCGGACAAGCCATTGTTTCTGGCCCTTGGTATACCCTTCATGAAATTCTCCTATATCTAAGAAGTTGATGATATCAGGCATAGCATTGCTACCTTGAAAGAGGGGTAGCTTCAATTTGATTTCTCCTACGGGAACATCTTGTATTCTTTCCTTGGCTAGAGCATCTGATTCTTGATTTTCTGCATCAGGGACATGAAATAGCTGCACTTCTTCAAACTTTCTTAAAATATCCTTAACTTGGCATAATTGCTCAAACAAAACCTGATTTTTACGAATCCAAGTGCCATTTATCTGCTTTATCAAGAGCATGGAATCACCAAACAGGGCCGTGTACTCTGCTTTGTTGTTGGAGTGGAAGTGTAGCAACTGCTCAATAGAGAACACCTTTTCCCTTTGCTTATTGAAAATGATGATGCCAGCTGCTGGCCCACTGTTCTTTTGTAAGCTCCATCAAAGAAAAGAGAGTGAGCTCCTTCTAGCTTAGGAATTTCCACAATTGGTGTCACTCCTTTGCCTTCCGTGTTGACCTTTAGCTTCTTCTCATAGTGACGATGAGTAAGAATACCTGCTACACTAGCTCTGGTGAAGTTTTCTACTTGCACAGTGTAATCAAACTCTTGTAACTTAACGAGCCACTTAGAGATTCTAGATGAGACATCCATGTGTTGCATCACATACAAAAAGACCTCTTCCATTGTTAGAATTACAAAGGGCCTAGGCAATAGATAAGAGTGGAACTTTGTAGTGGCAAACATCAATGCAAGCACCAGGTGCTCTACCGTGGTGAATCCTTTTTTTGATGGGGTCATGACACGACTAGAGAAGTAGATAGATTGCATGAAAGAGGTTTGGGGGCCTTTTTGCATTAGTACAGCTCCAAGTGTATCACTCCCTACACTGGGGTTAACATAAAATGGCTCATCCCATCTAGAGGGTGCAATGGTGGGAAGTGTAGCTAGGATCTGTTTCACTTCGCTAAATTATTGCTCATTTTCTTCACTCCATAAGAAGAGATCTCTATGGGTGACTTGTTGTAAAGGGAGAACCACTTGAGAGAGCAAGTGAATGAACCTACTCAAGTACCTTACCTTCTGAAGGAAATAGACCAATTGCTTAGCTATTGTGGGTGATGACAAAGATACTAAAGCTTGAACCTTGCAGCCTCAATTCCTTTGGCTGAAATTACATGGCCGAGAAGAGTGACATTGCTTTCACCAATGTGACACTTATCCATGTTAAGCTGGCCACCCAAGGTTTGTAGCCTAGCCAAGCCGTCATAAACCTTGGTCAAATGGAGGGAGCAAGAACTGTAGATGCAGAAATCATCTATGAAAACCCGTATTGACTTAACAAAGTATGGCTAGAAGACAAAAGTTATATAGTGTTGGAATGTGGCCGGAGTGTTGGTAAGGCTAAAAGGCATCACCCTATAAGCAAAACATCCCTATGGTGTTATGAAGGTTGTCTTTTTCAGGTCTTCTTCTGCAATGCTAATCTGGAAGTAACATGAGTAGCCATCACATACTGTGTAGCACTCATGACCTGCTACCTCGTTGAGAATCTTGTCTTGGAATGGGAGGGAAAAATGATCCCTCTTTGTTGTTGCATTGAAAGGTTTGTAGTCTACACAAACCCTCCACTTACCGTTCTTCTTTGGCGTGACCACCAATGGAGAGACCCACTCTGAGTCTTCGAAGGGGTAAATGAAAACTGCTTGTAGAAAATTCCTTACCTCTTCAAGCAATGCCTCTTGGTGAACTACCCCAAGCCTTCTGAGCTTTTGCACTACAGGTTTACTTCGTTCCTTGAGTCCTATGCAGTGGTGCACCACTTTGATGCATGTGATCTTGTCACAGCCATCAATGAAAAGTGTGGTGAAGTTACCGAGCATAGAGATGTATTCCTCTCTCTCTTCACTAGTTGACTCACTTGAGAGCATTCGATATAGCTTACATGTATCCACCAAGGGTTGCATACCTGATGGTCCCTCTTGGTTCTCCGGTGGTGCTTTAGATTGTGTCAATTCTTTTGGATCTCTGAGGATGACTCCCATCACTTCGATGCCACTGTTGCTCTCTTCAGTTGTTGTTGTATCTTCTCCTAAGATGGTCGAAGAGTCATTGTTGGACTCATCTTCCAATGCCTCCAAGGTCATGCTGCACTGCTTCCCAGTCTTCATGTCATAGAATATAGGCTTTTCCTTAGCATCCTTCATCTAGATCATTCTGGTACTCCAGTCTTGCTTAGCCTCCATAGCCATGACCCATGGTCTTTTGAGAATGATAGGGTAGCCCTCCCCTTTGTGTGGCATGACAAAAATGTCTACCTCCACTTCCGTGTTGAATGCCTTCACCTTGACTACACTCACAATGCCAATGCATTTCACTTTGACATTATTTACCATTTTAGCTCGGCAAGGTGTTGGCCTACTTACCTTTAGGCCTAGATGATGCATCATTTTCTCACTCATGATGCATATCTGTGTGCCACCATCTATTGAGGCGGTCCGGGGCGGGCAACAAGAAGAGCGGCCTCTAAACACCCTTCAAGGCTCCCGTGCTGCTCAATTGGGGCTGGGGCAAGCACAATCAGAGACAACAACAACCCACAGCCAGAAACCAACAAGAAAAGGGGCACCACCTAGTTGTAGATGCGAACTAGGACGCACGTGATATCTCCTTGTACTCAAACGCACAAAGAGAGGGGAATGCAAGATAGCCACACACACCAAACACAAACATTCACCACGCCAGAGAGAGGTAAAGCGCACAAATTAACTTGAGCAACTCATTCTTAGCCTTAAAGACTAAATGCACACAAAGCTTGACGAGAAATAGAGAGACAACACAAAACTTGACCTTGTTGCCAATACACAAATTGTCTTAGGGTCACGAGAGCCCTCTCACCGAGCACCCTCTTACAATTGACCTTTTAGGCAAACAAACCAACAAGTCCTCAAACCACCAAGCATGAAATGGCACAACAAACTTCAAGGACAATATACCTTCAACCACCTGATGAGCCAACTTATCAAGTCAATTTGGAGAGAAGAGTCGTAGTTGCAGCATACAATTGCACCCAAAACTATGAATCTTATTTATGGACAAGAGTAGGCTACAAGTGTGATTGCAGAGTATAGTATCACTCCACTCCTCTAGATGGCATACCTAACTTCAAGCTTCTCCATGCACCTATGTGTAGTGATGGAATAGAGCACTCACAATGCACACACTCTACACAACTAGGCTTGAAGAGTGGTGTGTTATGTGTTGAGAATGGTGTGGTGTAGTGTGATCATGTGATGTTTTACTAGGGAGAGAAGGGCTCTATTTATAGGTTTTAGAAGCCCCGATTAGGATTAGGCCTAATCAAGTTTATTTGAAGGAATAAAAGATTATGCATATTTTTATTTTTTTTATGAGGGTGGGTCTCTCTTGTCCTTTGAGTCACATGGATGTGGGCTCAAGGGAAGAGAATTATTGAGGATGAAAGGAGAGAGGATTGAGTGAATAATTGGGGAGTGCCTACTCTAGTAGAGGGTGCATTTTACAATAAGGTTAGTGGTTAATAGTTAGTAATTATCACTAAAAAATATTTACAAAATCATTCACCAACACCAAATGGTGAGATATATGATGAGAAAAGTTAGAGAAGGGATAAGCTTGTAAAGCAAGGTTGAAGCTTAGAGAAGTTGACATTCACCTCTTTACAGCACCGGTAGAAGAAGCGGTCAGCATGGCGAAGTAACGCGTGTCGATGAAGCTATGTTATCTTCAAACCTTGGAAAATTCATGATAAAAGCCTTTATTTGCAGAGGTTATCCTTGGATTTTTGCTGATTTTTTGAAGTTCTTTACAAAGCTGAAGAGAGTATGGTAATATGAACATATATGTAGAGAGAAAGGGGGACACCTAAGGTGTAGAAATGGAGGATGAAGGCTATGGAGGTGTGAGAGAGGTGGCAATGGTGAAGAGGGTGAATTAGGACATGGGAGTTGTAGGTTTGGGAGTGGGAAGGAGATGGAGGAGTGTGTGTGAAAGAGGAAAATGATAAAGTGGAAGAGGGAGTGTGGCTGCATAGCATGGGCAAACTGGGGTCCACCAATAAAATCATAGCTCACAGCTCGTAGCTCAAAAAAATATGAAAACATTTGAGGTGAAATTTCAGCTCACGAGATACAAGTTTTGTTTGTATCACCTTTTCAAATTCGGGGAGCATGTTATCAAAAAAAATTCAGCAAAACCGACTGTTTTTTCCACTGCACAAGGTCCTTGTGAGGTCCTTCTTTGGATGATTCTTTTGAATACCTCCAAGAGGGATCTCCCCATGGTGCATGCATGCATGCCACATACCCTTGACCTTATTTGGTAGGTCTATAATTGAAGATATTGTTGAGATCATGATATAAGTGAATAGTACAACTAAGAAAATCAAATATTGAGGGGTTTAAAAAAATATGTACATGTCAAATATAAATAATATAGGTGGAAAAAATATAAAGGGGTCAAAATAAATCTCTCTCATTATAAGTCTACCATAAAAAGATGAATATTTTTTGTGGTCTAATTTATGAGAGTAATAGAGAATAAATGTAGGAAGGAAAAAATCACAATAGTGAAAAAATATACACATAAATAGAACTAGTTTTCTTGGATTTTTGTTGGGATGGAGTTACACCAAAATAAGAGAAGCTTGCATGAAATTATTTTTATATGGAATAAAGAGTATGCAAAATGGTAAGAAAAAGTATGGTAATGGTGAGTCAATGTACATAGCATAAATAATACACCATAGGCAAAAATATTTAAATAAATACCAAAATAATTATGAAAAATCCTTTTATTTAGGCCCTATATACAATGAAATATTTACACACAAATGGGCCATAATATACTTATAATTTTTATTTTTTTATTTTTTTGGCTCAACTAGCCCAGTGACTAGCTAATTGAGGGTTTTTAGAAGATATGGGAAAAGTCCCCTAACTCACATACGCCTATGTACAGTGAAATGGTAGGGATAACCAAAATGTTTCAGTGATTTGATAGGGTGAGGTATCTTACTATGGCATTAATGGAAAGCCGAAAAACGGCTATCATTAGGCCCCCCCTTAGATAATGGTACATTCACGTACCATTTATCCGACCATACAACCTGTAGATTGTGTAACGTCTATCTTTGTCTGCTCTCATCTTTGAAGAACCTTTGTTGTATGATTAAAAACCTTGTGTGATATGGAAGGTTCTCAGAGCCAATAGCAGGATGTAATGAAGTGACGGAGTAAACCTGCTCCATTGAGAAAGTTTCCATAAGCACCCCCCAGGATCAAACATCTTGAAATATCTTTCCCAAAGAGAGATGTATGGTATGGAATCACTTACTGATTTTGGTCGAAGAAACTTGTAGATTTTATTGTTGTCCATCATTGCATCTATCACTATGAATGTGATATAAAAGATTGGTTGCTCTTCCTCCTGTGTAAAGTTGATATATCTGCTACGATCTTCAAGAGATTGTATGAGCAAATTCCTAAACTGTAGCTCATAAAATTGATTCAACCTGGGTAGGCTCATCAAGTCAAAATTTCTATGACCTTCATGATTTATGAAAGCTTGATCCATGCTTCCAACCGCTATTGGAAGATATTGCAAATAGTTTACCACATAAGTAGATAATAGACGAAGGTTTCTATTGCTTCCAACACATTGGAAGAGAATAGATTTTGGTATTGATTGATGAAATATCCACATGTAGCAATCAACAAGTTTTTCATCTATGATGAAGACCAGAAGCATCACAATGTGTGACCTCCATACACCAAAGAACCAAATGTAGAAGGTTTGGAAACATCTGTTCATCACCAAGTATTCATGTCCTCTTCCACTTAAGAAGGTATGGTGCCCCTGATGAAAGGTATATGTGAAGAGAGGAGAAGTTGACTTTGAAGAGGTGAAACCCAATGTGAAGATGATTGGGGCTTGAAAAGTTTGGATTTTCTTGCTAAGAGATTGTCCCATGAATGAAGAGCCACCCACTAAAACACCATTGGAGAGAATGATACCATTCTGATAGTTTCCTTTTATGATTTTATTTTTTACTACTCTGCCATGTTCTTCATCCCCTTCTAAGCCCCCCTTTGGCAAGGTTGCAACTCCTCACATTGTACCACCCCAAAGGTTGACAGATTACTGTTTGATTTTGTGAAAACTTTGGCTTCTTGCATGGTAGGTTCCTCCATGCTTAATATACATGGGTCATACCAATGCTTTTCAACATCCTCAAACACTTCTTGAAGATTATCCTCACATGGATTCAACTCACACTCTTCTACTTTGTTTTGGAGTTGGCATTCCATGTACACAATCATCTCTTTATGATCAATGTGGTCTATGATCTCCCCATCTATGATTTCATCTTCTTCTTAAATCTCTTCTTTTAGACAAGATACACTCTCAGCACATTCCATAAGATCAAGGTTACCTTCAAGGTCTTCATTCTCCATAGAGTCATGTTGCACAAAAGCTTCGTCTGCTCGGACTAGAAATTGATCCTCCGCCAAAAGGTTGGATGTATCCATTATTGAATCATCAATGCCATTTGAGATATATTGTGTCGATTTTTGCATGCTTGTGATAAAGGTAGAAGAAAGAGATTCCACATTTCAATCTTGGCCACACACTTTAGCACTTGAATAATCAGTTGGCATGTAAATAACTTCTTCAACATTTGTCGGAGTAGAAGGAGACAAGTATGGCAAAGGAGATAACTCCTTGATAGAAACACTTTCATGATGGTTGGTTCTTCCAGCATGATGGAAACCATTTTTGATGTAGAAGTACTTGTGAAACTTCCTTCAGGAAATAGTGACCGCTTCTTCAAAGGTAGAGGGTCCACTACAAGTAACCTTAGTCTTTAGGAAAGGAGACAAATCCGAAATAAATTGATCCATTTTTACATAATCTGGAAATGTAGAACTAAATCCACATCTTCCCCATTGACGAGAAAAAATATCCTCATAAGCATAGTAGTCTTCACCATGTTGTTGAAGTCTCCCTAATGAAGCCCATGCTATCTCTGTTGTTGGGAATTTAGAGAATCTGGTCTTCAAAGCTTTGGAAATTTGGGTATATCCATCTTCAATCTGAGAAGACATACTCCAAAACCATTGCTCTGCGTTGCCTCTAAGGCATAGCAATAGAAAATCCCCTTTTTCAATGTCATCCCTTTTACCAAGGATACGACAAACCATTCTAAAATCAGCAAGAAAATCATCAACATCTTCTTCTAGATTTCCGAAGAAGATTGAGATATCATCAAAGGTATAGCATGTCATAGTCTCTCAATGCTAGAACCACACAAAGATTAGTTCCAAACAATCATTTTGTCTCATGACATCAACTAATTACACAAAGTTTTGAAAGGTCTCATGAATTCTAGATTATTATGTGAAAATGTTTTTTTCCTTTCTTATGTTATGCTAATCCAAACCATATTCTAGATCAATTTTTGTTGCATTGAGCTTTAAACTCAGTCATACAAGTTTTCATGATTCATATAATCTTCTTGATTATGCTAAATTCAAGCATTCATGCAATACAATAACAATAAGCACAAAGTCAGTCCTCCGTGGGAGCACCAATTTGAGGCGGTCCGGGGCGGGCAACAAGAAGAGCGGCCTCTAAACACCCTTTGAGGCTCCCGTGCTGCTCAATTGGGGCTGGGGCAAGCACAATCAGAGACAACAACAACCCACAGCCAGAAACCAACAAGAAAAGGGGCACCACCTAGTTGTAGATGCGAACTAGGACGCACGTGATATCTCCTTGTACTCAAACGCACAAAGAGAGGGGAATGCAAGATAGCCACACACACCAAACACAAACATTCACCACGCCAGAGAGAGGTAAAGCGCACAAATCAACTTGAGCAACTCATTCTTAGCCTTAAAGACTAGATGCACACAAAGCTTGATGAGAAATAGAGAGACAACACAAAACTTGACCTTGTTGCCAATACACAAATTGTCTTAGGGTCACGAGAGCCCTCTCATCGAGCACCCTCTTACAATTGACCTTTTAGGCAAACAAATCAACAAGCCCTCAAACCACCAAGCATGAAATGGCACAACAAACTTCAAGGACAATATACCTTCAACCACCTGATGAGCCAACTTATCAAGTCAATTTGGAGAGAAGAGTCGTAGTTGCAGCATACAATTGCACCCAAAACTATGAATCTTATTTATGGACAAGAGTAGGCTACAAGTGTGATTGCAGAGTATAGTATCACTCCACTCCTCTAGATGGCATAACTAACTTCAAGCTTCTCCATGAACCTATGTGTAGTGATGGAATAGAGCACTCACAATGCACACACTCTACACAACTAGGCTTGAAGAGTGGTGTGTTATGTGTTGAGAATGGTGTGGTGTAGTGTGATCATGTGATGTTTTACAAGGGAGAGAAGGGCTCTATTTATAGGTTTTAGAAGCCCCGATTAGGATTAGGCTTAATCAAGTTTATTTGAAGGAATACAAGATTATGCATATTTTTATTTTTTTTATGAGGGTGGGTCTCTCTTGTCCTTTGAGTCACATGGATGTGGGCTCAAGGGAAGAGAATTATTGAGGATGAAAGGAGAGGATTGAGTGAATAATTGGGGAGTGCCTACTCTAGTAGAGGGTGCATTTTACAATAAGGTTAGTGGTTAGTAGTTAGTATTTATCACTAAAAAATATTTACAAAATCATTTAGCAACACCAAATGGTGAGATATATGATGAGAAAAGTTAGAGAAGGGATAAGCTTGTAAAGCAAGGTTGAAGCTTAGAGAAGTTGACATTCACCTCTTTACAGCACCGGTAGAAGAAGCGGTCAGCATGGCGAAGTAACGCGTGTCGATGAAGCTATGTTATCTTCAAACCTTGGAAAATTCATGATAAAAGCCTTTATTTGCAGAGGTTATCCTTGGATTTTTGCTGATTTTTTGAAGTTCTTTACAAAGCTGAAGAGAGTATGGTAATATGGACATATATGTAGAGAGAAAGGGGGACACCTAAGCTATAGAAATGGAGGATGAAGGCTATGGAGGTGTGAGAGAGGTGGCAATGGTGAAGAGGGTGAATAAGGACATGGGAGTTGCAGGTTTGGGAGTGAGAAGGAGAGGGAGGAGTGTGTGTGAAAGAGGAAAATGATAAAGTGGAAGAGGGAGTGTGGCTGCATAGCATGGGCAAACTGGGGTCCACCAATAAAATGATAGCTCACAGCTCGTAGCTCAAAAAAATATGAAAATTTTTGAGGTGAAATTTCAGCTCACGAGCTACAACTTTTGTTTGTATCACCTTTTCAAATTTGGGGAGCATGTGATCTTTAAAAATGCAGCACACCGACTGTTTTTTCCACTGCACAAGGTCCTTGTGAGGTCCTTCTTTGGATGATTCTTTTGAATACCTCCAAGAGGGATCTCCCCATGGTGCATGCATGCATGCCACATACCCTTGACCTTATTTGGTAGGTCTATAATTGAAGATATTGTTGAGATCATGATATAAGTGAATAGTACAACTAAGAAAATCAAATATTGAGGGGTTTAAAAAAATATGTACATGTCAAATATAAATAATATAGGTGGAAAAAATATAAAGGGGTCAAAATAAATCTCTCTCATTATAAGTCTACCATAAAAAGATGAATATTTTTTGTGGTCTAATTTATGAGAGTAATAGAGAATAGATGTAGGAAGGAAAAAATCACAATAGTGAAAAAATATACACATAAATAGAACTAGTTTTCTTGGATTTTTGTTGGGATGGAGTTACACCAAAATAAGAGAAGCTTGCATGAAATTATTTTTATATGGAATAAAGAGTATGCAAAATGGTAAGAAAAAATATGGTAATGGTGAGTCAATGTACATAGCATAAATAATATACCATAGGTAGAAATATTTAAATAAATACCAAAATAATTATGAAAAATCTTTTTATTTAGGCCCTATATACAATGAAATATTTACACACAAATGGGCCATAATATACTTATAATTTTTATTTTTTTATTTTTTTGGCTCAACTAGCCCAGTGACTAGCTAATTGAGGGTTTTTAGAAGATATGGGAAAAGTCCCCTAACTCACATACGCCTATGTACAGTGAAATGGTAGGGATAACCAAAATGTTTCAGTGATTTGATAGGGTGAGGTAGCTTATTATGGCAATTATGGAAAGCCGAAAAACGGTTATCACTATGTAAACATTTGGGATATGCCACCCCTTGATGTGGGCATCCATGATAGGTAGGATGTCGTCTAGATTCCTCCCAGAGATAGCCCTAGCTATCTTTTGTCTTGACTTTCTATTATTACCATCTTCGTGCATTGTCTCCTCATCCTTGGTGCACGATGAGTAATTGGGGCTAGGTTATTTTGGGACCTTGCATTAATACATCTTGAACTAGGTCATATGGTTTAGCATACTCACCAAACAAAAAATCCACAATGTCGATCTTTCATCAGGGCTTAGACGCATGCTTGCTAGAATCTCCTTTTCCTTTTATCCTTTCCTTCCTTTGAGATGCCTCTTTGTGCCTAGCACACTTCACTCCCATGGAATCCACTTCTTCTACTTTTCCCTTTCTCTTGTCCTTCTCTTTGACACTCTCTTCTACCTTTGCCTACCCTTTAGCTTCAAGGCTGATGACACTTATTGCTTGGTTTCCAGTAGGTGGTGAGGTAGCGGTCGAATGAGAGGTTACAGTGGTGGTGGTTGTACAGGCGGTCAAAGGATTTGGACCGGTGGAATTGGCTTTGGTTGCCTGGGTGATGGTGGTCTTGCCCTTGGTGGAGAGATCTGATTCTGTCTTTCTCCTCTATTGAAGTTCTACCTTCTTGGATGAGGATAGTAGTACATGTCATGGCCATCCTCTCCACAATTGTAACAATACAAGTCTTGATTCTGTCTTCGCTGCCCTCATCCTTGCTCTGGATTTTTGACAGGTTCCTGTGGCTGGTTCCTCTGGATGGCTTTTGAAGATGCGGTTAGGTGTGATTGGCCCTTCTCGGTTTCTCTTCCTTGGTAGTTCTGGCTTGTAGATGCAGCTTCTTATCTTTAAGGCGGGCTATTTCAATTGCTACCTAATATGTAGCAGGAAACGTTCCCTTCACCTCTCTTTAAGAATTGGCCATAAGCCAGTCACAAACCGGTCTTTCTTTAGGAAATCAGGTGCCCCTTCACCCTCCCTCAGAGATGCAACCCATCGCCCCCATACATCCACAAACTTCAATTCGTATGTTGCATACTCAACCATACTTCGTTGCCTCAACTCCAACAACAATTGCCATAGTTTCTCGGATGTGGTGCCTTCTTCGAAGCACCTTAGGAATGTTGCTGTTAGGAGATCCCACCTCTCCTTGGTGGGTGGAACCAAGGTGTTGTACCATGATCTTGCTTCCACTTTCATTAGCAGTGGAAAAATACGTAGACATGAAGCATCGTTATCCCTTCCAGAGATGACACATGCTATTTCAAGATTATCCAAAAAATTTGAAGCATCTTCCCCGACCTTACTCGTGAAGGTTGGGAAGGAAACATTTGCCATTGCCAAAAAAAAGATATTTCTTCAAACCCTTTTTTTTAATAACACAACAAGTAGCTTAGTGGCGTATAGCGGCTTTCTTACAGGGTTGGGTGGATAGATCAGAATAGGATAAAAATGGAAACATTGAAAAAGTGGTGCTAGTCCAACACGGGGAGGATAATGGGGTTTGGAGAGCTAAGGATCTCTCCTAGCATAGCAACACCAAGCAGATACACAATCTTCTATTGATAGAAGATTTTCATATCTACATATATATTTACATGCATGTGTTGCAAAAACTTAAATAGAAAAGTGGTTGGTCCGTTATCCATGATGCACAGAGTGTAGAGTACTCACTTATACCCTTACCATGCCGGTGTTGACAAGTCGGCACATCCACAAGAGGTCATCACCCTTCATAGGATCCACCTTCCCTTCATTGCTCAGCACGTATGGAGTGATGGTGACGCGTTTGACCACTCTTAGCCCTTAAGCTAGTAGCAATTGCAAGTAATTATCATAAATGGCTCATTGCATGAATTCCACACCATTTAATTGAAGCTCATCTCCAGCCCACTGGGTTTCACCCGTGGTAGACAATTTCTTCAGGATGAGTTGTATGGGGAGAGGAGGAAGGCCCTCTACCCGTCCTCCAAAACAACGAGGACAGTGGCCAAACCACTCCTCTCTAGGGAATGGGAACCTCCTTACCACCTCTGCTTCGAGGTTGTTGAAGTGAACTGGCAGCACTCGCATGCGCACCACGAATCAATAGGCGATCTTTCGCCGCTTTGCTTCGGATGACCTTCTTTTTGGTAGCCTAGGCATGATTTTTCTTTTCGAACTTGAAGCACGCGCATGGCTAGGTGTTTCTTCTTCCTTGGGGGTCATGTGATTTAGGATTGGCCTAGCCCTCCCTTTCCTTTGGCACAAATAACCCCTTTTGGCCACTTAGGAGCAGAGGCTATACCTTTACTTTCGAATTCCTTGCGGAAGAGAGGCCTTACCAACCTATTTCCTTCCTTAATATGGATGATCTCTTCATGGTGGATGTCAATGTAGAGGATTTCCGCTTCTCCTTTATCTCCATTGATGGAACTCATTGATAGAGTGCAGTGGGTGATGGCAATGAGAGCAACCTGCAATTCTTCCTTTGGTGGCTCTTGATTTGCGGTTAGAGCGAGAGATACAAGCGGAGAACTTACTTCCTGGATCTTGATGATGGTGTATTCCGGCAGCACTTCAATGAAGGCGGTCAATGCTTCTTCAATTTCTTCCTACTCCGTTCTCCAATTGGAGAATTCTCGCAACCACTCGTCCATGGTTGACGACGTGCATCGTTTTTGTTGTAAATTGGAGGTTTCCAAGAAGCCCTCCTCAATGGGGGCACCGAATGAAAAGTGCAAGCGCAAACAGACCCCATCGGCCTCTACTCCAGGATGCTACACACCGAACTCGTCACGGGGAGTAAACAAGGGACACCACCTAGCTTTGAGCGGCTAGGATGTGGACATTAATAATTAAAATAACACTAATACAACACGCCATAGAGATAGATAGATAGAGAGATTGAGAGAGAGAGAGAGAGAGAGAGAGAGAGAGAGAGAGAGAGAGAGAGAGAGAGAGAGAGAGAGAGAGAGAGAGAGAGAGAGAGAGTATAGTGCATTCTCTAGGAAAAATTCCATATGCATGGAGATCCTACTCTTGTCTGTGGTGACCCTTAGAGTCAGTGTGTGTGCATGGCTTCCTTCTTAAGTGCTGTCCCTAGTGGTGCTGCTGATACTGGATTCGCCTCACCGCCCTCTAGCCACCGCGGGAGAAAATTGAACTTGGCCAGCTTTCGGAGCCGCGGAAGTGGGCATCAACCCCATTTGAGGAGCATGAGGTAAAAACAACAAAAAAAACGTGTTTTTTTATTACTACCGCCAAAACCACCTTCACCTTGCTCGCGTGTGTGCAATGGGCTGCCACACCTACTTTTGGCACCACTCCCTCTCTCCCCTCCATTATTGCCATCCCACTCCCTCACCCACTCCCTTCGCCACCCTCTTTCTCCCTCCCTCTCATCTATTATTCAACTCTCTCTCACTCCACTCTGTCTCTCTCTCACTCTCTCGTTTTTTGTGTAGGCTAAGCCCATAGGGTGCATGGAAGAAAACAAAAGAAAATATATACAGTATCTTTCTCTCTCCTTTTTTTAAAACCAAAGCGGGCCGCCATGCAAGTGGTTTTATCTCTCTTCACTCACACCCACACATACTCCCACCACCTCAGCCTCTCCCTTACCCACTCCCCCTCTCTCCCTCACCCGCTACAACTCTCTTTCTCCCTCTCGTCCATACCCTCCCTCTCTCTCTCTCTCTCCCTTGTTCAACCCCACAACACTCCCTCTCTCTCTTTCTCCCATTGACTCTCTCTCTCCTCTCTCTCTCTCTCAACCCCCACCACACTCACACCCTCACATACACCCTCTTTCACTCTCGCCCCCCCCCCCCCCCACTTCACTCATACTCACCCTCTCTCTCTCGTTCTCCTGTGTACATGGAGGGCCTCCATGCGAGCACCAGTGCATAAACCTCTCTCTCCCTCTCTATACACACACCCACCTACATACATCTTTCCTTACCTATGATGGTACCTTTGGTGCTACGAACATAGCCTACGAGCCAACGGTGAAGCTCCACGAACATGGAAAGCTTTAAGAGCTTCCATTATGAATCAGTTTTTGGCCACCGAAGCCAAAGGCAAAGTACTCACCGAATGGTGAAGCTTAAAGCTCTCTCCCTATGAATCCATCCACAAATATGTAGAAAAGTTTTGGGACTTACAACTCAAAGCCACTATCTTCAACAAGTTGGATTTTGGAGAGAAAAAGCAACAATTTTGTGTGGGCTTAACGGAAGAAATGGCGAAGTATGTTAACTCCCAAAGGCCATGTACCATATCGGCGGTAATACACCATAGTACGTGGCCTTTGGGAGTTAACATACTCCGCCATTTCTTCCGTTAAGCCCGCACAAAATTGTTGCTTTTGCTCTCCAAAATCCAACTTTTTGAAGACAGTGGCTTTGAGTTGTAAGTCCCAAAACTTGTCTACATATTTGTGGATGGATTCATAGGGAGAGAGCTTTAAGCTTCGCCATTCGGTGAGTACTTTGTCTTTGGCATCGGTGGCCAAAGACTGCTTCATAATGGAAGCTCTTAAAGCTTTCCATGTTCATGGAGCTTTACCATTGGCTTGTAGGCTAGACCACCATTGCCTGGCGAACTTTTGAAAGTGCATAGCTACATGGCATAGCTTAGAGGACTCCGTGAAGCCCTCATCTCCAAACGCCGCATCAAATTGTTGGATAAAGGCCAAGACTTTGTCCGTAGCACCAAAGGTACCATCATAGGTAAGGAAAGAGATGCTTTTATTCTCTTTGACCCTGGTTCTACTCACAATTTTATATCTATAGAGTTGGCCACCAAGCTAGGCGTACAAGCCTACGAGATGGGAGATGTCCTACCCGCAGATAGTGCTTTCAAGGAGCAAGAAGCTTCAGTCACTCCCTTAATCGGGAAATTGAGGCTTCATGTTCAAAGCTATGTGGACAAAGAGGACTTCTTTATCTCTCCTCTCAAGCATGAGGATGTAATCCTAGGGGCACCATGGTTTGATCGCATGGCTGCCAATGTTAAATTTCCTGAAAGGAGAATCTCCTTTAAGTTCAAGGAAAAAGACATGTATATAGATGCTAAGGAAATGGGTAACACTATCCCCATTGTACATACACCAACTTTCAACAAGTCAATAAAGAGCTTTATTTTCCGTGTACATGATTTTTGTTAAAGATTCTCAAAATGAACCTAATGCTTTAGCAAAAGAAAATATAAGCAACCAAAAGGAATTAGAGTTATCCAATTTTCTCAAGGGGTTTCAAGATGTTTTTATTGATGACATCCCTTGTGAGCTACCTCCTAAACGAGGTAATGATGACCATGCAATTGAACTTCTTCCAGGAAGTTCACCGCCTAACAAACCTCCTTATAGAGTTTCTCAAGCTCAACAAGAGGAGATTATGCGGCAAGTGCATGAGTTAGTTGAGATGGGCATGGTTAGGACTAGCTCATGTCCATTTTGCTCAACTGTGCTATTAGTGCAAAAGAAAGACGGCACATATCGTATGTGTGTCGACTATAGAGTTCTAAATAGGATCACTATCAAGAATAGGTTTCCCGTTCCACAGGTAGAAGACCTATTTGATAAGCTACAAGGATCGACCTACTTCAGTAGGATTGACCTAAAAAGTGGCTATCATCAAATAAGGATAGTTGATCAAGACATTGTAAAGACCGCATTTCGCACCACATTTGGTCTTTACGAATACATTGTCATGCTTTTTGGCTTGACCAATGCACCAGCCACATTCAACCGCTTGATGGAGAAGCTGTTCAGGCCTCATCGAACCTTCACTGGAGTGTTCTTTGATGATATTATCATCTACTCTAATTCATTAGAGGAATACAAGAAACACCTCCAGGTAATATTTCAAGTTTTAAGAGAGAATAAACTTTATGTTAATCGAAAGAAAAGTGAATTTTTCTTGCAAGAGATTCAGTCACATTATCTCTCAAGATGGCATCCAAATGGATCCATCAAAGTTGGAGGTAATAAAAGGATGGCCTAAACCAAAGAATCTTCATGAACTAAGAAGCTTTATAGGTATGTGTGCATACTATAGACGCTTCATAGAAACGTTCTCACAAATTGCGGGACCATTACATGACCTAACAAAGAAAAGCGTTAGGTATACATGGTCTGCTTAGGAGAACAATGCTTTCGAAAAGCTTAAAGAAAATATTATCTCTCAACCTGTGCTTACACTACCGGACCTCTCAAAACCATTTGAGGTCCAATGTGATGCTTGTGGTGATTGCCTTGTAGCTGTTTTGCTTCAAGAAGGGCACGCCATAGGCTATGAAAGTCGAAGGCTCGACCCTGTTGAGCAAGCTCTAGGCATATATGAAAAAGAACTTCTTGCAGTTCTACATGCCTTAGACTCATGGAAGCACTATTTATTGGGGACTCCTTTCATTCTGCGAACGAATCACCAAAGTCTTAAGTACTTCATGACGCAGACCAAGCTCTCCGACAAACAAATGAGGTGGGCAAATTTCCTTTCGCAATTTCATTTCCATACTGCTCACATTGCTGGGGGCAAGCATAATCAAGTAGCTGATGCACTCTCAAGACGACCAAGAGTGAATGCGGTTTCCATAGCAACTCACAATGATCTATCTTCAATGATAGATGAGTACGCTATTGATCCCAATTTTAGAGATGTGATTTCAGCCCTTGCATTAGGGAAGAAACAAGAACCATTTACTTTACAAGATGGTTATCTTCTCTATGGCAATAGACTATGCGTTACTAACTCACTACGTGAGAAAGTAATGTATGAATCTCATGCTCCACCTTATGCGGGGCATAGAGGGATTCAATCTACCTTAAAGGAAATTGAAACATATTTCTATTGGCCTACCATGAAAGTGAACATACAAGAGTATGTTTTTAAATGTGTGGTATGCCAAAAGACAAAATTTGATAGAGGGAAGCAACTTGGATTGCTTCAACCCTTGCCAATCCCTAATTCACCATGGGAGAGCATATCCATGGATTTTATCTTTGGATTGCCTAAGTCTATCCATGGGAATACGGGAATATGGACCATAGTAGACAGGTTCAGTAAACAAGCTCAATTTATACCTGTCAAAAAGACTATCAAAGCCCATCAAATGGCAACCCTCTTCATTTCACAAATTTTCAAGTACCATGGCTTGCCAATGTCCATAGTGTCGGATAGAGATCCTAGAATGACCAGTAATTTCTGGAAGGGTCTCTTTGAGAATTTAGGGACAAGGCTAAACTTCTCTTCGGCCTATCATCCACAAACGGATGGCCAAAGTGAAATAGCTAACCTAACCATTCTCGATCTACTAAAAGCCTATGTAACGAAAGTAGATCAAAGATCCCAATGGGAGAAGTACTTACCCTTCGTGGAGTATGCTTAAATAACACTATACATACTTCCACGAGAAAAGCACCTTTCGAGGTAATTGAGGGGAGATCAAAAAGTCCCTTGCTACTTAAGGTACATGGGAAGATCTTCGCCTGCAGATGAGTATAGCCGGGACCTACAAGAATCTTTTCAAAAGATTAAGGATGCTATCTCTATCTCACAACAAAGGAAAAAGGCTGTTGTCTGCTGACAAGCACAGAAGAGCCCAAGCCTTTAAAGAAAATGATTGGGTCTTATTAAAGTTTCCCAAGGCTCGATTAAGGCACACAACGGGCAATAATCCTATGGGACACCAAAAGTACTATGCTAAACTAGCAAAAAGGTACTATGGTCCCTTCCAGATTCTTAGGCCAATCAATGAGATGGCCTATCAACTCAAGTTGCCCAATCATTGGCTCATACACAATGCTTTCCATGTGAGCCTATTAACGACTTACAAAGGAGAGCCACCTCAAGAACCAACTACTGAAGACCCACCGGAGATCGAGGACCAAGAGGAGGTGCTGCAGCCCGAGTCCATTCTCCGACATGAAGACAAGGTACTAAGAGGCGGTAAGACTATCCGACGATATCTTATTAAGTTTAAGAATTATCCTTTTGAAGATGCTAGATGGATGCAAGGCATACAATTAAAGGATAACCTAAACCTTGTCAATGCTTACAATGCTTCCCAAGAGTAAGCAAATGTACAAAATCTTAAAAACGAACATAGTTTTTGTCTTATAAGACTCTCTTTTCTTTATTGTGCACAAAAATGAATTAGTATGCATGCTTAGATCAAGTTTGCAGAGACGACGTCTCCCAAACACCAAGTAGAGCTTGTCACTCTACTATGGAAGATTGATAGGACTAATGTGCAGACATGCTTGCGGCAGCCTCAGGCTCTCAAGTGCCAAATGGACAAGTCATCCATTGTGGAATGATGTCGTAGGGTAACATAGGGATCCTCTACCCGCTAAGAAAAGGACTCATGAATATGCTTTATCTTCTCTACACCATAGTCGAGGACGACTATGATTTCAAGAGAGAGGTAATGTCATAATAATCAATATCTAATTCTCCTAAATGATTTTCTCATGTTAAACTGATCATTTAATATGGGGAAGTTCCAGGGGAGAAAAAGCTAGAATATTGGTTAAGCTAGCAGACTGGCCACAGTAGGGATCCAAAGGAGGGAAAATAGGGATCCAAACGGGGGGCCATCTGCAAAAGAGCCATGTGCAACAATGGGCTAAAAAGACCCTAAGGTTCAGCCCATTAAGACTTCCAAAATTCTAAGGTTCCAAAATTCAAAGGTTGTGTCCAAAGGTCAACCTTAAGGGAATTGGATGCTTTGTGTGTGTACAAAAAAGTCTTTGCAATCCCTACTTGGGAGGGGGAGAGCCTTGCATGTAGGGGATGAGAGAGAAAGCCACACACACACACACACACACACACACACACACACACACACACACACACACACACACACACACACACACACACACACACACACACACACACACAAGCTCCCTTTACACAAAGGGAATCAAGGACACATGTCAACTGCCTAGGCCAGATGCCCACAAGGTGTACCTAGTTCCTATTGGATGGCCTTGGAGGTGGACCAATGAGAATTAGGCTAGAGTAAATCTAGTTTAATTAATTTAAAAACACTTAATAAAAGAACCAATGAGAATTAAGTCCTCTAGAAGACTATTGGACAGTCTCCCAAGGGGTCCAATGAGCATTCAACATCCCAATGGCTTGCCTGATTCCTATTGGCTAGGAGGAAAAGGGGTCCAATGAGAGTTTAGTTGAATTATTAAATTACCTAAAGCTCTCACAAAAGGGGAAAGGGGGACACATGTCAGAAGGCTATCACTTATGCTGCTTAATTGTCATTGGCCATCTCTAGGGAGGTCCAATGGGAAAACAATAAGAGCAAATAGCAAGGGGGCTCGCCCAAGAGAGAGAGGGGGCTGATTTTTGCAAGGCATTATGACACACACACACACACACACACACACACACACACACACACACACACACACACACACACACACACACACACACACACACACACACACACACACACACACACACACACACACAATTTGCCAATGGATAGTGGATTGCAAAAAAACTCCCCACCGCACTCTTACCTCCCTTGTCTCTATCTCTACCTTCTCTCCTTCTCTATCTGTCTCACTAGAGAGGCATCTAGACTCCTACAGTGACCAGTGGATATTTGCAAGGACCATTAGTTAAGGACCACCTCTCCGGCCTATATAAAGAGGCCTTTAGTAAGCACAAATGGGAGACACAAGAGGGGAACACACTAGAGGCACCACCGAGGCTCCATGCACTCTACATTCCATGCGCACCACTAAGCACATAATGCACCTCCCAAGCTAGAGAGCTCAAGGTATCATGCTTTGTTACAAGCATGGGCATTTTAGCATTAACAACATCACCATCATCACCAATCTCCACCCATACCGTGGTTGAGTTACTAGTCATGACCACCCCATGCACATAAGGCACTCCCTATCACCCCGCAAGGCAACATATGCATGCTAGGATTGAATGCATCGACACCATGCTACCCTGGGCCACTCTTGGTGCTAGTGATGGACATTGCTCGCGGCTGCATCGTCTTGATTTTTTCATGAACTAACCTCCCGCTAATGTGCTAACCCTGCTAACTCCAAATGCTCTCTATGCACCATATGGTGCTCACATTCCATCACGTATCCTTGGTGCCAAAAGCAAGGTTGGTAACAACCAAGACCACCGCTCAGTGTAAGTATCATCATCATCAATAAAAGTGTGCAATGCTGTCATGATCTTTAAGTCCATCCTCTCTTCTCCTTAGCTTTGTTTTCCCCATATTTGTGGGATGATTCATCTATTATATATCACTTTGCTTGTGCTTCATCACGTGCACCATCACCAATCAGTCATGCTCCATTCCAACCTTGTCACATACCTCTCTCGTACACACTCTCTTGACTATTGACTAGGCATTTTCTATATCCGAACGTTTGCGTTATCATCATTTCATGTTGGCCACCTAGATGGCATATCACTTTTGCTACCCTAGGTCATCTATGTTTGTGTCCTAGCCGCACTTATGCTTAATGGTGCCCCTCTATAGTTATAGGATAACTCCTACCCCGAGATGATGCTTGGGGATGTTCACGCTATGTGTGGTGTAGAGGCCACTGAAGGAGTACGAGCGGAAGTGCGACGCGAGAGAGAGTGCGAGAAGAAGAGCACGACGATATGGTGAACTCGCTCTAATGTAATGTGTAGAGCATAGTGAGTTCTTATTAGGTTTTTACAAAAGAATATGTGTACATACCTGGCGGCCCGCCCACTTACCTGGGCGACCACATTGGGCTTTATACCCCAACAGCCACCCCATATGGCATGTCATTTCCGACTATCATTTTCTTGGTGCCCCCATTGAGGATCCTTTAATGAAAACCTCCACTTTACAAGACTGAAAACCCTAAACTTTTGTGGATGGATGAATAGTTAGCAGGGTTTGCTAACTGGACGACAGAAGAAGAAGAGCTCCAAGCACAACTAGACGAACTTCGCATCTCCATCGAAGCCCGAGTGCCAAGCGTAATGGTAATAGATTTGCAGTGGGAAAGTCAACTAGCACGTCAGACTCAGTGGATGTACATAGGCCATGTGCCAAGGAGAAGAAGGAGGAAGTTGAGACCATGTCCGCAACCTACAACCAACCCGCAATAACAAGATGGAGCGAGCTCTACACAATAGAGAGTCAACACTATTCTACTTCAAGAATCGGGTAGCTCAAGTCACTGGGGTAATTATCACAGTCAGTTTCCAAGTCGCACTTGATGCTGCAACACAGATAACGGAAGCACATGCTCACACTCTCACTAGAGAGACATAGGGATCTACTAAGCCTGTTTTAGGTAAGGACACCACCCTCTACCACAAGTTTGGACAGTGACTAAGCACCTCTAAGCTTCACATGAATCACTACAACCTACCTCAAGACAGATCACACATGTAACATTTAATGGCCTAAGAACTTGTGTGTAGCGGAAATTAGCATGAACTTAGTGGGCATTTCATTAGAATAGATTCCTAATGAGAATTACAAGAGTGCTTGGGTGGAGAGAGCAACAAAAAGCATAACACCTAGTTAGATAGCATGAACAATACTTTCAAAAGAGAGAGAAATTAAGCTATTGACAAACAGTTGAGGACCGGATTTGCATGGAGCCGGTCCCCCCTCCAAAAGGCTTTGTATTATGGTTTCTCCCATCAAGAGAGACATTGTACAATACAATTCTTTGTGTTCCTTCAAGACTAGCTAGTGCAATGAAGATGAAAGCTTCATGCACTAAGCAAAACACTTAGCAAACACAACATCAATTATCTCCGGTCTCAGACCCAAGACCTCACACGCCTTCGAAGATGGTGAGAGCTAGCAGGGTATGAGAGTAGATTGAGAGGAAGAAGGAGTATCTTATGAGAAATATGTACATCTCCAGGAGAGCTACGCAACAACGCTAAGCATTCCACGCGAGACGAAGCGCACACGTCGACGCATCTACGAGCTATTTGTGGCTGTAAGTGTATCAAACGATGTCTGTTTTCTGCGTGCTAGTAGTCTATACAATCTTGGCGACATAAACTACGCATAGGTACTCATAAATTTCAGTTTTGAGCACTTTCAAAATTCTGCTTTGTCATCCTACGCGTTTTTCGCAGATGGGTTTAGAGTGAGGGTTTTGAGTGTAGAAGCTTAGGGACAGGTGTATCCTAATGAGGGGATGGTGTTCCTTAAGTTTCGTACAAATCTGGCATGATTAGGTGAGTTACCTTCCGTATGTGTGTATGTGGCTAGGTGGTGTAGTTGAGAGCAGTGAGGTTCTTGATTGTGGTTTAGGTGGCCTTCCAGAGTGTTGTATGTGTAGGATGGTCTCAGCCTGACAAGCTAAAGAGATTTTCTCCGTGTTCCTATCGTGTCATCTGTGTCCTCGATTGACATTATGTTGATCTAGGTAGTGTTTGCATGCACTTCATGGGTGTGTGAGGCGCTCCCTTCAACATTGGCGCCGCTGCCGGGGACGAGGGCCCTAAGTAGGTGACCGAGACTAGTCCTTGAGGATAGAGGTCCCTCTGGCTTGCCAGAGTATATTCATTCTTTTAGATAGGATCGGAGAGTGGTGGACTCTTTTGGTCTTAGAAGGAGTCTAGGGAGCGTGTGTCTGGCCTAGATCCTTCGTCTTAGGTAGTATTAAGTAGTAGTTGGTTGTGGTGTAGAGAGTAGGAGTTGGAGTGGTAGATGTGGTGGTAGGTTGAATTGAGAGTCCGTGTGAGGCTAGGAAGCAACCAAGACATCAAAATCACCATCTCACATTGATGAGTAGGAGTAGGGTAAGTAGGACATCTTGATTGGCTGATCTAGAGTACTTTATGCATGTCTTATTTGCTGTTAGGCTCATCAGAAAAGTGGAAAACTCTAAGTAGGAAAGACGGTAAATTGTGCTTGGAAGCTGATTTGAAGTCCAAAAGTTTTTGTGATTATTGCTGAGAGCTTTAGAGAGCATAGGGAATACTACTGCCAGAAAAAAATTGCATTTTAAGACAATAGACATCCTATGCGTAGGATGTCTCCAGGGCACTTTTGGCAGGGAATTTGGGAAAACTGAGATTACGAGTGAGTTCAGAGGGTAGGTTTTACCCTATTAACATATTGACTTGGGTGTTTTTCCCTATTTTTGTTGACCAAAAGCCAAAAGGCGGAGTTAGAAACGTAAAATTTCAGCAAAGGCTTAATTGAGTGATTTTTGCATGTTTTTTCAATTGTGAAGCATACTTGCACTTGCTGAGAGCATAAGGAAGCATCAGGGACACTTCAGTCTCAAAAAATCAGCAGTAGACATCCTACGCGTAGGATGTCTACAAGGTGATCTGGGCACTTTTTTGAAAATCTGAGGTTACCAGTGTGTTTAGAAGGTAGGTTTTACCCTATTTTCACCTGGAAAGTGGAAATTTGACCATATCTTGATAGGATAAGACCAAAAGACGAAAATTGCCAGACATCCTACACAAATTGTGTCCAAGGCATAATTTTTGAGACCAAACCATAGGGTGACTTCATGTGCATGTTATACATGATGTTTTGAGTGCATGTGAGAGTTTTCAGCTCATTTGGGTGAGAAAATTGGGTTTTAAGCAGACTTTAGTATTTTTGACTGAAAAAGGCAAGAACAGCTAGTTTTGGGGTCTTTTGACATCCAAATTAAAATCTAAGCATAGCATTGGGTTGCTGACATCAAGGGGAAGCTGTGGGACAAGTCTGGGGTCAAACAGGCCAAAAACACATCCTACACGTAGGATGTCTTCTGTGTGATTTTGGACTCTAAACAAAATTCCGAGCATACCACAGTGATCAGCACCTTAAGGAGAGTCCGTGGTTCAAATTTGGGTTCATTCTGAGCAAAAAGACATCCTACGCGTAGGAGTCTACTGCATAATTTTGAAATCAAAATTCTATTGTGATCATACCATGGTGTCATATAGCCTTAGATAAGCCTCCTAGGCAAATTTGGTCCAATTTGGAGTTGATTGGACTTGGGAATTCATCAGAACAGACATCAGGATTTTGGAACAGATTCTTGATCATTTGACCAACCTATAGGTGTCAGAATCAAAAAGTAAAAATAGCTGTGAGTTTAGCACATCAAGGGGAAGCTACAGTGCAAGTTTGAAATGAAACAGAGCAAAAAGAAATCCTACGTGTAGGATGTCTCCAGGATCATAAAGTGGTCAGAATTCTACTTTGGCCATACAGGGAGGTTCTAAGTGTCTCAAGGATTCCAGAACTTTTTTCAAAAGTGAATTTGGACCTTGTTTGGCCTATTTACCAAGCAAAGACAAGAATTGTCAGACATCCTACTCTTGGAGTGCACTAGAAGCTCTTGCAGCCTAAATCTCGACCTATTGGCATCCAAATTCAATTTTGAGCATACCATTGGGTTGCTGAGCACTAGGAGAATCTTGGGATCAAGTTTGGACAAAATCTGAGCAGTTAGACATCCTACGCATAGGATGTCTCCAGCTTGATTTGGGACTCCAAACCAACTTATGAGCACACCACTGTGATCAACACATCAAGGAGAAGCTAGGGTGAAAATTTCAAGTCATTCTGAGCAAAAAGACATCCTACGCGTAGGATGTCTCAAGGCCATTTTTAGGTCCAAATGAAATTCTGAGCATACCATTGTGTTGCTAGACTTAAGGGGAGTCTATGGATCAAATTTTGTTAAATTCTGAGCATATAGACATACTACACGTAGGATGTCTCTAGGCCAGTTTTAGGGTCCAACTATAATTTTGACCATATAGAAGTGTTCACGGTGTCACAGAGATCCCAAATCTTCTTTCAAAATTGAATTTGGACTCATTTTGACCATTCTAAACTGCATTTCACTGTTTTGGCAATAACTTTCATAACGGTATCGGATCGGAAAAGTTTCTATATCAAAACGTAGCCTGAGAGTGACTCTACAGATCTTAGAGCAAAACTTGAACTAAATGTATGCTACGGCAACCATCGTAGCAACCATTTAGTTCAACTTTGAAAAAAACATCGTTTAAGGCCTCAAAATGCATCCGAAAGTCAGGGGTGTCTAAAAGCGACAATATGCGAGAATTGTGACGAAACGGTTGCGATTTTGGACATAGTTTCGACTTTTCCCTAACCAAAGAACTTGAACACAGTGGACTAAGTCTACTTGAACCAAAAAAAAGCTCTTAAGCCCAGAAATCATGTCTACCCTAGATTCAAACGCAGCTTACACAAGCTTGGAGATCCCGACGATAGAGGAATATCCTCCCACAATGGATCTTCCAAACTTGCAATTGATAAAGACCCATCTTGTTGAGAGAGTTTGGATGATTGGTCATGAGAGTGAAGGACTATATAGATACATTGACGACAATGAGGTCAATCTTTATAGGTGCTCAGATCCATACCTAGAAGAGATAACGGATTACAAGCTCTTATATGTCTACACATACGGAGTCGACTGTCAATGGAAATCTATAGTTGTCGACAAGTATGGACGAGAATACAGAGTTGTAGAAAGCACGAATCCACAGACTCTACTAGAAAGAGGTGGATATTTGGTCAATAAAGGACCACAAATGCCTCCACCAAACACGAGAATTCCTATAGAAATTCCAAGAAGAGAGCCACCAGGATTCCCTTCAAGAGCGATAACGAGAGAAGGATTGGGAGAGTCTCTGGTTAAACTTGTAGACAATCGACGAGTTAGACCATTCCAAGTCCAGAAATGGGTAAACAGAAACTACTCCGGAGATAAAGATCCAAGAGATCACGTAACTGCTTTTAGAAGAGTGATTAGAGCAGAGGAAGTTTCAAATTTTGCGGCACAGTTTGTGGGATTTGGATTGACTCTAGAAGATGATGCAGCTACATGGTTCGACTCAGTGGGAAAATGGGATTTTGAGACCCTAGATGAGTTGTTTGAGGAGTGTTATAGAATTGATATTTTATTACCTATTGCAGCTGACAGGTGGCAAGAGCATCAGCAGATAATGGATTATGCAGAAGGATGTTACATTTTATGTATATTTGATTATTCAAGTGCTCTTTGTGAGCTTTGGCCAATTATGTCCGGCCGGCTAGTTTGTAACCAATTTGACCACTCAAGAAATCTATATAACAAATACGTGCAAGAGGGAAAGGGTCACTCTTGCATGTGGGGAGATTGCACCCAGTGTCCGCGTTGCTCTTCTTATCTCTCCCCTCTTCTCTCTCACCGTGCCGGCGTAGCACTCCGCTCTAGGAGGTGCGACTTCACGTGTTCTTTCACTCTCTATCACCCTCTATCTCTCTCTGTCCGCGTATATCGTCGATTATGTGCTCGTGGATGCGTTAGGTATGTAGATCTATTGCTTTATTGTCTGTAGTGTGTTATTTTATGTATTTTGCAGGCCTTCTGCGCTCCCGTCTGTAGCAGTGGTATCAGAGCATAGGCTACGTTCCAAGACTCAAACATTTTACAAGCCGTAGCTAAGTATTTTGCTTTCTTATGTTTGTAGATTCCGCTAATTACCTCAATTTATAGTAATCTATGTTGGATGCATGATCTAATTAGTGATTTATTTTTGGAATTAAAGAGATTTCTTAATTGTTGTCATGATATAGTGATTGTTAGTGTAATTATGTTTATAATTAAACAATATAATAATATGGATTAAACTAAATTATAGAGGGATACTGAACGAAAAAAAAACTATAGTAATTTCTTTAGATTCGAGGGAGAAGATAACTGAAATTGTAAGAAGAAGAAGAAGGAATTAGGAGAATTATGATGATCAATTGGCTTCAAGTTCTTTCCGATGAGTCTTAAAAACTCGACGGTAGATTGATACCAATGAGTAGACGGCCAATAATGAGCATGACGATGTGCTTAGCAGCCGCAGCGAGAACAACTCCAACTAATAAGAGGAATCTAGTCACGGGTTCACAGTCCACTTGACGGCCAAAGAATCTACACAATATACATTTCTCAATGTATGTAGACCATTGATCCCGTATCCCTCCATCAACAGTAACGAAAATCCTATGGCGGTTGATTTTGCAAGCCAGACGCAGCTTTGACGTTCATTGATTGGTCAACTACGACAAAAAAAGAATGTAGTACCCACTACGTTGTAAACAGGGAGCCACTGCTGTTACACTCAACATGGGTTACATATGCATGTACCTATCTCCTTCACTTACGGCGCACATGGCTCAGAGCCACCATGCAAAGTGGGAGTTGCTCTCTCGACCACCCAACGGCCATGAGATGTTCATCTCTCCCCTTTCTCTCTCTGATCAGAGCCATCACCCATAAACTCTCTCTCTCCTCTTCACACGCAGCCAAACTCACTCTCGCCCACTTATTTTTTCATGGTCTGCAATACGATGTCCCCCAGCCGCACAAACGGCTACCACCCTCATGTAGAGGTGGCGACACTTTCTGTAGTTCTCCCTCTCTCTCTCCACTCCCTGTGTGGCTGTGGTCTACCAACCTAGTCAACGAGCTGCCCATCGTCACGACCACCTATCGCATCGTGCGCATGCCGGCGTCCACACCCACACACCTAGCGACCAGTCTCTCTCTCCCTTCCTCCTCCACAGGCTGCTCCACACCCACAATTCTCTCTCTCTCTCTCTCTCCTGCGGTGAAGAACTCTCCTTCTCTCTCTCTCATCAGATGCCTGCCGAGCAGCAGCTCGCTGCCCTACGTCACAAGGACGCCGCTTTTTCTTTACTCCCATGCCACACATTTTCAACCACCCCCTGCCCTGCAGAGTCGCCCACTCTCAGTTTCTCCAAGGTATTCCTAACCCCACCCTTTCCCCCCCTCTCGAGTAGCTGCAGCAAACGACCCCTTTCTCTCTCTCAGACCGTGTTCTCTCTCTCTCTCTCTCTCTCTCTCTCTCTCTCTCTCTCTCTCTTTCTCTCTCTCTCTCTCTCCACTTCCCTGCGTCCTGCAGCAGCATCAACCACCTCCGTCTCCTCGAATCTTCACACGGCTCAACGTGGCCACCACCCTTTGCCTTTCAACCACCCTCCCCTAGTTGTCTTGCCTTCGGCATGCAAGTGCGCCACCCTTTGGGAGCTGGTCTTTTCCCAATGACACACGGTGATCTGAGCCTATCACAAATTTTTGTTTACTATATTTTGTTGGTTTCCCTTGCTTCTAGAGGTTTACAATAAAAGGAAGAGTGAGAACAACCTCTTGGAAAAATTCAAAAAATGATTGGATGGGAATTTTTCCTTGACTAGTTCACCGGAGGTGAAAGGGAGAACCTAGTGGTAAAGGGAAGGGAAAATATGTAAATGTGAAAAGAAAAGATATGATGTGGTTATGCAGCCATGCACCCATGATTCAAGGGTCATGAGGGGCTCATATCATCATGGCTTTGGAGCCATATGATGATTCAAACAAATGGGACCCAGGTGGAAGACTTGGTAAAGGAAGGAAACAGACACATGATTTTGCTAGATTTTAAAAAAATACTTCCACTCCGATCCAAGAAAAGTTGTCTTCATCAAAGTTGTAGCTGATGAGCTGGAAATTCTGACCATAATTTTTTATAATTTTTGCATCTACGGTCTAGGAGATATGGCCAAAATGGCGGACGCCAGTTTTTTCAACTGTGGTGGAGACCACCCCCTCTACCTTTACACACACACCCTTCCTTTTCCACATTGAGTCCTTCTCTAAAATAAGCCATTAGTCTTCTCACCCTCCCCTCCTTCCTCCTCTCTCTCAAGCTCAAAAAACCATCACAAATTCCTCTTCTAATCACCTCTCAAATCATGCTTAATCTTGTTGTAATTCATAAGTTTTCATTCAACCCCTTTCTATTATTACTAGATATGTATTGATTTTATGTAGATTCTTTACATTTTAAAATAAGGAATCTCTTGGACTCAAGCTATGGAGGAAGGAGTGAAGACAACACAAGTGATGATGGAGCCAATTAGTTGCAAATTGGTCAACAAATCACTTGGAAGGAGCTTCTTCATTGGTTGAATGTCCCTAATCAAGCTTCATTTGTACAAATTGCACTTGGATCTTAACCTCACTCCTAATCACTCTCTTTCCTATATAAAGAGGCTCCCCCCCTTTGTAATTTCAAATCTCCCTCATCCCCATTGAGTCTTTGTATCACTCATCATGATCCCATAAAGCTCATTCATTCACTCTATTCTTGCACATTCTAGAGTGCAAATTGTTTTATGCTAGTAACCTCCCCTCCTCTTACTTATGTTAATTAAGAGAGATCTTTTATGTGTGTGTGAGAGTGCTTGATGCGATTTTGGCTAATTCTTGAGTTGTTGTTTAGTAATCTACATGCTATTTGTGTTGGGAGTGCTTGAAGTTATCCATTCCTTGTACACACACTAAGGTTAATGCTTCATTCATAGTGATAGCTCTCTCTCTCTCTCTCTCTCTCTCTCTCTCTCTCTCTCTCTCTCTCTCTTTGTGTAGCAGTCCTAGTCCACGCTTCCAAGATTAGGTGGTGCCCTCATCTCATTTCCCTTGTGGCGCAATGGAGTTTGTTTTGGTGTAGAGGCCGCCATTCCAAATTTCCTTCGTCATAAATTGGTGCCCCCACTGAGGAGTTCTCAAGCAGCGCTCTGTCAATCCTATGAAGGAAGGTCCATCAAATTCTCCGAGACTTACACTATGGTCTCCCCAAGAAGCTCGAGAAAAGAAGCGTCTTTATCGACAAACGGCACGTATGCGGGTAAAGAGAGTTAACTACATACACCCTTCTTTGCTTCAAGGAAAATCTTGTAGTCATCAAGTCCCTAGGTCAAAGCATTGTGTTGAGTGCTTCATGGCTAGTGTGAAGACACTTCCTTTGAAGCCTCGACTTCAGGTGGTGAAAGCACTCTCAAACTCGGGTATTAACAAGTTTTTGGAGGGGGAGCTACACATCAATGGGGTGCGGTATTGGCAAGAGGCTACATATGGTGATGCACTCCAACTACTACTAGCAAGAAGGCTCAAGGTGGTTGAGAGGGTAGCCATTGAACCCTATGAACTCTACAAAGCTGAAGATGGTCACACCAAAGCTAAGCTAATCACCGGTGAGCAAATTCTTCGCATCTCTCAAATGGTGGGATCCAAGAGAGCTGAACTTCAATGAAGTGCTTAATGGAAGTTTGTATTTAATGCACCAATGAATAATCCCATTTTCTACAACTTTGAATCAGTTCAGAATATTAGGGTGAATGTGCGCATTGATAGAAAGATTTTTTTCCAACAAAGATTGGTCTTCTATTTTGGAGCTGAGAGGTTGAGAGAGATATTGTTGTCCCCTGACCCTATAATATTTCCTATTTTGGAGTATAATGTATCTTTTGATGTTCACATCTTCATCTTGCTTTAAGCATACTCCATGAATCATAGGGATTTATATGGACCTTTCCAACCTCTTGCTAGACAAATTGTGCATATAATAGCTAGCACAAAGCTTAGGTTCCAAAACATCATAAGCAACTTACTAGGCCCTCGTCGTTTAGCTGAGATTAATGCATCTATCAATCCATTTATTCTACCCTTAATAAGATATGATTTGGGCCTAGACGTTTTCATCTTTGTGCTGTATTGAGAGGAAGGCAACCCATTTTATGATGGCTTTCCCTAATTTTTTTGGGCGTAGTGGGGAAAATGCTGGGGATTTTTTTGGATAACTTGGAGATGGCTTTCCTTGTCTCTGAGAGGGATGATGAAGCATTGAAATTGAGAGCTTTTCCTTTGGTGCTCAAAGAAGAAGCTAGGGTATGGTTCCAGGCTCTAGATCCAACCCAAAGAGCTGATTGGGAGGGATTGAAGGCGGCTTTCCTACGAAGATTTCAACGAGCCAATTCGGCAGAAGAACTATGGCAACGGCTTCTGGCCCTTCATCAAGTTGACCCCATGGTTATGCAACCTATGAGGAAGGTTTTCTGAAACTTTGGGGGCAATGGTCAGAATCACTAAACCCTGGTGAGCGAGCTCCCAATTGCCTCCAAAAGGATCGATTTATCTCAGGTTTGTACCCCTTGCTAAGGGAGAAGGTAAAGAGAAAATTTCCAAATACTTTTGAAGATGCCTTAAGAATTGCTAGGGAAAAGAATCGAGAGATTCTCTATCAAGCCCGAGCTGGCCAGCTAGCTTTGGGAGGCAATATCACAACTATGGAAGCTTCTCACGTACCTCCAAATGTGCATAATGCACCAGACCTCAATAGAGGTCAACAAGAAGATATGCTCCAACAAATAAACAATCTCACAAACCAATTAGAGGGTTTGAGAGTAAATCTTGTGCAGGGTGCAAGAAGGCCTATTGAGGGGAATGGTGGGAATCGGCCACCAATGCGACGTCAAGCAAGGGAAATGTTGTGTTACAATTGTGGGGAAAATGGCCACAACATGTATAATTGCCCTCATCCCAGAAGATATGACTACCTTGTCAGAGGTCCTCGACAACAAGTAAATCCTCCCCGTGCTAGAGCTCAAGCACAAGAGCAACCGCAACCTCAAATTTTGCAGCCACCTCGTGCTCAAGCTCAAGCCCCTGCTACTCAACCAAATGTGAGCATCATAAGGATGGAGGAGGTCATCAAGGGCAGAAGCAACCAGGAAGAAATAGCTAAAGGGAAGATGAAGATAGATGAAGTGGCTACAATGCCTATCAAGCGTGTGCGTGTCCAAGATGAAGTAAGTAAAGAAACAAGCAAGGATGCAAGCAATGAAGCAAGTACATCTCGGGAAACTAAAGATGAAGCCAAGAAGAGAAAGACCCTTACTAGGTCTCAAATTGACATCTCTGATTTCCCTATGGGATCTCGGAGACAACCTTATGACTTGACAGCTGATGTGAGTTCTCAAGGACCAAAGATTACTTGGCCACAACTACTTCATATCTCCCCAAAGCTGCGACGACAATGGTCAAAAATGGTGAGCATGAGGGCAAAGCGAAGTAAGCTAGTAAGTGTAATCAAAGCATATGGTCTCAAGGATATAGTGTCTTTGGTGGAGGCTCAAATCAAGGGACAACGGATTCCAAAAACTTACATTGACAGTGGAGCAGAGGTTTGTGTCATGACAGAAAAGCTAATGCATCAATTGGGTTTAGAGGTAATGGAATCATCAAACTTTAGGGCAAAAATGGCCAATAATGTCTCTGTCACTTGTGTGGGTGTAGTGAAAGCTTTGAGAGTTTCTGTTTTTGGAATCACTACAGAGGTTGATGCTTATGTGATGCCAGTAAAGGGAGAAGGATACCCCCTTATTTTAGGACGACCTTGGCTCATGGGTATAGGAGCTAGGCAAGATTGGGCAACAGGAGACTTGGAGTTGAGGCCTCGCGTGGGTGGCCATAGTCGGAAGGTGGTTTATAACTTGAAGAATGGGCGACAAGATAACCTTGAACTAGAGACGTTAGCTGATGAGTGGAGCTCAAGTGGATGCTCCTCATCCATGGACGAGGAAGAGAGTTCAAGTGAAGAGAGTGATAGCACTCTCGAAGTCATGGGCGTCACCATAAAGGAAACTACCTCATCAGAAGACAACCCAAGGATCCAAATAGATAATGTGTGGGATGCCAGCCTAGAGAAGATGTTATCCAAGGATATAAAGGAAGAAGAAAAGGAGGGTTATGTAAATGTTCTCAAGAAGCATGCATCATTGTTTATTTCTGATTACACTCACATTACAGGTGTCACTGCAGTGAAGCATCATATCCATCTAAAAGAAGGGAGCAAGCCAGTAGTACAAAAACTAAGAAGATTAGGGGTTGTGCAACAAAATGCACTGTTGTCCGAGGTGAAGAGACTCTTAGAAGCAGGATTCATATACCCATTAGAAGATTCAGATTCCCCAGTAGTGGTGAGGCCAAAGAAGAATGGTAAATGGTGAGTGTGCGTGGATTACAAGCCACTAAATGCTGCAACAAAGAGGGACCACTTTCCTCTCCTATTTCAAGATGAGGTTCTAAATGAAGTAGCAGGCCATGAGCGATACACAGTGTGTGATGGCTACTCTGGCTACTTTTAAATACGCATTGCAGAGGAGGACCAGAAAAAGACTACTTTCATCACACCATGGGGCTGTTTTGCATTTCGAGTCATGCCTTTTGGTCTCACCAACGCTCCAGCCACCTTTCAACGATTCATGAACATGGTCTTCCAACCTTACTTTGGTAAGTCCATAAGGGTTTTCATAGATGACTTTTGTATTTACAGCTCCAAAAGTATGCATCTCGGCAAGATTGATGAAGGATTTACTCGTTTAGCTAAGCTGGGTGGACAACTAAACAAGGACAAATGTCACATTGGGGAAATCAAGGTTACACTATTGGGGCATGTAGTGTCCATTGATGGAATCGAGGTAGATCCAGAAAAGATAGAAACATTGCTAAATCTACCTTCCCCAACTTCCATCAAACAATTAATCTCTTTCTTGCAAAAGCTAAGATATTTGAGTAGATTCATACACTTACTCTCCCAAGTGATATTTCCTCTACAACAGCTGACTCGTCAAGAGACGCTTGTTTGGAGTGAAGAAAGTGATGGGCATTTTAGAGAGATAAAAAAAATGTTAGGGTAACTCCCTGTAATCCTCCAACCTTGTTGGGAAGAAAAATTCTTTGTAAACCCTAGTGTGGGAGAAGAGGCCATTGGTGCTGCCCTCCTACAAAAGATCCAAAAACATCCTTTATGAGGCCTGTGTATTTTGCTAGCCGCCTCATGGAAAACACAGAGAAGGCCTACACCCTGATGGAACATCTAGTGTTAGCTCTCATGTTTGCGGTAACCAAATTTCGGCCATACTTGCTGCCGAAGAGGTTTGTAATTATCACTGTGGAGGATATGTTTCCCTATGCACTACAACATATGGAAATCTCTGACAAAATAGCAAAGTGGGTGGTGCGACTTCAAGAGTTTGATTATACAATACAGGTTGAAAGAACAACTCGAGCATGCTTAGCCAACATTTTAACAAACAAGTGCTATGAAAAAGTTTTCCATTTGAAGAGAAAGGAACTTCCACCACCTCCAGCTCTAGAGGCTCTGGTCAATGCTTATAGCCTCTACTTTGATGGAGCATACAAGAGAACCAAGGATAAGGCAGCTGCAGGCATCGTGGTCTTATCTCCATTGGGAGAGAGGATCCATGGTGAAGGGATCACTCTAGAAGATGTCCACTCCAACAATGAAGCAGAATATCAAGCTCTAATTTATGGCCTTTGTTGGTGCCTGGATAATTCAATTGAGAGATTAAATGCTTTTGGTGACTCCATGCTTTTGGTAAGGCAAATGCAAGGTACATGGGCTTGCAAAAATGCCAGTCTCTCTACTAAAATGAGAGAAGCCAAAGCTCTTATGAGGAGATTTAGGGAGGCACAAGTACATCATGTGCCAAGAGACCAGAACAAGGATGCAGACCACCTAGCATCATCAAAGTTAAATGAGTCAATAGTGGGAGCAGTGGCCATCAAACTTTCACTTCAGCAACGCAAGGAGGACTTAGAAGATATTATGCACGCCATGCACCCATGATTCAAGGGTCATGAGGGGCTCATATCATCATGGATTTGGAGCCATATGATGATTCAAACAGATGGGACCCAGGTGGAAGACTTGGTAAAGGAAGGAAACAGACACATGATTTTGCTGGATTTTTAAAAAATACTTCCACTCCGATCCAAGAAAAGTTGTCTTCATCAAAGTTGTAGCTGATGAGCTGGAGATTCTGACCATATTTTTTTAATAATTTTTGCATCTACAGTCTAGGTGGTATGGCTAAAATTGCGGACGCCAGGTTTTTCAAATGTGGTGGAGACCACCCCCTCTACCTTTACACACACACCCTTCCTTTCCACATTGAGTCCTTCTCTAAAATAAGCCATTAGTCTTCTCACCCTCCCCTCCTTCCTCCTCTCTCTCAAGCTCAAAGAACCATCACAAATTCCTCTTCTAATCACCTCTCAAATCATGCTTAATCTTGTTGTAATTCATAAGTTCTCATTCAACCCCTTTCTATTATTACTAGATATGTATTGATTTTATGTAGATTCTTTACATTTTAAAATAAGGAAGCTCTTGGACTCAAGCTATGGAGGAAGGAGTGAAGACAACACAAGTGATGATGGAGCCAATTAGTTGCAAATTGGTCAACAAATCACTTGGAAGGAGCTTCTTCATTGGTTGAATGTCCCTAATCAAGCTTCATTTGTACAAATTGCACTTGGATCTTAACCTCACTCCTAATCACTCTCTTTCCTATATAAAGAGGCTCCCCCCTTTGTAATTTCAAGTCTCCCTCAGCCCCATTGAGTCTTTGTATCACTCATCATGAGCCCTTAAAGCTCATTCATTCACTTTATTCTTGCACATTCTAGAGTGAAAATTGTTTTATGCTAGTAACCTCCCCTCCTCTTACTTATGTTAATTAAGAGAGATCTTTTATGTGTGTGTGAGAGTGCTTGATGTGATTTTGGCTAATTCTTGAGTTGTTGTTTAGTAATCTACATGCTATTTGTGTTGGGAGTGCTTGAAGTTATCCATTCCTTGTACACACACTAAGGTTAATGCTTCATTCATAGTGATAGCTCTCTCTCTCTCTCTCTCTCTCTCTCTCTCTCTCTCTCTCTCTCTCTCTCTCTCTCTCTCTCTCTCTCTCTCTTTGTGTAGCAGTCCTAGTCCACGCTTCCAAGACTAGGTGGTGCCCTCATCTCATTTCCCTTGTGGCGCAATGGAGTTTGTTTTGGTGTAGAGGCCGCCATTCCAAATTTCCTTCGTCATAAATTGGTGCCCCCACTGAGGAGTTCTCAAGCAGCGCTCTGTCAATCCTATGAAGGAAGGTCCATCAAATTCTCCGAGACTTACACTATGGTCTCCCCAAGAAGCTCGAGAAAAGAAGCGTCTTTATCGACAAACGGCACGTATGCGGGTAAAGAGAGTTAACTACATACACCCTTCTTTGCTTCAAGGAAAATCTTGTAGTCATCAAGTCCCTAGGTCAAAGCATTGTGTTGAGTGCTTCGTGGCTAGTGTGAAGACACTTCCTTTGAAGCCTCGACTTCAGGTGGTGAAAGCACTCTCAAACTCGGGTATTAACAAGTTTTTGGAGGGGGAGCTACACATCAATGGGTTTGATTTCACACATCAAGTACGTCCCAAGTCAATTACACCAGCCCGCAGCGAGTGCAATGATCATCCACTCTTACGACAAGTTCCATTGCAATGGTCAAAACACACATTTTGTTTGAATTTTTTGATAATACGCAAACTGGCATTCCCTGCTTGATGCATCTTTATTCTTCTATTCCTAAGTAGACCTTTACTTTGCCAATTTTGAATAACAAGGGTATACCCTCGTGTCGTCCGCGTTATCTGACTATCAAGGCATTATTTAGCCCGCTTTTAGTAATTTGTACAAGCTATAAACTCCCATCATACGCACTACCAGTTTAACCGACAAGTTGAATTATATGGTTTTGCGAGGATTTTTTTTATTATTAATGCACAAGTAACCTCCATTTTCTTACATCATTTTATGTTTAACTAGAGATGCATGTCGTAAATGAAGGCTTCTAGGACAGAGCAGCTAAGATTGTATTAATTTTGTGTTGTTTATAATTCTTCCTCACTTTCTAATTGATCGAAGGCTAATCATACTAGATGTCTATAAGTAATGAATGTCATTTTGTACCTTAATTGTGCCTCTCTCCCCACGCACAAACTAGTATACATATTTTCAGATGCGGTACATCATCCAGAGTCTAATGGTTTACAGAAAGCACACAGGTGAGTTCTCTCCGCATTTTTAATTTTTGGTTTTGAAAAATCTTCTCGTAAACACAAGCAATCATACATAACTAGGACTCTCTCAAAATTCTATGATTTTCAAAGTCCTATACATATACCATTCCACAGAAGACAACACGGT
The DNA here is from genome assembly GCF_014529385.1 of Adiantum capillus-veneris. Classification (NCBI taxonomy): domain Eukaryota; kingdom Viridiplantae; phylum Streptophyta; class Polypodiopsida; order Polypodiales; family Pteridaceae; genus Adiantum; species Adiantum capillus-veneris. Next base: position 112,482,262 of record NC_140954.1, on the reverse strand, counting down.
TACAAATATTCAATGCACGTGCCTTACTTATCAGCTTGATTACCATATAATTTTTAACATACAGTATGGCTCTTTTTACTTACCATCTAATTTTTAACAGACAGTATGACTCTTTTTACTTACCTGCATTCTCTAACATTGTGTCAATGCTTGTATTAAATGAGATTGCTATTGCGATCATTTCACATTGCGCTATGAATCTACTTACATGAGCCGAGGTGCTTCTGCCAAAACATAATAATTTGTCAATACTTTGTTACTCAACCTTACTCCAATGTGGTGTGAACGAGGTAGTACACTTTTTTATGTTTTTATGCCTGGTCTAGTCCATTGGTCACATGCACACAGATTTGCCGATTTAGGCAGTGTGTAGATACTCATCTTGGTGCAGATCCGTCGATTTAGGCAGCACACTGATAAATTGTAGATTCGTGATTTTTAAACTTATACCAAATGCAGATTCGCCGATTTAGGCAGCATTAGTGCAGATTCACCGATTTAGGTGGCACGTCTTATTGGTGTAGATTCGCCGGTTGAGGCAACACCAATCACAAAATCATGCTGCAGTGGCTGGCCACCGCTTGTAACTGGTATGATTTTGTTACCCGGGTACATACGGAAAGTGATTTGGATTTGAGCTTATATTGTGGAACTGGAATTGGATTGGGATTTGGTATCTGGTGATTATTACGATAGTATGTGATGAGACTTGAAATTATGAGATTGATAATGAGTGTGAACAATGATATCCTGATTGATAAGGGTATGACATATACTGCTTATTCTAGTGGTATGGGACACTAGAATAGGTAGTATGTGGATGACGGCAGGCATAAGCTAATGTTGTTTAGTTTCATAAATTTTTCTTTTATTATGTGACGATTTTTGACACAACATACTAAGCACTGTTTTGGACAAGTATTGTTTGCAGATTTTTATCTTCGCAACTGAGGACAGTTGCTTTCCAATAGAGAGGTATGTTATAGAATTGATATTTTATTACCTATTGCAGCTGACAGGTGGCAAGAGCATCAGCAGATAATGGATTATGCCGAAGGATGTTACATTTTATGTATATTTGATTATTCAAGTGCTCTTTGTGAGCTTTGGCCAATTATGTCCGGTCGGCTAGTTTGTAACCAATTTGACCACTCAAGAAATCTATATAACAAATGTGTGCAAGAGGGAAAGGGTCACTCTTGCACAGGGGGAGATTGCACCCAGTGTCTGCGTTGCTCTTCTTATCTCTCCCCTCTTCTCTCTCACCGTGCCGGCGTAGCACTCCGCTCTAGGAGGTGCGCCTTCATGTGTTCTTTCACTCTCTATCGCTCTCTATCTCTCTCTGTCCGTGTATATCGTCGATTATGTGCTCGTGGATGCATCAGGTATGCAGATCTATCGCTTTATTGTATGTAGTGTGTTATTTTATGTATTTTGCAGGCCTTCCGCGCTCCCGTCTGTAGCAAGGAGTTTATTGAAGAATTCTCGCCAAAAGGCATTGCTCACAACACGGTCTCGCAAATCCATAGATTCAAACAGAAAGAGAATGAATCAGTAGGCAAAGCATCATTACGGCTCAAGAGATATGTTAAGCTCTGTCCGAGAGCGGAATTACCTATGCAAGCACGACTGATGCTGATCTTTATCCAGGGAATGAGACATGCGGGCCTTCAGAAGGATCTGCATATGATAAGGAAGATGACGCTAAACGAGTTGATCAAAGAAGCTCTTTATCTGATGGATAACTGTGAGGCATACAAAGAAAAGGACTTAAAGAGTCAAGGAGATGACACATCCTCTCAGCACAGTTTTTTACAGATAAGTGAGTCCATTGCCAAGCCAACGGCACCTATGGATCAAGAAAAGCTTATTGACGACTTGGTCAAACGGTTGATTCCTCTTGTAAGGTCTGATTCGGGAGAGCCGAAGTGGTGTGAAATCGATAGAAAATGGATGAACCATACGGGGGAAGAGTGCTATTATAGCATGGAAAATGCTAGGGAGAGGTATGTACAACCTGTTCCAGAAGCACCTACTCCACCTAGATACATTATGGGGAATGCGCCAGGACAAGTAGGAGTTTTAAGGCCACAGCTTGTCTTAGGACAACAACCTCCGCTGCCAGGTGCTAGAATGCAGGTAGCAATGAGATACATGCCAATGATGGAAGCATCAAATAAACCAACGCTAGTACCAACTACAATGTGGTATAGCAACCAAAGTGAGTACTACCCTTCGGAGCAACAAAATGTGAGAGAAACACATGGAGTGGTGAGGCCGGTACAACCTCCACCTCCTGGGTTTCAGTCGAAAGAAAGAAGGTATGAAATGGACGAAAGGAAATTGCGATTCATTGCAAATAGCGGCTTGGTCAAAGCTTGCTTATAGCCAAGAGGAAATGCTAAAAGAATCTCCTCAACCAGAGACAGATTGTCACAAAAGTCGTGACAACCACTTGGTCAAACAATTTCCTCATACGGAGATCACTGAAGTAAATGCCTATTGTCTTGAGTGTGGCATCACTCACTTGATCCCCAATTGCCCGAAAAAACCAAACCAAATCAAGAAAATCACGACAAATGTATTAGATTGTTCAGCTACCTAGTAGCTCAAAAAATGAAAATGTCGTACTAGTTCAAGTGGTTACGAGAGCACAAGCTCAAAAGAAAGCTGATGAGAATCCAAAGACAAAGAACACGGAAAGTGACACGAGTCCAAAGACAGATGATGGACCAAAGACAGACGCACCTAGTCAGAAAACCAAGAGCAAACGAAATAGTTGGAAAGCTAGAAAGACTAGGAGGAAAGCACGCAGGGAACGAGAGCAAAAATCCGTAGCTGAGAAGCTTACCAAAGCTGAGGAGAAGATAAAACAACATGAGGAAAAGGAGGCACCTTCTCTTACAAAGATGGTTAAACCTCTAGAAGAACCATCCATGGATGAGAAACCGAGAAGTGCTAGTTCAGGAGGATCTGTGTTGGCAGAGAAGGTTAATGAGACATTAGATGCCTTTTTGAAAGCCTATGATGAAAGGCTCAAAAACAACCAAACCCAAGAACACAGGTGGATGACATATCCCAATGCGGAACTAGAAAAGCAAAAAATTGAAATGTGCCAGAAAATGATTCAAACAGCCCAAGATTTACTAGAACCACCAGTTGCAAAACCTGAGGATGTGATCCGTGTCATGCCTACACAAGTAATCCCACCAAACCAGGAACTAAAAGAGCCAGATTCTAGTCATGAGCACAGACCAAACCTCAAAGACCCAGCATTAGAACCAAGGATAGTACTGAATACCACGGATAACTCTTCCGAGGGATTTCACCAAGCTATACCTGAGGATTGTAAAGAGATAGATGGTCTTGATGAATTGTGGAAACAAGACAGAGAGGCCAATGAAGCCGATGACCTAATAAGACGAGTAGACAAGACTGGTGATGGACGAGGAGTGTTTCAACCACCAATACAGGAATTTGAGACTAGATCTCAAATGAATCTAGACGTGCGATCGTATTGGGGCGACAAAGGATCTGTACAATCTATGGATAGTCAACCCCATTCTCTAAGAACACTACCGTCCTACATGGGACAGTACGAGACCAAGTAAGATGTGGTTGTAGTCCCATCATAGAGACTGTCTCCCAACAAGTCCATCAATTCAAAGGGGCTAGTAGATATTCTATCTACCCCAGTCACCTGTACAATAAGGTTAGCCGAGTTTCTCAGAATAAGACCAAACATGTGGGCTAATGTGGGTAAATGTCTAGAGAAATTTGGTGTAAAAACCCCAATGACTCAAATCGAGGAAGGCATCAAAGAGCTTGAAATGCCTCAACTAAATACTAGGCCAGTGCCATTAAATAAGGTAGGCGAGTATTACGAGGGAGAAGAGGGAAACACCACCCTTCTTGTGGAATTCAATGGTGTAAAATCTATGGCAATCCTTGACAGTGGAGCTGGTGTGGCCATTGCAACCAAAGAGGTTTGGAAAAAATGGGGAAAACCTGCCTTGATATCCACACGAATGACCCTGCAGCTTGCAGACAGACACAAGGAAAAGCCCCTAGGGACATGTGTATAATGTACATAGCATTTAGATTTCTATTTGAATGATTTTTCTTTGTTAAGTTTTGTTTTAAGATTTTCTTTGTTTATTATTAAGAAAAAATAAAAAAAAATCCATAATCCACATGAAGAAAAGACTAACGAGAGGCCTGAGCACTACAAAGAGAAGAAGGTACAGGAAAACGATGAAACTTCACGAAGTATGTCTCAACAGCCACTACAACAGCCGAAGAACTTGTCACAAAGCAGTGTCAACATGACCGACAAGTCATACAAGTCAAAGTCGAGTAGCTAAGCCACAAAATGAGTGAGGTGTTAGTCCCAAAGCTTCAAGTAATATTCTCTGTGGTCTTAGCATCTTAGCTATTCTAGGTACTGCTCAAGCTGGAAGAGTTGAGCATATTTACGTTGTGTCGCTCATGCTGGTATAGGTGAGCAAAAGAGTCGAAGTCTAAGTACTTATGTCTGGTGAAGTGAAGGAGAAGGTCCAAAAGACACTCATGTACTGAGCACAATGAGATACGAGTGGAGAAACTTCTACATCAACAACCCTTCTTGGAAAGGTGGAAGCTATTGAGACATCTTTTGATGTCACATGTGCTACATTTATTCCTCGAAACACCCATCATCTCCTTCTTTCACATTGCATGCTTTTGGTGACAAATTTCTCATATGCATATAGAGTGTCCCATAATTGGCACTTGCATTAGGCACTCTTTCCGTGTTTCACCCAAGCACTCACCTTTCATGAACATGTACTTCACGTTCAACTGCTCAACTCCAATAAGAGTGTATACCAAAGGCATTTTTTTCCCACTGGGTTTTTTCCCTTTGGTCATCCAGGTTTTAGACCCTAATCTAAAGACACCTATCACCATCCTCTTGTACATATTCCTTCTACATCAACAATAAGGAAATGCTACTCAAATCAATTGACAAATGAATTAGAGCACCAATTTCAAATCATAGCATACTTCTCCTCAATGGCGAGTCAAAGAATGGCCTACAATGACAAAGCTGCAGACAACACTAACAACATGATTGCAAAGGAACAAAGAAGTCCCCAATGAAGAAGAGCAGACATAAAAGTAATCCGAGGATCTCAAAAGATGAATGGTTATGGTGATAGATGTCCGCTCTAATGGATCATAGTTCTTGTTGTGGTTCGACAAAGTTACAAGCAGTGCAACAGATGAAGCCAAAACGACAGCCAAGACCACATCACCAATGACAATCAGGTCATGTCGAGGACAACATGAACACAGAAGGGGGGTGTGTTGACCGCTGGGTCAACAACACAACATAACTCAAGTTTCGTACCAAAGTCTTATCTTTTGCGAGTTATGAAATGCTACGGATTATGGCTATAAACGTCATTTGTAATGAGTAGTTATTCTAGTTTCAGAAGCCAGGGTGCAATGGCACTTCCAGATTGTAAATACAAAGCCATTTGACCCTTTCAACCCCATTTTTGGTTAAACATAAGGTAGCCTTAGTATATAAGGTACCTAGGTCATTTTGTAAAGGGAAGACTTTTATCATAATCAAAACTTAGCGCTGCCGTCTACTGTGTGTGAGAGAGAAAGAGAGAGTGTGAGCTTTATCCTCTTGCTACGCTCGGCTCGCTCAACACATTGGAGATCCGACTGCACCATTTCTGTAGGCTCAAGGAGAGCTACGTGACAACGCCAAGCATTCCACGCGAGACGAAGCGCACACGTCGACGCATCTACGAGCTATTTGTGGCCGTAAGTGTATCAAACGATGTCTGTTTTCTGCGTGCTAGCAGTCTATAGAATCGTGGCGACATAAGCTACGCATAGGTACTCATAAATTTCAGTTTCGGGCACTTTCAAGATTCTGCTCTGTCATCCTACGCGTTTTTTGTAGATGGGTTTAGAGTGAGGGTTTTGAGTGTAAAAGCTTAGGGACATGTGTATCCTAGTGAGGGGATGGTGTTCCTTAAGTTTTGTACGAATCTGGCATGATTAGGTGAGCTACCTTCCGTATGTGTGTATGTGGCTAGGTGGTGTAGTTGAGAGCAGTGAGGTTCTTGATTGTGGTTTAGTTGGCCTTCCAAAGTGTTGTATGTGTAGGATGGTCTCAGCCTGACAAGCTAAAGAGATTTCCTCCGTGTGCCTATCGTGTCATCTGTGTCCTCGATTGACATTATGTTGATCTCGGTAGTGTTTGCATGCACTTCATGGGTGTGTGAGTAGCTCCCTCCAACACATCCCCTACATGCAAGGCTCGCCCCCTCTCAAGTAGGTATTGCAAAGACTTTTTTGTACACACACAAAGCATCCAATTCCCTTAAGGTTGACCTTTGGACACAACCTTTGAATTTTGGAACCTTAGCATTTTGGAAGTCTTAATGGGCTGAACCTTAGGGTCTTTTTAGCCCATTGTTGCACATGGATCTTTTGAAAATGCCCCCCCCTTTGGATTCCTATTTTCCCTCCTTTGGATCCCTACTGTGGCTGGTCTGCTAGTTTAACCAATATTCTAGCTTTTTCTCCCCTGGCACTTCCCCATATTAAATGATTAGTTTAACATGAGAAAATCATTTAGGAGAATTAGATATTGATTATTATGACAACACATTCCGATACAAGGACGTTCAATCAAGGTAATACTGGATTGGAAGGCTCACTACCAGCACATCATCAACACCATGTTGGGTGTGGAGTTTTTCTCTTAGGTTCTGGCGTCAGATCATCCATTTTTCCTACCTTTGGTACAAGGCAATGGACCGTTTGAGATTTCAATCTATGTTCTAGTATAAAAAGGGTATACATGCCTCCTTGTAAAGAAGAAAAATAAAATAAAATCTTTTGATTGCAAGCTAAGGAATGTTTCTTTCTAGCTCTCTCTCTCAGTAACCATGGAAAGTGTAGCATTTCCAACATTTAAAGGAAAAAAAGGGGAGGATTTGGTAACAATTTTTTTAGATGACTTTGAAGTAGCATGTGTAGTAAGCAACAAAGATATAGATGAATCCGGGGTTAGAATCTTTAAGCATCTCATGAAGCTAGAAGCTAGGTCGTGGTACAACGCACTCCCGCAAGAAACTAAGGATGACTGAGAGCCCTTAAAAACTGCTTGTAAGAGGCGCTTTGGGAGAGGTACCACTTCACAGAACCTGTGGGACAAGTTGAGAGACTTGAAGCAGGAGGTTCTTTTAGCGTATGACACCTATGAGTCCAAGTTTATGGATTTGTGGGAATGGTGGGTTGAGTCACTGGCAAGAGGGGAAACTGCACCCAATTTCCTCAAAAAGGACCGGTTCACGCATGGCTTGTGGTTGTTGCTCAAAGAGAAGGTGAAGGGTAGATTCCCGTCTATGTACGAGCTAGCCGTGGAGATTACTCACCTTAAGGACAAGAAGCTATAGATGAAAGCCAAAGAAATCGAGTCAACAAAAGCAGGAACATCGCACACACCAACAACCAAAACAACCACCATTTCCCCACCACCATCGGCTCTTGGGATAAGAAATGACCAACAAGATATGTTGACCCACATTACTGATCAACTGCAAAATTTTTCTGTCCACTTGATACAGTAAGGAAGGAATCAGGAGAGAGATCAAGACCTGAGGAGAGCACAACGACAAAACAGGGAGTATCACTGCTACAACTGCAGAGAAGATGGTCACGGTAAGTACTACTGTTCCAAACCACGACAAAACTATAATAGAGGAGGTAGGAGAAACCAATTCTCACCCCCTAGTGTCAGGACAAGGGTAGGACCAGTCCGAGCCAAGGGCCAGGACGGACATGCAGTCAAGGGGGTCCCTATATTTAGAAGGCCAAGGGCCTATATTGGGCATGGCTGGGTGGTGATGAGCATGTTCAGTTCCCAATGTCCTTTCAATGGTATCAGAGCAAGGTGGAGAGGAGGAAGGAAGATGGATTTCTCAAGGCATGGTTTTCTTCTCAAGGCATGGTTTTATCTCTCTCTCTCTCTCTCTCTCTACCTCTCTCTCTCTCTCTCTCTCTCTCTCTCTCTCTCTCTCTTCATGGAAGCGCCCTTGACAGGCGGGGAAGGCTGGTCCGAGACCCGCAGCGTAGGCAAGATCTCTTGAGTGGAGGAGATCGGCCCCATCTCCACCGCCATGCTAGGAAACGCCCCCTGTACAAATGAAGGCCGAAGCGGGACCTGCTCCAAACGCTGCACGGATGGTGCCAAATAAGTGCGTGTTGCCATCAAGCACGCAATTCGACACTGCATGGATAGCCATGGACGCACCCACAAGGCAGCGCAAGCTCTTTTTGCCCTCTTGCGACGTCTGTAAATTTTCCACCATCGTCGGTGCTCGATTTTCAGATCAGCCGAATAAAGATTTCTCAAAGGGACACAAATTTTGGGCCTCCTCCCCTGCTAAGAAGTAAATCCCATGAGAGAAAGCCGGGCAAAAATCCGCAGCTGAGAAACGGATGATCACCTTGAATTTTGACTCTGGTTCATGGAGAGATTTACCTTGATACGATGGAGAAGATCATCAGAAATCACAAAGGGTGATTATGCAGGGTGTGAAAAAATCTCATGACTCGACTAAAGCAATGACAAGAGTTGTGAAGGTCGTTGAGCTCGCCACGCCGGGGGGGGGGCTCTTTCACGTCACTCGGACGGAGCCTGGTTCGGCAAGGATCGCGAAGTAACACGACAACCTTTGGGGGCGGATGCCCATAGCAGGCTCTCTCACCATCCAATCCAGTGCCCCATCAGACTCTGATCGCTCCAACTGTATAGACAGTGCACACAAGCCTGCACTAGCAAGACAACAAGCATCGACCATCCTCTTCTTGCATGATTCAACGGGGTTGTCCAAGCACAGATTTGCGAAATTCCTGCAGCCTCAGCAAACTCAAAAAATTCCACAGATATGCAGCAATTGATTCCTTTACACTTGTGCAAGATGAACAAGGTTATAAGATACAAACAATGGCCCAAAGACCATTTTTCCCAACGGAATGCCAATACGACATCAGGAATTCATAAGTGCATGCTCATTCGCGGTTACATTTTGCGGCAAGGGTACCGCATCAATTCTTTAAACTCTGAAGGAGATCGGCCAGGCAGCCCCAACCACGCTACATGGACTTCTATGAGTCGGTAAGCCAGTTAACTTTAACGTTTTCAAGCCTGACTTCATTGAATCTCGCAGATTTCTCTACATTATAACCATGGTAAGCAAAGGCAAGCATAATTCCTTTTTCTTGGGAGATATTGTCCTCAACATAGGGCAATTTGAGCATGCTCGAATCTTCCGCTATGGCTCTAACTCTATCTGCCTTCAGTGCAAGGTCACTTCTATGACTATACAACTTGCTAAACTGCGGGCGAACTAAGCTATCTTTTTCACTATTGAGCACTCGCACAATTCTCAATATCATGTCTTTTGGCAAGGCCCTTGACAGCATGCAGTAGAGTAGTTATTGAGCATGTGCTTGATAAGTCTTGTATGCAATGAAATGAATGATCACGGCTATCATTCATAGAACCAGGTAGGTCGGAGATGCATAACTTGTACGTGTTCTACTAATTTCTACATCTTGCATTGAAGCTGGTCATGTTTGGCATATGCTATGAGAATACCCAATGGGGAAGGAATAGGCAAGGTGTTTGTAGGTTGATTCATATTGCAGTTTATTTCATTATGTACCATACGGGTATATAGGACATACGAGGGCGTCTGTGCAGATATGGCTATGGGCCATTTTGGAACGATTTTTTCCTTCCAAATTTCTTGACAACTGGTTGCAGCAACAACGACCATTGCTTTGGCAATTTCATATGCAGCAAGGCTTCAGGGAACTGGCACAATAGGGAAATCAACTCACAAAATCCCTACCAGTCTAAACTGTGCAAGGCACTCATGGTTTTTGGTTCTCACGGTTAAGGACATCACTCTCGCCAAGGCTTTAAAATCTCAATGCACGGCATGCTAACCAGGTGGAATGATCTCCACCACTTCATGGATTACGCTTCCGCTATCACACTCGCAACTCTGTCAAGGACAGATTAAGGATAGATTTTTAATATGATTGTTGGTTGCTATCCACACACAACAATACTAACAAGAGCCTAATTCTAGGACTTATTTCACGGGTAATCACGACCCTTGCAAGGTAGGTGGATCGGAATGAGTTTCGTGTTTTTCTGGTACCTCTCTCGATGAGAGAGTCATATCGGAAACCTGGGGACTGCTTATACGATAAGCTACAAGTCAGGAATAAGATGCGTAAGAGCACATAGGTTGGGCACACACTCTAAAAACATAAGGAAAGTTCCTCAGCCCAGCATGCTCTTCTTTTCGTTCTCTATCTCTCTCTCTAAGGAAAAAATGAAAATCTTCTAAGAAGCTTTTGATACATGTTTTGCTCGTGAGTCAGCTTGAGCCAAGGTGCTCAACTCACAGCTAGCACGTGGCTAAGATGCTACTCAAATTAGTCTTCATCGGTTCATCGATTGCACACTATTTTTCATAAGAACTATGATCCAAATAGGCTAAGAGCCGTTGTCCGACCAAGGATAAGACCCAGCTATTGGCATTCTTTGGGTGATTGTTTTCAAGATCTACCCAAGGAAGTACACATCGACGTTAATGGACAAGCAAGAGTCTTGTCATTACGGATGTCTATGGTGTCATTTTCTCACTACATGTTTTCAGTGCGACACTCAAGTTGAGTTTTTGATAATCTTCAACTCACAGCAGCTGATCTCTACAAGGAATTATAGATGCAACAATCATTTGCGACAGCATGGCTGTCCATAAGAGCCCGGCAGCAAGTTTCATCTGCATTGAGGATCATAGTTGATCTCTCCTAGGTATACTTTCAAGGAAAGAATTCCGCAATCTACCACGCGGTACCGAACGAACACACTTTTCAAGTTCATTCCAATCATTCTGTACACGGTTGACTACATTGGTTATCGTTATCTGCTAGTTGAGAAGTTGCTACAAAGAGTCTTACCAAGCGGTTTGACTGCGTAGATTCTAATCCAAGGGATTGGATTGTAAAGGCAACACCCAGGGTTCCCAGTGCAATGTTGTTTGTTTTTTCAAGAAGGGGACGTGCTCCTCTCCATTTGAATACGGGTACGTGAACATTACGTTCAAATCTCCAGGTACGCATCTATTGATTTGGTGTTATTCCATTTTTAGTATGCTTTTTTTGGTTTTTCAAGACGTATAAGTACGCTTGAATGTTCCAGATCCATGCCAAGGGCATGTCGGCACAAAGTATTTTGGGCCAACTGTCCAATCTATCTTTCTGCCTTATGCTCTAACGAGCCTACTTGTAGGGTTCAATTTGGCACATGTTTTCACATGGGATACAACATGGTCTAGGAACTCAAGGAGTTCGGTTTAGCCAGTGTGGAGCAATGAATGAGGGTCCCTTTCACTCTTGTCGCAGAGTGTTTAGAGTTACCTCCACACACAAGTACATCTTGTACTTGTAGAATGTTCTTTTTCAGACATCCTTAGTTGAGACATATTCCACATGTGGCGAATATGAGTCTCTGGGACTGACACTGGCGCCCCCTATTTCAAATATGTGTCACGACAAAGTCCCCAGTGCTGGTCACATCTGTTTTCTAGACCATTTTTAGCACGACGTATCAGGAGCAATTTTGTGGCCAGAAATTGTCGGATACCTAGAATGACTTGTTAAGGTACAAGTATTGCTAAACAACATTACAGATGGTTGCTGAAAATGTCTACAGTAGTATGCCGTATGATGACGATGGAGAAGAGGATGAGGGAATTTGACTCATCTCCACCTCTGCCTTTTGGGAGATTGATTAATTTGTACTAGGTCTGCAATTCAAGATCGAGTAATTTGTCCTTTCCCTCCCTACCTCCACTATGTGTGCACATCACATGCTACACTTTGAGGTTCGTAATATAACATAATTTACACGAACTTTAAAAAGAATGAGTTACAATCATCTTACAATGAGAAGACCACTACCAAATTTGGAATTTATTAGTACTAGTACTTGTAACTTCTTCCATGAAATAGAATCACCCTACATTTCCTTGACCTATTCCCCACCAACCTCCTCTCTCTCTATTTCTCTCTCATTAATTGCTCTTTACTTTTGCTTGCCCTTAGCTTTGCTTGGTCGGTCTTTGCTGGCCTGGCCTTGAAATGGACCCGCCCTTTGAACTTGCCCCAGCTCGGGTGCCCTTTGATCACACCCTCTCCTATTCTCTCTCTCTCTCTCTCTCTCTCTCTCTCTCTCTCTCTCTCTCTCTCTCTCTCTCTCTCTCTCTCTCTCTCACCCGTAGGATTGCTCCTTTATTATGCACCGGGGAGGGGGGCATTAGCGAGGTCGCTATTGCCTACCCTCTAGCTTCCAAAAAACGGGGCCTCCCAGGGCTGGTTCACAGGAACATACCTGTTTTGGGTACTACCATGTTATCAATGGGCACCAACCCCTCCTCTGCCAGTGTGCACCATTGCGCAGAGCCGCTGCCGCCTTCATCTCTCAAAAACACCCCGTGTGCCACCGTGCAGAAGCGGCCCCGTCACCAAACTCCATAGCCACCGGAGCTCCAAGCTCCTTCATTCCCATTCGATGCTTCTGGGAGGTGCACGTTCTTGCCTTTATATGCTCCATCTTCGTCACCTAGCCCCCCATGTGGGATTTGCCACCCGACACGTGGCAGCTGTTCGTGAATTGTTTCCAAGGAGTCCCTTCACGTGAAAATGCTTCACTAAAAGACTCTCCAATAGCCAACTTTTTTGGTCTCTTTTAACCTGTAACACCTCCCTGCTCACATGCTTAATGATCAATCTGTTGAGCTCAGTGGGAAGAACTCCTTGCTGGCTTTGAACCACATGAACCTTGTCACATTTTGGTCTTGGTGTGCTTTCGAACAATGCATGCAAAAAACCAAAAAAATCATATGACACCCTGCTCTCATTGCCAACTGCCGACTTTGACTTGCAATAACTCCGCACTCTGAGCTCCGATTGGGATTTTGTCAATTCCTCCTAGCTCCACATGAGGCATACTATCATTGAGAACCTTGGCCAGGCCAAAAAGATGCCAGATAGTGCATCTTCCGATGCGAGCAAGTGGGCTCAAACGTGGCCCCTGAAAAATCTTCAACTGATCATAACTTGCTACCCAGAGCTCCGATTGGAAATCCGAGAAGGCAAGCATGCTCCATAATTTGAGCTCTACAAATGTATCTATTGACATTTGCCTGGGCCACTTGTCCCCAGCTGCCCTGTCTGGTGGGAATCTGCAACACCTTCTAACTTTGAACTGCAATATCTTGAGGACCGGGGCTCCGTTTGACGAGCCATCTGGACCGGCATCTAGAACACATCTAACACTACTTTCTAGAGCAGTGACTCAGCAGTTCAGACACCTTCAACTAATATCCCATCTAGGCTCATCTTCAAGATTTTTTGGCCTAAATAACTGCTTTAGACATACATTCCTGCTACCTTTTGGCTGCCCGGGACCTTGGTACTTACCTGTAAGGACATGGGTCCTATGGGCAAGGCCAGCGCCATGGCCAGACCGTGTGTACGCTAGGGGAGGCTATAAGATAGCACGGTTGGGTGGAGACTAGCACACGCATTACCACCACCCTTTCACTGGTATCCAAGCTATATGTGGGAGGAGACAAAAAGCGGGTTGCATGTGCGTGCGACGTGGTGCTTATCTCCTACGTTCCACAGACAGTGACGTCTTCGCTGTGCAGCAAAAATAAGACATGCACAATTTCTTGTGCGAAGTGTGTGTGGAAAGACAACGATAGCCGACCACGGACGCCCCACCTATTCCCTCCACAGCGAGTGACCAAGGCAAACTTGACCGGCAACTCGACGACACCGAGGGATTCCGTTGGCACCATTGCCTACATGTGTAGGAAGGCCTACTTAAGCCTTGCATGAAGGAGGGTTGAACCCACCCCCTGAGGGTAAGAGGCCAACACTTTACCATCAAGCTATTGACCCTTGTTGTGCATAACAAAGAAAGATAGCATACTTGTATTGAAAGGAAAACTAGAAGGAAAGGGAAAGCTTCAAACTTCAAGGAAGTAGTTTCACCCTTCCTTTTCACTTCTTGGAGGAAGACAAGTTTTCCTCCAAAAAATCTTCTTTTCCTCAAGGAGGTAGCTTCAAAGTGAGCAAAAATCACAAAAACGATGAGTTATTGTGAAGAGGCAACAAAGGTGTCCTTACAATGAACGACACGTGAAGCCCCCCTATATATAGCACGACTACAAGAGCTCCTAAACCAAATTCCAATTAATGATGAAGAGGTGAAGGAGGTGGAAGTTGATCTTGCAGCAAACCAACGCATGCGACAATTCCTAGAGGTTGTCGAGGACATAAAAAAGCTCCAAATTATGGAGCTTGAGCAAGATCAGGTATGGTAAATGCTCCCTTGGTCCTAGTTTGTCTATTTGACTAGGGACTTGTATGCTTTACATTAGGGCATTTAGGTACATTTGATACTTCATTGGTAGTTGTGTAATGCATCTTGGTAATACATCTTGCAATTTTGAATTGTGCATATAGTCAAAGGTTTCCCTTGTACATCAACATCCTTGGTCTTTGGTGCATACAATACTCTTTGGCACTATTGACTACTACAAGATTGGCTTTGGTACCTTTCCATGGTCTCCTTGGTATTTATAAACACTACCCCAGCTAGTTTTGGTATGACTTCTACTTAACTTTGGTTGCCTTTGTATGTTCTTGCTATCTTTGGTGCATACAATACCCTTGGACTCCTAGGTACAATTTTTGGAAGGTTTTGTAGGTAGTTTTGGTCCTTTGCTTTGTTTTGGTAGTGCCTTGGGCCTTCTCATTGTAGGATTGGATTGCCTTGGTACTTCCTTGGCATAGTGCCAATCATTCAGTCTTGGTACCTTTCCATAGTCACTTGGATGGTTTTTAACTCATTCCTTCTACTATTTTTGGTATTGTCTCTAGCTACTTTTTGTAGTAGTGCCTAGTTACTTCCTTGGTACTTTGCTTGGTAGTCTTAGTGGTTTTGAATCTAGGTAGAAAGTCCAAATCTTCATGGGTATTGCTGGTGCAATGATTTATATTTTGTGTGCAATAGCTGGCGCATGGCGTGTTCTGTGAGATTGATTATTTTTCTTTTGTTGTGTAACAGACATAGCATGAAAATCTAGAGGCCTCATGCAAGGAGGGACAGGTCCATTGCCAATTTGTGAATGGGATGCTCAAGGACGTGAAGCAAGGAAAGAGGTTCACGCTCTTCCCAGGCCACCCATTGTCGATATTGACAAAACAATCCATGTGTTTGGCACATGTGCTGCATGCGGGGAGTATCTTAGAGGTGGCGTATGTTTTGGGCAGCTTCGTGTTTGGCACATGTGCTGCATGCGGGGAGTATCTCAGAGGTGGCGTATGTTTTGGGCAGCTTCATGTTAGAGTGTAGGCATTGATAACACCCTCTCTAGTTTAATGCACTTGTGCACACTAGTGGCACATGTGTGAAAGAGGGGTGTGACATTGTAATTCATTTAGTGGAAAAAGTGTATAACAGTGGGCATTATACTCTAAAGGGTAACTTGGCATTGTTTTCAATATGTTGAGGCTTTCTACTTTTGGATTACAATGTTTATTGAGTGAGTCATTTGTGATTGTGCAGACGAGGAAGATGTGACACATGCAAGCCAGGATGTGCAAGGAATAGACACAATGGTTGTGAAGAATGGTGGGCCTGGACCAACAAAGGTTTCTGTTAAGGATGTGGAGGACCTTGTCAGTATGGAACGGGTTCAAAACGTTCTCATGGAATTGGAACCTATTTGAAGGAAGGAGAAAGTGAAGGGGCAAGATGTGTACACAATGAGTGATAGCCAAGGGGTGGATACTACTATGGAGAAGAGGGAGGTTGCTCAAGGCCAGGATAGTGTTGGAATGAATACTGTTGAGGCCTCTGCAACAGACATTGGTGCAGCCAAAGTTTGTCCAAGCTGGGAAGTGATCTATGCTAGGAAAAGGCTACAGCCAGGTGTAGTGCAGAAGGCTACGGAAGGTACCAAGGTCCTGGGCAGCGAAAGGGTAGCGGGAATGTATGTCGAAAGTGGTTTTTTAGGCCAAAAGAGCTAAAGGATGGTCCAAATGGGATGAGGGATCAAGGTGGCCGAAGTACCAAGTCAGTGCTCTCGAATGTAGTGTTCAATGTGCTCTAGAAGCCGGTCCAGACGGCTCATCAAACGGCCCCCCGATGTGCAAGATAATGAAGTTCAAATTTAGAAGGTTTGGTAGATCCCTGACAAAAAGGGCAGCTGGGGACAGATGGCCCAGGCAGGTGTCAGCAGACAGGTGTGTAGAGCTCAAATTATGGAGCATGCCTATCTTCTCAAATTGCCAATCAAAGCTCTAGATAGCAAGTTATGGTCAATTGAGATTTTTCCGGGGGCCAGTTATGGGCCAAGTCGACTACAGGGGAAATAGGGCCATCTGGCGTTTTCTAGGCCTCAACAGGGTTCAAGCAGATAAAGCGTTCTGTTTGGAGTCAGCAAGAAGTCATGGTTCATCGATCAGATTTCCGAGCACCGAGTTACTGCCTGGAAAAGATGGGAGCATTTGGTGGTGGAGTGCATGGAGATAATTTATTTGGTTTTTGCGACGTCAAATAGCGAACTTAAAGGAGTCAAAAGAGGGTGAGATTTGCACGGCCCAAGCCCGACATGATGGAGTCCCGAAATAATTTGGCGGCTCGAAACTCCAACTATCATACAAAGAATGGCAATGCTTAAAAAGGGCACCTTGAGGAGTTTTTTGAAAGGATTTTTTGGAGCATTAGATGCTATCCAAGGGGGAGTATCTGCGGGCTGCCACGTGTGAAATCCCATAGGCGCAGGGCAGGCTCACGCATGCACCGTATATGAGCTAGTCCGTGTGGCCCATTTGAGGTATGAGTTGGAGAAGGGGAGTTTGGAGCCCCCGTTGGCTATGGTGGATCTGGTTGGGCGTTGCGTGAGCGCGGGCCTAGTGGTGCAGGGCGGTAATGCCGGTTGCTTTTAGAGGTTGGAGGCGCTAGTGGCGCGTGCTTGTGTGGTTGGGGTGATGATGTGGCCGCCCGCTAACTGGGGTCCATTCACATGTGGCCCTTGAAGACCCATTTTTTGAAGGCAAGGGAAGAGGGCACTAGCGATATCGCTAGTGCCTCCCCGGTACATAGAGAGAGAGAGAGAGAGAGAGAGAGAGAGAGAGAGAGAGAGAGAGAGAGAGAGAGAGAGAGAGAGAGAGAGAGAGAGAGAGAGAGAGAGAGAGAGAGAGAGAGAGAGAGAGAGAGAGAGAGAGAGAGAGAGAGAGAGGGTATAGCCGGGGTAGATCATGACCAAGTTCAGGAATGTGGAGAGAGAAAGAATAAGGAAAGAGAGGAAGCCCAAAGGGTGGCCAAAGCAGGCAGTCAAGAGCCGGACAAAAATGGTCAAAGGAGTAGTACAAAGCTAAGGGTGAAAATGAAGGATAAATAGATTAAATAAAAAGATGCCAAGGGGAACTAGCGATATCGCTAGTGCACCCCCCCTCAAGTGCAAAGAGAGCATATAAAAATGAGGCGGCTCCATGCTTCCAAACTTTCCAAATTAAGGTGCCAGATGGGCCGATTAGGAAGCAGTTTCCAAAGTTGACGACCCCTCACTATAAAAGCCATTTTTTTACTAAAATGGGGGATTTTTTTGTGCCGTTTGGAGCCTGCAAAGTGGATTTTTTTAATAGAGGATTGTGCCTATCAATCCGTTTGTAATTTTCTTGAAAATGGCCATGGTGATGGCATTGCAAGCCTTTGTACATGCCTTTTAAAGTGTAATCAAGCCACAGTTGCCCCGTTTTGCCATCGTTTCCCCTTCCCCCCTTCTCTTTCTCCTACTTTTGTGTTTCCTCTTGGTGCTGGCAGTGTGGATGTGTGTGCCCCCCAGACTGACGGTGTTTTGTGTGAGAGAGTGAGATTGACCAGCTGTGTGTGTGTGTAAGAGTGGAGACAGATTGTGGCAGTAGGTGTGCTTGTGTGGTGGACTTGTGGAGTGTGTGAGTAGTGGAAAAGAGCAGGTGGTGGTATGCTAGTGTAAAGAGTATTTTTTGAAGGTGTTTTCTGAGAGGATAGGGGTGCTGTAGTATCCTCAGCTATAGAGAGACCCTTGTGTTTGTGCCAGGTGTGTTCCCCCATTCCCCCTCTTCATCTTCTGGGGCCTCCATGGAGGAGGACACTGATTGCTCCCAGTTGATCGACAAGAAGTGGTTTTTGTGTTGGAAGACATGGAGGCAAGAAGCTATGGACCGATTTTCACAGGCTAGGAGAGCCCCGACAAGTGGATGTCGGATTTTGAGCTGTATATGCTATCATTGTGTATGCAGAATGAGGATGGCAAAATTCAGATATTTCCTTTAGTGATGCGTGGAAAAGATAAAGTTTGGTATGAAGCTTTGGAAGGTGAGCCGAGACAAGCGTGGCCGGCTCTATGGGCAAGGTTTCTTCATGACTTTTGCAAGGAGGTGTCCCCAGTCGAGAGGGATGCGAAGTTGAAGGCGCTTAAACAAGATGTAAGTGAAGAGTTCAATTTGTTTTTGGGTCATTTTGAAGAGTGTTGGGTAGAACTAGTGGCAGCCATGCAATTGAGGCTATGCATGAAGAAAATAATGGAAACCGAGGTATAGCTGTTGTGCCGCAAAATTGGGTATGCACAATGTAGGATTTGTCTGAGAAAATGCAGGAGTTGCGGCTCAGCATGATGGATAGAGGACATCCGAGAGGAGCAAGGGGCAAGGCAAGGCCGCTGCCAGGTAGGTGCTACAATTGTGGAGAAGAGGGGCACTATGCACCCGATTGTCCTTAGCCACAAAGAGAGAGAGGAGGCATTTACCCGTTCTTTGGTAGAGGTCAAGGTAAAGGGCAGTTCAATGGTCCAAGAGAACAAGCGGTGGAGAATCCTATGCAGCCAACTCCGCCAAACAGAGGCAAGGTCCCAAGGGTGAATATTATCAGGGTGGATAAGCAGGATATCTAAGTTTTGGCCAATAGGAGAGCAGCTGAGAGAGACAGAAACAAAGCGTGAAACCAGAGCTCGCAAAGGCAAAGAGAAGGGGTACGAAGGCAGAGAGCAGCCTGAGCCTAGCAAAAGAAGGAGACATCGCAAGATCAAGCAAGCGGATTTCCAATTAGGATGTGGCTATCCCGAGTACAACCTGGTAAGTGATGTTCAAAATTAGAAAGAAAATATTACTTTTGGTCAGTTTTGTTAGCTTTAATTCCAAAATTGAGGAGGCAATGGTCCACAAGTGTTAGCACTTGGCTGCCGAGAGCTAAGGAGAATCTGCAAGCAATGTAGAATATGGATTTGAGGGTAGGTAGCCCCACTGATGTCCTTCCACTTGTGGATGTTGTTATAGAGAAGAGGATGCAGGTACATGCCTATATAGACGGTGGAGCGCAGGTTTGTGTCATGACGGAAGTGGCCATGAAGGAGACAGGAGTCAAGGCAGTAGCAAAATCAAATGTGCACATGAGGATGGCCATACTAAAGCTAGGTATCTAGGTGTGGCTCAGGATGTGAAGGTCAAAGTGATGGGCATAGAGTGCCTGATAGAGTTATCTGTGATGAAGGCAAGAGATAATGCTTATCCGATCATCTTGGGCAGGCCATGGATTTTGGCAATATGTGCTAAGCAGGATTGGGAGAGTAAAGTGTTCACCTTGCCTGAAAAAGAGAAGTGGAGACAGATTGTGCTTGATCTAAATACCAAGGAGAGCAATTCTCGTCCTATGGCAGCTAAGGATGAAGGCGACACGACGAGCTACAAGTATGAGACAAAGACAACCTATGATGAAGGCTACACTAGCACAAAGGAAGAGGAGAGCGAGGACGACATGCTGAAGATAGATGTAGATTTATTTGGAGTCACCATAGACAACTCCCTTTTAAAGAAAAAGGTATTCAGCCTCAAACTCATGGCTTAAGCATAGAGGAGGTTTCAAGCATGTTAAGTGAAGATTTGACCAAGGGTAAGAAAGAGAGTTATGTTCAACTGTGTGAATCCTATCCAAACCTATTTGTAATGGAATACAAGCATTTGCGCGGTGCAAGAGGGGTAGAGCACAAGATTTCTCTCAAGGAGGACATAGGCCTAAAGCACAGAAGCTAAGAAGACTAGGGGAAATCCAAAAGGAGGCCCTTTGGCAGGAGATTAATAAGTTGTTGGATGCAGGTATTATATACCCTATGAAAGAGTCAAAGTGGGTCTCACTAGTGGTTATAACCCCTAAGAAGAATGGTAAATGGAGGGTGTGTGTCAACTACAAGCCACTGAATGCAGCAACCAAGAGAAATCACTATCCGTTGCTGTTTCAAGACGTTGGAGAGGGGGAATGGGGGAACACGCCCGACACAAACACAAGGGCCTCTCTATAGCTCAAGGTATACATAACACCCCTATCCTCTCGGAAAACACCTTAAAAAACACTCTTCTCACACTAGTAGACCACTGCCTGCTCAATTTCAATTGTTCACACACTCCACAAATCCACCACACAATGCACACTTACTGCCACGATTTGTCTCCACCCTTACACACACACACACACACACACACACACACACACACACACACACACACACACACACACACACACACACACACACACACACACACACACACACACACACACACACACACACACACACACACACACACATAGCCACTCAATCTCACTCTCTCACACAAAACAACGTCGGTCCGGGGGGGCACACACATCACACTGATCGCACCAAGGGGAAACACAAGAGCAGGAGAAAGAAAAGGGGGGAAAGGGAAACAATAGCAAGAGAAATCCAATGGAGCCTTTCAACACTTTAGAGACACTTTTTACAACTCATTTACATCAAACGGTGCACGCACATGGTCACCGGGCAAGAAAACACGCACTTGGGGCTTTGCAAGCACACACCTCTGCAAACAAAAGCCAATCCAAGAACTCACACACACTCCCTATCTTGGCTCTCTGCAGGCTCACCGGCTCAAGGCTCTTGCAAGAAGCCTACTCTGGCAAAAAGCATGAAAAAAGGCTCAAAAATGGTTTATATAGGGGTGCCCCTTTCAATTTGGGCATCTGGGCTCTGATTGGTCCACCTTGCATCCACATTTGGTTAACTTTGGAAGGAGGCAGCCGCCTCTAGCTTCATCTTCTCTCTTTCTCTTTCTTTTGTACTTGAGGGGGGGTGTCGCTAATGCCCTTTGGTATTTTTTTTATTTTTCACCCCTTGGAAGGCCACCCCTTCCACTCCCTCTTTGATTTTTCCCTTGTACACCTTCATCTGGCCCTTTCCTTGAACTATTCCCCACCAACTTCCTCTCTCTCTATTTCTCTCTCCTCATTTTTTCTTTACTTTTGCTTGCCCTTACCTTTGATTGGTCGGTCTTTGCTAGCCTGGCCTTGAAATGGGCCCGCCCTTTGTACTTGCCCGGGCTCGGGCGCCCTTTGATCACACCCTCTCTCTCTCTCTCTCTCTCTCTCTCTCTCTCTCTCTCTCTTGCCCCCCACGGGACTGCTCCTTTATTATGCACCGGGGAGGGGGGCATTAGTGAGGTTGCTATTGCCTCCCTCCTAGCTTCCACAAAACGGGGCCTCCAAGGGCCGGCCATGGGAACATACCCGTTTTGGGTACTGCTATGTCATGAATGGGCACCAGCCTCCTCTGCCAGCTTGCTCCACTACACAGAGCCTCCACCACCGCCTTCATCTCTCAAAAAAACCCCGTGCAGCCGCAAGCGGCCCCATCATCAATCTCCATAGCCACTGGAGCTCCAAGATCCTTCATTCCCATTCGATGCTTATGGGAGGTGCGCATTCCTGCCTTTATACGCTCCACCTTCATCACCTAGCCTCCCATGTGGGATTTGCCACCGACACGTGGAAGCTGCCTATGAATTGTTTCCAAGGAGTCCCTTCACGTGAAAATGCTTCACTACAAAACTCACCAATAGCCAACTTTTTTGGTCTCTTTTAACCTGTAACACCTCCCTGCTCACATGCTCAATGAGCAGTCTGTTAACCTCAGTGGGAAGAACTCCTTGCCATCTCTGAACCACATGAACCTCATCAAATTTCGGCCTTGGTGTGCTTTCGAACAATGCGTGCAAAAAACCAAAAAAATCATTTGACACCCCACTCTCATTGCCACCTGCCGACTTTGACTTGCAATAACTCCCCACTCCGAGCTCGGATTGGGATTCTGTCAATTTCTCCTAGCTCCACATGAGGCATACTATCATCGAGAACCTTGGTGAGGCCAAAAAGATGCCAGATAGCGCATCCTCCGATGCGGGCAAGTGGGCTCAAACCTTGCCCCCGAAAAATCTTCAACTGATCATAACTTGCTATCAAGAACTTCAATTGGCAATCCGAGAAGACACGCATGCTCCATAATTTGAGTTCTATAAATGTATCCACTGACATCTACCTGGGCTACCTATCCCAAGCTGCCCTGTCTGTCGGGGATCTACACCACCTTCTAACTTTGAACTGCAATATCTTGAGCACCAGGGCTCCGTTTGACGAGCCGTCTGGACCGGCTTCTAGAGCACATGGAACACTACTTTCTAGAGCATTGACTTAGCACTTTGAACACCTTCACCTTCTATCCCATCTGGGCTCATATTGAATCTTTTTTGGCCTAAAGAAACGCTTTAGACATACATTTCAGCTACCCTTTGGCTGCCCAGGACCTTGGTACTTGCCCTAGCCTTCTGTACTGCACGTACCTGTAGCCTTTGCTTGGCATAGACCACTTTCTAGCTCCGACCAAATTTGGCTGCACCATCATTTCCCACCCCCTTGTTGAACATTTATGTTCAACCACACATAGGCTTATTGTACTAAAAAACTGTACACCCAAAACAAACTCTCTGCACACCACAAAAACACCTAGCATATGTACATAAAGTGGCATCTGCTACCTACTTCCTTTGTTCATGCGGGTTGCCCAACCCCCTGCTTTACCTATCATCAACCGCGCAAGAACTCACACACACTCCCTATCTTGGCTCTCTGCAGGCTCACCGGCTCAAGGCTTTGGCAAGAAGCCTACTCTAGCAAAAAGCATGAAAAAAGGCTCAAAAATGGTTTATATAGGGGTGACCTTTCAATTTGGGCATGTGGGCTCTGATTGGTCCACGGAGGTAGCTGCCTTTGGCTTCATCTGCTCTCTTTCTCTTTCTTTTGCACATAAGGGGGGTGCATTAGCGACATCGCTAATGCCCCTTGGTATTTTTTTATTTTTTCTTTTTTTCTCCTTTATTTTTCACCCCTTGGAAAGGCCACCCCTTCCACTACCTCTTTGATTTTCCCCTTGTACACCTTCATCCGGCCCTTTCCTCGACCTATTCCCCACCAACCTCCTCTCTCTCTATTTTTCTCTCCTTATTTGCTCTTTACTTTTGCTTGCCCTTACCTTTGCTTGCCCTTACCTTTGCTTGGTTGGTCTTTGCTAGCCTGGCCTTGAAATGGGCCCGCCCTTTGCACTTGCCCCGGCTCGGGCGCCCTTTGATCACATCGTCTCCTATTCTCTCTCTCTCTCTCTCTCTCTCTCTCTCTCTCACACACACACACACACACACACACACACACACACACACACACACACACACACACACACACACACACACACACACACACACACACACACACACACACACACACACACACACACACACACACACACACACACACAAACACACACCCCTCGTGGGACTGCTCCTTTATTATGCACCGGGGAGGGGGGCATTAGCGAGGTCGCTATTGCCTACCCTCTAGCTTCCAAAACACGGGGCCTCCAAGGGCCGGTCGTAGGAACATACCTGTTTTGGGTACTACCATGTTATCAATGGGCACCAACCTCCTCTGCCAGTGTGCACCACTGCGCAGAGCCGCTGCCGCCTTCATCTCTCAAAAACACCCCGTGTTCCATCGCGCAGAGCCGCAAGCGGCCCCGTCACCAAACTCCATAGCCACCGGAGCTCCAAGGTCCTTCATTCCCATTCGATGCTTATGGGAGTTCACGTTCTTGCCTTTATATGCTCCATCTTCGTCACCTAGACCCCCATGTGGGATTTGCCACCCGACACATTGTCGGGTGTTTTTTGGAGGAAGTAATTGCACATATGTATATACACATGCATGGTGCATCAAATAAAGGATTGCCCATTTTCCCAATCCAGGTGGTACGTGGGGCCCACATGCGTACAGGTAGGACAACATGTACATAGTGCATCGATTTTCACTATTACCAGTACCGGTGTGTTTTTTCTATAATAATGAGGAGTTGGTAGCGCGTAAAACTTCTCGAGGAAGCTATCCGTCGCAGACCGATGACATGAGGTAAGAAGGTGCGTCAGATGGCATCTAGTGGCGTCAGGAAGCCGAACGGGGTCAATATTTGCACGTGGATGAGTACGGACACAACGTAGGTATTTCCTTGTGATAATTATGCAGAAAGGTCATCATAAGGACCATCTTTTGGGTCCGCTTCACGTGGTGGCGGGATGCATTATTGGAAAAAGCTGAGTGCTAGGTGTGCGGATGATGCAAAAAGGTGACAACTATGCACTGCGAGGTCAGTTTTTGGCATGTTCGGGGTCCGTTTGAGGTCATCTAAAAGGACAAGGGTGCCCAAGTAACGAAGTTAAGTGTGGGACTGAAAAAACAGAGAGAAGACCAGAAAAAACATGGAGAGAAGAGGAGGAACAACCGCAACTGTGTTTTTGGGGTTTTTGGAGTCTCTTTTGGTCGTAAACTGCTCATCCGAGGTCGGATTTGAGCACTTTGACATTGTAGACTGGGGTTTTGCACTATTCCGGACGCGATGGCGTTGTCCATTTTGCCAAATTCCTCACAATTTTTTTGCTGTTTTGGCTGTGTAAGTTTCTCATATGAGCGAAGCTTCTTCTCCAATTTGTGATTGTATCTGGCATATTTTACCTATATTGTGTGAGCTATTTGCCCCATTGGTGTTGGCCCAAGATCAATTGTGCCTAAACATTAGAAATTATCCTCTTTTGAGCTGAGATTTTTGGGTGTGTGTGTGTGTGTGTGTGTCTCTGTGTGGAGTGGGTAAATGGGTAGTCTCTCTCCTCTCACTCCATAGGTGTGTTTCCTGTTTCGGCCAGGTGGGTTGCGTAAGCCGAGTGGTGCCCCATAGTGTGTGTGTGTATCATCCCAAGAGTGTGTTTCAGGTCATTATAGAGGTGTTGAGTGTGTTTTCATCCCGCTCACATTCTTTTGGCGCCCCCACGGAGGATCTTCTTCGAGTAGCTTCTGCTTCGAGCTTCAAGCTTCGAGATTCGGGATTACAGATTACAGGTTACAGGTTATAGGGACAGGTACATGTGATTCATACAGGTACAAGTAGCTGGAGTACAGTGATGTACTAGTAGTGGTGTCACTTGCAGTTGTTGTGGGTATGCATCATTTGGCGCCTGTTTGAGCGCATTGTTTGCTGGATTGTACGTTACTTGTGGAAACTGCCATTGTACGCCTTTGTGGAGCCATACTTGGTTTTATTTGGCAGTCCCAGCCATTGTTGAGACTTGTTCTGGAAGATAGTCATTTCTGAGACTTGACTATACGCGATTTGCATTAGCCTTCGTGAGAGGGTCGATAGCGTGAGGTTTTATTGAGCTGGGGGATTCTCAAATGTGGAGATCCTTTCGGTGGTACAGGTAGCTGGAGCACCCTTTTCGTGACCTCGCCATAGGCTATGTACTAGTGATTCCTACTTGATGCTCGGGTTCTATTGTTGGCAGTTTATGCATACATATACAGTCTATATTTTGGGTTCTTACTGCTCTACTTCTGGGGAAACTCTGCCAAAATTTTTCCAAGTTATGATGGCTAGTTTTTTGGTCTTTTAAGCCATTTATGCTGTTATGCTGCTGAAATTTTGGCAAAATCAGAGGATAAGACAGGTGTGATTTCTTGGGAGTTGCATGGTTGACTTTAATGGATGATCAAAATGGTCCTCAATTCAGTCCTTTTCATTTAACTCAAAGAATCCAGATAAATGTTCATGTGTCCAGGAAGATATTTTTCCAGTAGCACATAGTCTTTATGTTCGGGCCAAGAAGATTACGAGAGATCCTGGAATGTCCTTTGCCTGTTGTAATTCCAATGATTAACTATGAAAACTCATTTGATGTGCATGTGTTTGTCTTTATCTAAAGCTGAGGTCCATTGAAGTTTCTGGGAATTAAGTCAGTCAAAAGTTTTGGGTTCTTGCACGTGTGTTCGAAGGGATTCTCAAAGCATCGTAACTTGGGTAGCCATGGCTTTCTCTTATCTGGAGTTTCATGGAAGAAGTGATGGAGATGTGAAAGACTTTTTGGAAAATATGGAGGTTGCTTGCATTAGCAACTAGATTCATGACCCTGTGCAGATGCTACGTCTTCTCCAAATCTGTTTGAAGAGTGATGCACGAGTTTGGTCCAAAGCA
This sequence comes from Adiantum capillus-veneris, assembly GCF_014529385.1. NCBI lineage: Eukaryota > Viridiplantae > Streptophyta > Polypodiopsida > Polypodiales > Pteridaceae > Adiantum > Adiantum capillus-veneris. The sequence continues at coordinate 112,455,686 of NC_140954.1, read as the reverse complement.
TTTGAAGAGGAGTTGCGTGTGGCTGATCCACCTGTAAGATTGAGTTGGGACAATCTAAGGCATTGATTGGAAGTGGAGTTTGTGAAGATAGAAGATCTTGACAAAGTGTCAGGCTTTAGTGCAAAAGGAAGGTGAGCAAGTAGATGCGTACATACGTAAGTTCTCATTGGCATGGGAGCGGATGTGCAAAGCCTTAGCACCACAAGTACCCCCACATGATATGATGAACAAGGACAAGTTCTTGGCTGGTCTTTGGGAGAATATACGTTGGAGAGTGGAGCTAAAGAAGCCTAGGACATATGAAGATGCACTAGAGGTAGCAAGGAAAAAAGAGTGGAAGCTGAGGAAAATGATCCAGTTAAGAGTGGAGTCTTTACCCATGAGGTGTGAATTTCAGCCTATGGATTCTTTGCCAGGTCGCATGCTAGGGGTTCATCTCATGAACCAGTGGTTGCTGTTACTCCTCAGGTTATGCCATCAGTGGTCACTACAGCAGTGCAAGATGATGGGCTAAGGCAAGACATGAGACAAGTGGTAGATTTAATGAAGAATCTCAGCCTAAATATGCTAGGTCAAGTGGGAAATAATCGAGGTCGAGGGAGGTTTGCAAATCAGCCATAGGAGGTGAAGAAAGACCTAGGAATGGTGTTGGACAAAGCAATGGTAGGTTCTAGAGACAGATGCCCACATGTTATAATTGCGGAGAGTTGGGCCACATCAGCCCGCAATGTGATAAGCCACCAAGGATGGGTGGAGACATGTATACATTTCCAAGACAGGTGCTAACTAGGTCAAATGATTATGGCATCGAAATCAAGGGAGATGAAGGAACCAGTGGATTAACCCGGGAGGAAAAGGGAAAGACAAAAGTGATAAGTGTGGTTACCTTGGAGAAGGCATCAAAGCTAGGAGGATACATTAGTGATGCCTATTTGGAAGAGCACCACAGAGGACAAGGAAGGAAGAACTGCCCCAGGTCCTAGTAAGAAGAAGGAAAAGAGCCATGAAGGCAAGATGTCAAAGCCAAGAGGAAAAGAAGGGCTCGTCGCAAGTTTCATGTTTCAGATTTTTCAATAGGGGATGGGAAATTAAGCTATGACTTGAAGGAGGATTTGACGAGCAGGAAAGCGGACGTTACTTTTGGGCAGCTTATAGAGATGGTGCCTAAGCTAAAGCGACACTGGAAGAGGATGGCTAACCCAATGGAGAAAGAGCCAGAGAGGGGTTCAGTGAAGGTGTTGGCAATGGATGAGTTACCAGACATCTGTCCAATAGTAGATGTGTGGCACAAAAGAAAAAATATAGGCCAAGGTTATGTTGATGGTGGGGCTCAAATATGTGTCATAATACACTCATGCGTTGAGAAGATGGGTCTTACAGTGACAAACCATCAGAAAGTAAAATGTTTGGGTGTTGTAAAGAGCTTATAAGTGGAGGCATATGATGCAAAGGCAGTGGTTGATTTTCATGTGATGCCAGCGGGGTCGGGAGCATATCCTATTATATTGGGCATACCATGGTTACGTGCAGTGCGAGGTCAGTTTTTGGCCTGTTCGGGGTCCGTTTGAAGTCATCTAAAAGGCCAAGGGTGCCCAAGTAATAAAGCTAAGTGTGGGAACTGAAAAAACAGAGAGAAGACCATAAAAAATGTGGAGAGAAGAGGAGGAATAGCCGCAACTGTGTTTTTGGGGTTTTTGGAGCCTGTTTTGGCCGTACACTGCTCATCCGAGGTCGGATTTGAGCACTTTGACATTGTAGACTGGGGTTTTGGGCCGTTCCGGACATGATGGAGCTATCCATTTTGCCAAATTTCTCACAATTTTTTTGCTGTTTTGGCTGTGTAAGTTTCTCCTATGAGCGAAGCTTCTTCTACAATTTGTGATTGTATCTTGCATATTTTACCTATATTGTGTGAGCTATTTGCCCCATTGGTGTTGGCCCAAGATCAATTGTGTCTAAACATTAGAAATTATCCTCTTTTGAGCTGAGATTTTTGGGTGTGTGTGTGTGTGTGTGTCTCTGTGTGGAGTGGGTAAATGGATAGTCTCTCTCCTCTCACTCCATAGGTGTGTTCCCTGTCTCGGCCAGGTGGGTTGTGTAAGCCGAGTGGTGCCCCATAGTGTGTGTGTGTATCATCCCAAGAGTGTGTGTCAGGTCATTATAGAGGCATTGAGTGTGTTTTCATATCGCTCACAACGTGGCAGCTTCCCGTGAATTGTTTCCAAGGAGTCCCTTCACGTGAAAATGCTTCACTAAAAAACTCTCCAATAGCCAACTTTTTTGGTCTCTTTTAACCTGTAACACCTCCCTGCTCACATGCTTAATGATCAATCTGTTGAGCTCAGTGGGAAGAACTCCTTGCTCGCTTTGAACCACATGAACCTTGTCACATTTCGGTCTTGTTGTGCTTCAAACAATGCGTGCAAAAAACCAAAAAAATCATATGACACCCTGCTCTCATTGCCAACTGCCGACTTTGACTTGCAATCACTCCGCACTTCGAGCTCTGATTGGGATTTTTTCAATTCCTCCTAGCTCTACATGAGGCATACTATCATCAAGAACCTTGGCCAGGCCAAAAATATGCCAGATAGCGCATCTTCAAACGTGGCCCCTGAAAAATCTTCAACTGATCATAACTTGCTACCCAGAGCTTCGATTGGCAATCCGAGAAGGCAAGCATGCTCCATAATTTGAGCTCTAAAAATGCATCTATTGACATCTTCCTGGGCCACCTGTCCCCAACTGCCCTGTCTGGTGGGGATCTGCAACACCTTCTAACTTTGAATTGCAATATCTTGAGCACCGGGGCTTCGTTTGACAAGCCGTCTGGATCGACTTCTAGAGCACATCAAACACTAATTTTTAGAGCACTGACTCAACACTTCAAACACCTTCACTTGGTCTCCCATCTGGGCTCATCTTGAAGCTTTTTTGGCCTAAAGAACCACTTTGGATATACATTCCTGCTATTGTTTGGCTGCCCAAGACCTTGGTACCTGCCTGTAAGGACAGGGGTCTTATGGGCAAGGCCACCAACATGATTGAACAGTGTGTACTCTAGGGAGAGTCTATAAGATAGCATAGATGGGTAGCACACGCATTACCATCGCCCTTTCACTGGTATCCGAGCTATTTTTGGGAGGAGACGAAAAGCGGGTTGCACGTTCGACGCGCTGCTTATCTCCTACGTTCCACAGATAGTGACGTCTCTGTTGTGCAGCAAAAAGAAGACAGGTACAATTTCTTGTGCGAAACACGCACAGACAGATAGCGACAGCCGACCGCAGACGCGACCGCAGACGCCCCACCTACGCCCTCCAGAATGGGCGACTAAGGCAAACTCGATCGAAAACTTGATAGCACCGAGGCTCCGAAGGCTTCCCTTGGCACCGTTGGCTGCATGCGTAGGAATGCCCGCTTAACCCTTGCATAAATGAGGGTTGAACCCACCCCATAAGGGTAAGAGGCCAACACTTTACCGTCAAGCTATTGACCCTTGTTGTGTATAACAAAGAAAGATAGAATACTTGTGTTGAAAGGAAAGCTAGAAGAAAAGGGAAAGCTTCAAACTTCAAGGAAGTAGTTTCACCCTTCCTTTTCACTTCATGGAGGAAGGCAAGTTTTCCTCCAAAAGTTCTTTTTTTCCTCAAGGAGGTAGCTTCAAAGTGAGCAAAAGCCTTCACAAAAACGATGAGTTTTTGTGAAGAGACAACAAAGGTGTTCTTACAACGAACGATACGTGAAGTGCTACAATTCCCGCAAAGCGAGATTCGCATGCAACACAAATTGCGTAGCATATAAAACACAAAGACTTCAATTTCACAAGGTACAAGTTGAAACTTTTTCTCTCTTTACATTAGTGTGTGTTTACCATGGCCAGTGAGGATATCCCACTTACACACACTTTTGATTTTGAGCACGTAGATTAAAATCAAGGCACCATGGGTGCTACTGACACTAATATGCATGATGATGATGATCTAGGAGATCATGGACTTGTAGATATGGCTTCTTTCAAGACTTTGGAACATCGCCAAAGCGTACTTGAAAGCAACCTCTCTACACTCGTGCAAATGTTACCAATCTTACGGAGCTACTTGTGAAATTTATGAATTCACAGTCGACTCAAGGAGCCACAAGTGGCACGGTTCAAGGGAACCAAGCTCGCATGACTCAAGGAGTCCAAGAGACAAGTGCTGCAGAATATGCAGAAGGTAGCAATGTATTACTTAAGAATATCACCATTCCTGAGTTTCACGGGGAAGAGCATGATTGCAACAAGGATGCGGTCAATACGTTCTTACACAAATGGAGTGATATTCATAGATTGAGACATACCCCGGATATAAAGACGGTTGTGGAAACAAGTCTATCTCTTAAAGGCAAGGCCTATAAGTGGTGAATGACATTTCCAATAGATGTTCGTCCTCCGTCTTGGGATGTGTTTCAAGCTTCTTTCTCCAAAGAGTTTTTGGACTCCAATGAAGAAGATAAGAATTGGTTAGCATGGGATGCATGCCGCATGTCTGGTCTCTCTCTCACACAGTACCTTTCGAAGTATAGGTAAATCATATTAAAACTAGAAGGTCTAGATAAATTCCAAAAGATACGGGGTTTTAATAGGGGTCTTGACAAAGACTATCGTCTTTATGTCAAGACCCAACATCCATAAACTTTGGAAGAAGTCATCAGTCATGCCCAAAGATATGATGATGACCAAGAGAGGAAAGGAAATGTTCCTTACTCTAAGAATACTTTTGCTAAGAGCAATGTGGCTAAGAGCCAATGGCAAGGTAGATCTCCCACACATTCCAAGAGGAATAAGAGACAATCTACCCCTCCACGCCCACAAGAGGCTAAGAAGCTTAAGTGTAAGAAACTAGGAAACTAGGCTCTACTGGATCCTCCTCCCAACCTCCCTTTATAGGTGGGCTCCTAGCCCCTTGCCCTAGACGGATCCCCTGTCCACACTGCCTAGCCCAGCCCTTGGCTGTAGTCCTTGCCTAGCCCAGTTCTTAGGGTACAGGACCCGTGTCCTGACATTACTCCCCCCATAAAGAAGAGTTTTTGTCCTCGAAAACAAAAGTGAGAAACTTCTTCTTAAGAACACTAATGTCTTCCCAAGTGGCACCTTCTTTAGGTCGGTCTTTCCACTTGATCAAGGCTTGTTGTCGTACATGATGGCGTGTACGCAACTCATGATAATCCATAACACATTCAGGTTCATGCGGTAACGTAGGAGGTTCAATGTAATCGGCCAAAACATGGTGGTCAATGACGTTGTCGTCCCCGTGTAACCGCTTTCGTAACGGTGAGAGTGGGATGGAAACACACAGAACGCCTCTATAACGACCCAACACACACTCTTGGGAAGATACACACACACACACTATGGGGCACCACTCGACTTACACAACACACCTGGCCGAGACAGGGAACACACCTCTGGAGTGAGAGGAGAGAGACTATCCATTTGCCCACTCCACACACACCCAAAACAATCAGCTCAAAAGAGGATAATTTCTGATGTTTAGATACAATTGAGCTTGGGCCAACACCAATGGGGCAAATAGCTCACACAATATGGGTAAAAGATACCAGATACAATCACAAATTAGAGCAGAAGCTTCGCTCATAGGAGAAACTTACACAGAAAAAATAGCAGAAAAAGAGTGAGGAATTTGGAAAAATGGACAGTGCCATCGCGTCCGGGACGGCCCAAAACCCCAGTCTACAATGTCAAAGTGCTCAAATCCGACATCGGATGAGCAGTTTACGACCAAAACAGGCTCCAAAAACCCCAAAAACACACCTGCGGCTGTTCCTCCTCTCTTCTCCATGTTTTTTCTGGTCTTCTCTCCTTTTTTTTCAGTTCCCACACTTAACTTTATTAGTTGGGCACCCTTGGCCTTTTAGATGATCGCAAACGGACTTCGAATAGGCCAAAAACTGACCTCGCAGTGCATAGTTGTCACCTTTTTGCATCATCCGCACACCTGGCACTCATTTCTTTTCAATACTGCATCTCGCAACCACGTGAAGTGTCCCCAAAAAGTGGTCCTAATGATGACCTTTATGCATAACTCTCACAAGAAAACACCCACGTTGTGTCCGTATTCATCCACGTGCAAATATTGACCCCGTTTGGCCTCCTGACGCCACTAGATGCCATCTGACGCACCTGCTTACCTCATGTTGTCGGCCCGCGGATAGCTTCCTCAAGAAGTTTTACGTCCTACCAACTCCTCATTATTATAGAAAAAACACAATGGTACTAGTAATAGTGAAAATTGATGCACTATGTACATGTTGTCCTACCTGTACACATGTGGGCCCCACATAACCACCTGGCTCTGGAAAATGGCAATTCTTTATTTGATGCACCATGCATGTGTATGTACATATGCGCAATCCCTTGCTCCAAAAAACTCCTGACATAATTTGCCCACCCCCTAGCCTGCTAGATCATTCATGATCAGCAGCAGCAAAAAGAGATATGAGGCTCGCCTCATCACAGGTCTCCTCATCCCTCACAGACATCACTTGCTCCACAGACAGCTCATCCTGCTCCACCACCATCAATCTAGCATGATAGAACTGAAGACACAATCCATTTACCCTTGACTTATGTAGAACCCCATCCATGTTAGCCAACTGATATGTACCATTCGAGAAACACTCCACTACCTTGAAAGGGCCTTCCCACTTGATTTGAAACTTCTTTTGGAAGGTGTTGTCAAGCTTACTGTTGTAGCGCAAAACCAAGTCATGCTTCTTGATACCCTTACTTTTGACCTTTTCATTTATCTTTGCCAAAGCCTTATCCTACATCTGCCCATAATGCTCCAATGCGCTCATCCTATCCAACTGAACCTCTTGTAACTGCAAGAGCCTCTCTTTGAATGCATCACTAGGCGGCCCAAGCAACTTCTCTAACATCTTGACCGCAGGCAACTCTACCTCCACAGGCAATAGTGCTTCCTTTCCATACACCAAATGAAATGGAGTAAACCCTGTACCTGTCTTCACCGAAGTACGGTAAGCGCATAATACACTAGGCAATTCCAAATCCCAATTCTTTCCTTGGTGCTCTGTCACTTTAGAAAGAATTTGTACCAACTCACCATTGAATCTTTCATTTAAGCCATTACAGTGCGGTAATAAGGAGTGGTATGCTGGTGCCTAATCTTCATCTTTGCGCATAATAAGTCTAGCAGTTTAGCTCTAAATCCAGGCCCCTTATCTGAAAGTAGCTCTAATGGCACCCCAAACATGCAACATATTTCATCATACACAAATTTTGCCACATCCTTTGCAGTGATCTGTTTTACTGCTATAGCCTCTGCCCATCTAGAGAGATAGTCCACTGCCGTCAAGATATAGCTTTTGCCACTGATTGTGATAGATAACGGGCCTATTGCATCAATCCCCCACTTTTCAAACACATCAAATGCCATAATGGTTTTTCGTAGCTCTGGCTTCAACACTCTCTTCCCAAATGCTTGACACCTATTGCAAGACCTACACCAATGGTGAACATCCTTGTGCAAACTAGGCCATACATACCCCTCTTGCAAAATCTTATGCAAGGTGATCTTTAGAGCAAAATGGCCACCACATGCGCCTTCATGATTCTCTTCCAACACTCTGTAAAGATCCTCCCGCCAAGGTACACGTCTCAACACAAGATCAACCCCTTTCATGTATAAGACATCACCAATCAATTTGTACCTGTATGCTTTACGCACAAAGCCATACTTCTTAGACTTCTGAATCTCCTTTGGAATGATTCCTGTTAGCAAAAAGTACTCTTCTTGAGCCAAACTTTCCCGGCCATGATAAAGAGGTAAGTTGGTCCTCAACACAAATAGCTCCCCCTTGAGCTGCTTCATGTGCCTCTCCATTTAGAGCACGTTCAATGTGTCTGATGCTCCATGCTTCGAAATTTTTTAACAGTCCTTTAATTTTGAAGCACATTTCCTTCAATGAGGTGTTCTTGCTCTTCCACACACCCAGCACTTGCTTCACCACTAACAAGGCATCACCTTTTATGCTCAACCTTCGAACCCCATGCTTCTAACAAATGTGTAATCTGGCTTCCAAAGTAGCATATTCAGCCTCATTGTTACTATGAGCATCCAATTTGAACCCTCTCTTGCATACTAGCTTCCCCTCTGGATCATAAAGTGCTATACCCCCTGAAGCCGCATCATGGCTCTTTCTGTATGAACCATCAAAGAACAACACATGTGCATTGCTGATCTGTGGCACTTCTTCAACTACCTTTCTCACCACCTCTTCCTTAACAATAAGGGGATTCTCCTTGTACGTCAACAAATCAGCTAGGGTAGCCCTTGTACTATCTTCCACTAGAAAAGAGAACTCAAATTCTTGCAGCTCAATTACCCATTTCTTGACCACATTTGACATGTTAGTGCCATTAATTAACTGTGGCAAAAGGCATAACTCGTCAAGAAAACAAAAGGTCGTGGTAGCAAGTAATGACGAAATCGTCGACAAGCAAATATTACACTGGCCATCACTAGCTCTACTTCCGAGAATTTTCTCTCTGCTACCAGCTTCACACGGCTTGCACAATACACTGGCCTCATATAATGGCTGCCCTTCCCCTTTTGCAATAGCATGGCTCCAATGGCATCCTCCCCTACTGATGGATTTACATAAAACACTTGCTCCCAATCAGGAGCCTGCATGGCTCACAACCCCCCTAACACCTCTTTCACCTCTTGAAACACTTGTTCACACTTGTCATCCCATTGCAATGGATCATGCTTTGCCACTTGTTGTAATGGATAAAGGAGCTGCGAAGACAATGGAATAAACCGTGCCATGTACTTCACTTTGTGTATAAAGGTTGCCAATTGCTTTGTACTCGTAGGTGATGGAAGAAGAATAATAGACTTAACCTTGTCTGGATCAGCCTAAATGCCATTTTCTGACACCATATGGCCCAATAACTTCACCCTTGGCTGTGCTAGATGACATTTCTTTGGATTTAGTTGTCCTCCACATTCATCATATCGAGCCAATACCATCTGCAACTTCTCATGGTGTTCAGCCCTACTGCTATAGACACAGAAGTCATCCATAAAAGCTTTAACACAACTACCAATGAATGGTTCCAACACCCAATTTGCTCTCTTTTGATAGAAGGAAGGTCCATTTGACAACCCAAATGGCAATACTGTATAGCAATAGCAGCCCCATGGCATAATAAAAGTTGTCTTTGTGCGGTCTTTAAGAGAAATCTTCAATTGAAAATAGCCTGAAAAACCATCACACACACTGTACCTCTCATAACTTGCCACTGAATCCAAGATCTGATCGATGAATGGAAGAGGATATGGGTTCTTCTTAGTGGCTGCATTTAAGGGTTTAAAATCTACACAAATTCTCCACTTCCCATCCTTCTTTGGACTGACTACAACTGGACTCACCCATTCTTTGGTCTCCACAGGGACTATGAACCCTACCTTCAATAACTTGTCCACCTCTTCTCGCAAGGCTTCCATTTGCTCTTGACCCATCCTTCTTAGCCTTTGCCGCACTAGTTTAGCACCTTCTTTCAGCTCTATATGCATCTCTTCACCCTTGAACCCTCTGATCTCTTCATATGAAGTAATGAACAAATAAGGAAAACTAGACAGCATTTGCAAATATATCTCCTTCTCCATAGTTGAGAGGTCTCCAGTAATCAATTGTGTCATCAATTCCTGCTTCTTTGACAATTCAACCTTGGTTTGCATCAGCCCTTCAATCACTTCATAAGGCCCTTCACTTTCATCTTCAACTTCATTCGCAAATGCAACTAAACCAGACTCCTGGGTTTCTTTATCCATCAAAAGAAATGCAACATCAGCGTCCTCATCACTGCTGGTAGTGTTATCACTGTCCTCATCTGTCACCGTGGAATAGTATTCATCACTAGACTCATCCTCATCTTCATAAAGATCCTCTAATAGTTTCCTTGTGTCCATATTATAAAGCTTCTTGGTACCTATCTTTCCATAGAGGCTAATCGTACCATGTCGTCAATCTTGAACAACTCCCACTGCACGTAACCATGGTCTGCCCAGTATAATAGGATATGCTCCCAACCCTGCTGGCATCACATGAAAATCAATCACTGCCTTTGCATCATATGCCTCCACTTCTAAGCTCTTTACAACACCCAAGCTTTTAACTTTTTGATGGTTTGCTAATCTGATCCGAAAACCGGACACCCCAGCCACTGTGAGACCCATCTTTTCAACGCATGAGTGTGTTATGACGCATATTTGGGCTCCGCCATCCACATAACCTTGTCCCAAATTTTTCCTTTTATGCCACACATCTACTATTGGACAAATGTCTGGTACCTCATCCATTGCCAACACCTTTACTGAACCTCTCTTTGGATCTTTCTCCATTGGGTTAACCATCCTCTTCCACTGTCGCTTTAGCTTAGGCATCATCTCTATAAGCTGCCCAAAAGTAACATCTGCCTTCCTGCTCGTCAGATCCTCCTTCAAGTCATAGCTTAATTGCCCATCCCCTAGTGGAAAATTTGAAACATGAAACTTTTGACGAGATCTCCTTTTCCTCTTGGCCTTGACATCCTCGCCTTCATGGCTCTTTCCTTTCTTCTTACTAGGACATGGGGCACTTCTTCCTTCCTTATCCTCTATGGTCCTCTTCCCAATAGGCATCACTAATGTATTCTCTAGCTTTGATGCCTTCTCCAAGGTGACTACACTTAGCACTTTTGTCTTTCCCTTTTCCTCTTGGGTTAATCCACTGGTTCCTTCATCTCCCTTAATTATGATGCCATAATCATTTGACCTAGTTAACACCTGTCTTGGCAATGGATACATGTCTCCCCCCATCCTTGGTGGCTTATCACATTGCGGGCTGATGTGACCCAACTCTCCACAATTGTAACATGTGGGTGTCTGCCTCCAAAAACTACCATTTGTTCTCCACGTTTTTTGTGGTCTTCTCTTCTTTTTTTCAGTTCCCCACTTAGCTTTATTAGTTGGGAACCCTTTGCCTTTTAGATGATCTCAAACGGACTCCGAACATGCCAAAAGCTGACCTCGCAGTGCATAGTTGTCACCTTTTTGCATCATCTGCACACTTGGCACTCATTTCTTTTCAATAATGCATCTCGCAACCATGTGAAGTGGCCCCAAAAAGTGGTCCTAATGATGAACTTTCTACATAAATTTCACAAGAAAACACCCACATTGTGTTCGTATTCATCCACGTGCAAATATTGACCCCGTTCGACCTTCTGACGCCACTAGATGCCATCTGACGCACCTGCTTACCTCATTTTTTCGGCCCGCGGATAGCTTCCTCGAGAAGTTTTACGCACTAGCAACTCCTCATTATTATAGAAAAAACATATTGGTACTAGTAATAGTGAAAATCGATGCACTATGTACATGCTGTCGTACCTGCACACATGTGGGCCCCACGTAACCACCTGGCTCTGAAAAATGGGCAATTATTTATTTGATACACCATGCATGTGTATGTACATATGCGCAATCCCTTGCTCCAAAAAACTCCTAACAACGGCTAACATGAAACACCGGATGAATGCGAGAGTGTGATGGTAGTAGTAGCTTGTAGGCACGATCACCAACTCGCTTGAGTATTTTGAAAGCTCGTTACCTGTTCATCCCTAAATGAAGGTTACGTGCCAACGTACTCTGTCAGCACACCTAGTAAGTCCTTGACGTATGAAAGTATTGACACAATCTCCAACCCCACCACAAGAGGTGTTCAAAGTCGAAAATTGTACTTAAGCAAATTCTAGAATAGGGAGGAAATCATCTATTTAAAAATGCGTTGTGCTAACGTATGCTCTTAGCAGATCCTTTAACACAAGATTACTCTTTGTAATCTTTGTAATCTGCCTATCCCCTTGGATAACTGACAGTACTGAGGTGTGTTTTCCTCACGGTTTACAGTCAGTCGTCCCGGATGACTAGTAAACGGGAAATCACAATAGTGTTTAACATTCCATGACCTCTATTGGTGATTAGTGGATCCAAAAGTAATCTCATAGAGATAGTGCACATAGAGTGCAAAATGCTTCATAAGCAACAATCTGTGGAAAATGCATGCCGTTCCAAATCAGCCCTTGCTAAACAATAGGACCCATAACACCTAGTGTGCATGCATTTAGCAAAAACTAACCGAACCTGTATATCCATAATGATGCTTGCCAATACTTATGGAAAATGTGATGTGCCTGGCACGCAGTAAAAGGAATGTAAATAGTTCTGAAAAGAAACTAAATACTTTTAGTTTGCAATCTTTTGCAAGCCTTGTTGAAACGTCTGAATCACAATAAAAGGTGAAACATTGATCACTTCTAGATACAGACAATGAAACTTTTTCATTATAACATCTTATAGCCTTGCTATATTTATAAACAACCATCTGTAATGTTGTTTAGCAGTACTTGTATCTTAACAAGTCATTCTAAGTATCCGACAATTTCTGGCTACGAAATTTCTCATGATACTTCGTGCTAAAAATGGTCTAGAAAACAGATGTGACCAGCACGCAGGGACTTTGTCGTGACACATAATTGACATAATGGCGCCAGTGTCAGTCCAGAGACTCATATTCTCCACATGTGGAATATGTCTCATATAAGGATGTGTGAAAAGGAACATCCTTCTAGTACAAGACGTACTTGTGTGTGGAGGTAACTACAGACACTCTAGGAAGGGAGTGAGAGGGACCCTCATTCATTGCTCCACACGGGCTAAACTGAACTCCTTGAGTTCCTAGACCATGTTGTATCCCATGTGACAACATGTGCCATATTGAATCCTACAAGTGGAGTCATAACAGCATAAGGCAGAAATATAGATTGGACACTTGGCCCAAAATACTGTGTGCCGACATGCCCTTGGCATGGCTCTATAACATTCAAGAGTATTTATATGTCTTGAAAAACCAAGTAAAGCATACTAAAAATGGAATAACACCAAATCAATGTTCACTTACCCGTATTCAAATGGAGAGGAGCACGTCCCCTACCTGAAAAACAAATAGTATTGCACTGGGAACCTTGTTTGTTGCCTTTACAACCTAAGCCCGTGAATTAGAATCTACGTAGTCAAATCCCTTGATAAGACTTCTTTGTAGAAACTGATCAACTACGAGATAACGGTAACCATCATAGTTAACCGTGTACAGATTGAGTGGAATCAACTTAAAAAGTGTGTTTGTCTGCTACCGCGTGGTAGATTGCGGAATTCTTTCCTTGAAAGTAGAACTGGGAGAGATCAACTGTGATCCTCAAAGCAGATCAAACTGTGATCCGTAATGCCTATAGGGTGATGTAGCAATTACTCGTTGGGTCTTACCGTATGTCCATAGATACTTCGTAGTGCTATAGAGAGAGCTGGAGACGCACACGAGTGAACTACCGATCCCTTAGAACCATGTTGTCACCCCTGATTGCTTGTCCGTCCAAGGAATACCAACAAGCATTAGGGAAAATTTGGACTCTCAAAGGGGCCTTATAAGGAGTTTGACTTCCTCTCTCATGTCCAAAACGGGCGTGCAGTAAAATTTTTGCAAATCAACTCTAAAGTTGGCGGACATTTGGCAGTTAGAATCTCCTCTTCAAGCTCTTTCTAATGATATATAGCACGCCACAAGATTTCTCATATTTTGAAAGATTCTATTTTTGATTCTCTGGTGATGTGACAACTCCATCTAGAATCTAGAGAATAAAAAATAGAATCTTTCAAAATATGAGGAATCTCATGGCATGCTATATATCAATAGAAAGAGCTTGAAGAGTAGATTCTAACTGTCAAATATCCGCCAAGTTTAGAGTTGATTTGCAAAAATTTTGCCGCACGCCCGTTTTGGACATGAGAGAGGAAGTCAAACTCCTTATAAGGCCCCTTTGTGAGCCCAAATTTTCCCTAATGTGGATCTTATCCTAGATTTAGCAATGGCCCGTAGCCACCGTGCGTGGCTCCTAGCCCGTATGGCAATGAGTGTTCAATCGATAAACCGATGAAAATAAATGTGAATGGCACCTTGTCCAATTTGTAGGTGAGAATTGTAGAGCATCTTGGCTCCGGAGAACTCAGTAGTCAAACATGAAACGAACTTCATAGAAAATTTTCATTTTGTTCGTTTAGAGAAAGAGATTAAGAACGAACAGAAGAGCATGCTGGGCTAAGGAGCTTTCCTATCGTTGCTAGTGTATGTGCCCAGAATGTGTGTTCTTAGACATCTTATGCGTGACTGCCAGCTTATCGTATAAGCATGCAACCATCTGACTATATGGTGTTCGCATCGCGAGAGGGATCACAAGTCACAGCGTGCCCATCTACCATGTATGGGTTGTGAATCCATTAGAAGTTTTTAGGTTGTTTTGTGTGCCTTGATAGCAACCGAAAATTATGGGAAACAATGCATAAATAATAGTGTCCTTGATAGAGTGATTTGTGAGAGCGTACTTTATACCATCTGGGTAGCATGCCTTGCATACAAAAACGAAAGCCCGTGGCTACCGTGATAACCGTTGAAGTCAACACCCTAAGTGCCTTGCACCGGTTAGATTGGTAGGGATTCGATGAGATGATATCCTGAATAATGTAGGTGCCCCAAACTTGGTTGCCAACGGCCCTTGTTGCCGAGGTACTCGGAGTACAAATTAGAAGCCTTATGTCATGTAAAATGGGCCAAGCATTTGGTTTTTCATAATATTGTCCAAAGTGAATGCAAAACATGAGTTGTAGGACACATGTATCATATACACCCTAATCCAGTGATCTTGCATGCATCTTAGAATGTTTTCGGAAGATCATATAAGCCAAGATGGTGTGACTGGTCATACCAAAAAGGACTGTGGCAGAAAACAATTGGGGTTTAACAGTACCGAATTCAAAAAAAACGTACAATACGCTGAAAATTCCATATTGAAGTATGAGAAAATGGCTACGCATAACATAAAAAAGCCATATAATTACTGTGCCATGCACCAAAACTGGAGTTTATGTCAAAGCACAAACTCATGCATCATGCTTAAGTTTTCCGACATGTGGGAACTGCTTTTTTTGATGTGCTCCTAAGCAAATAAAGCATAATTTTTGACTTTTTTCACACGTTGAAATTCGGATGGTGATAGGCGCTTCTTGACCACGTTGGTCGTGCCCCGATGTGTTCCGACAACTGAAGTATTGTGGTCATGTTGGACCTCTTTGGTCATAACTGGTAAATTGGCAACCCCCTGGGTTGCTAGCAAGTGGAGAGCTGATTCTGGTAGCTTTCTGTAAATTAGTTGTGTAAGATTTTCTACTTGTGTAACCAAGATTTGAGCCCTGACAGCGAGCTTGCGAAATCGTGCATCAAAAGTTTTCCAGTCCTGTCGAGACGAGTGACAAAATTCCTGGCACCTGGCAATTGACTGTCATCCTGTAGAATATCCAACACGCTCTATGGAGGAGGGGTTGACAAACGAGGAGACAGAGATTGATCACCTGGGTTTGCACCATCCATCCCTGTTGCCACGAGGGTACTCTCTGTGAGAGTATCCGGCCGCATGACATCCACAGGTGGAGCCCATTCGATATATTCAAAGTCAAACATGTGTTGATCATCAATTTCCGCACTCATGGAAATCTATGTTGTGTGAATAAACGAGAAAATAGTACCTTGGAACAAAAACTCGTAACCGTATTGAACAGAAAGGTAGTTAGCCGTGCTAACCTTGCCGGCGGTCGTAAAGAAGGTGAACTTCCAATCTCGGTAGAATTGGCAAAGAGGTGAAATCACCGAGGAACTTCAACACTAGCTCGTAGAAGGTTGCAATAATTAACTGAGGAATTATGTCTTCAACTGAACTGAACGTCTAAGTTGATATCGGATTGTAAATCCCAAGCCACCACGAAATCAGCACTTGATTTGCAGTCGAGGATGCCCTTGCAAACACCGATGTATGCTTCGTATGCTTTGGTGAAGTTATGGTTATCGTGTATGGTCCGACTTCTTGGTCTTCGTAAGCACGGCGGTGTTGAATCCAACCAAGAGCAGCTTGAAAATAATGAGCAAATCGACAGTCGATGATTCACTCGAAAGCAAGGAGCAAAGTCGAGTTTCCAATAATCTGGTTTGCGTCGTATGCAATACACCAGTTAGTTTTGGCACTAGTCGATGAAGGTTTCAGCCGGCAAGAAGTTGAAATATGTGAATCCAACTGCAGACGCGTGCGATGCGGTTTGCATCATATGCAATCGCCAAATTGCTAGAAATTTGGCCAATTGATGGCTTGTCGTAACTTAAAGAAAAAAAACTATGTGCCAAAAGGTCGAACTGCTGGATGATGCCCACCGTATTGAAGAGGAGAGCCGTAGAGAAACGGGTTCCGTGAACCGTGTAAGCCGGCTCTAGCTTTTAGGTCCACTAGGGTTGTCCTAGTGGGAACGGCCAGCCCTTAAGCGTTTTTGTAAAAAACAACGTGAAGAAATCTGTTGCAAACAACGCGGCCACCTGCGCAGGCCTTTAGAGAGAGATAGCTCGCGATGGCTAGCTCTACTGAAGCCGGCAAGAGACGAAAAACGTCTAGCTCCTCCTTGCGCTCCAACTGAGCCTAATATCGAAGGATTTGAAGCAGGTCGAACAACGCCATTGTCCTCGACTAGGAGTTGCTGCACGCGCTCGGCCTTGGCTTCCTCTTTCTCCTCCAATTTGAGGTTGCATGCACATGCAAAGCCAAAAACGACTGGCTCTCCATGCGTGTGTCCTAAAAAAGGAGTGGCTTTGATACCAGTGTAAGAAACTAGGAAACTAGGCTCTACTGGATCCTCCTCCCAACCTCCCTTTATAGGTGGGCTCCTAGCCCCTTCCCCTAGATGGATCCCTTGTCCACACTGCCTAGCCCGGCCCTTGGCCGTAGTCCTTGCCTAGCCTAGTTCTTAGGGTACAGGACCCGTGTCCTGACATTAAGCAATCACGAGATACTCCACGTGGGTCTCTCAACACTATTGATTTTGAGTGTGCAAAGAAAAACAATTTGTGTTTTAGATGTCTTTTGGACCAACATAACAAGAAAGATTGTTCTCTTTTGCAAGGCAAAGAAAAGGCCATGCACACAGTGCAACACCTCACATTAGATTCATCTCCTAAATATTGTGCTGTAGAGGTTCTTCATATGGAAGAAAAGCACAAGTATTGTGTGCCTGATTCAATGTGGCAAGCCAACTTTGGCCCCCATGACTTGATTTGCATGCAGGTCACTATTAACGGACAACGTGTTCGTATTTTAGTGGATGATGGTGCAACTCATAACTTCTTGAACTATAAGCTAGTCAAAAAATTGAAGCTTACACAGACTCCTTGCTCTCACAAGTATGTGGTGGAGCAGATGTCTGGGAATGATAAAGAAGTATGGGAGACGGTAGTTCAAAGGGTTGAGCTTATTATTCAAGATCATACGATGACCCTTGACTTCCAAGTTATGAACATGGACCGTGCTGATGTAGTTTTAGGACGGGAGTGGCTGCATGGTTTAGGAAACACATTGCACACTAGTTATAAACACAACTCCTTATCCTTTATGGACAATGGTAAACATGTGATTTTGCTTGGTGAGAAAAATATACCATCTGCACCTCTTATATGTACAACCGAGATTTCTATTTTACAAAAAGCAGATTCAATAGATGAAGTCTTTTTGTGTTACTGCTTGTCTCCAAGACTTGTGAATTCTCAAGAGCAAAGTACGGTGAATTCTAGTAATGGTATGCAAAGTGCAATGAATTCTACTAATAAGCAAAGTGTTAACAAACTGTTGTAAAACAAACATTACAAGAATTACAAAATTCTACATCGCATCATAACTCTAGTTTACTTTCTCCTTTTGTACGGCAAAAGCTAACTCACTTAGTCACAGAGTAGAGTGATGTGTTCTCAAGTGATTTACCACCAGGTTTACCCCCGACATGTGATGTGCAGCATGGCATAGATGTCTTGCCAGGCACTAAACCGGTCAGTAAACCACCTTATTGTATGAGTGCTAAAGAAGCCAAGGAGGTTGAGAGTCAGTTGGATGACTACGTCCCTCGTGGTTTCATTAGACCTAACACTTCACCTTGGGCATCACCAATTCTATTGGCAAAAAATAAAGATGGTACTATGCGCATGTGAACAGATTATCGTGGATTAAATGAAAAAACCATCAAGAACAAGTATCCTCGACCTTGAGTGGATGAGTTGTCTGATCAACTCCACGCGGCAAGATACTATACAAAGATAGATCTTCATTCAGGATACCACTAGGTGCGTATCCTACTACAAGATATCTCCAAAACTGCCTTTAGAACACGGTTCGAGCACTTTGAATTTTTGGTTATTCCTTTTGGTCTAACCAATGCTCCAGCTATATTTATGACACTCATGGATAGTGTCTTACGTCCCTATCTTGGAAAATTTGTTGTGGTTTTCCTTGATGACATTCTCATTTACAGTAAGACTGAAGATGAACACATGGAACACTTATGATTAGTGTTCGAATAGCTACGAGCTCACACACTGTATGCTAAGCAAATCAAGTGCGATTTCTTTTCAACAGAGATACATTACCTCGGTCATGTGATCTCTTATTTTGGCCTCAAAATTGACACTGACAAGGTCACTGCCATTCTTCGATGGTGCCACATCCCAACACGGTTGAGAAGCTTCAAGTATTTTTAGGCATGGCTGGATTTTATCCACAATATATCTGTGATTATGTCAAAATTTCTGTTCCTATGATGGATCAACTTATAGAAAAAGGTATGACCTTGTCTTGGGAAGAAGCCCAAAAATGCAGTTTCGAACAGCTCAAGGTAGCTATAGCCACTACTCCCATCCTAACAATCATCGACCCACTTAAGCCGTTTGTGGTAGAGACTGATGCTAGTGATAAAGTAATTGGTGTGGTACTTCTCTAGGAGGGAAGACCTATATCCTTTAAAAGTAAAAATTTAGATAGAGCTCAACATAATTATTCTGTCTATGAGAGAGGGCTCTATGCCATAATTCATGCTTTACAAAAGTGGCGACACTATTTATATGGTGCCGAGTTTGAAGTAGTTTTTGACCATGAGAGTATCAAATGGTTTATTATTCAAAGAGGCTTGAAGGGCCATAAAGCTAGAAGGGCCAAAATCCTTCAAGATTATGATTGTAAGCTACAATATCACAAGGGGCGATATAACGTAGTAGCGGATGCACTAAGTCGGATGCCTCAGATTAATTCACTTGCTTTCACGGAAATAAAGAGTGGATTTTTAAACTCATTACGTGGAAAATGTGCACAAGATCGATCATGTGCTAAAGTGTGGAGTGTAGTTTTAAAAAGGGATCCCTCACACTCACATGTCTCTGAACAGCCAGATCAACATGTCTCTGCACGTGCAGATTGAAACTCCAACACACAGAGCTCCACCCCTACTCAGGAAGAACTTAAGCGATGGAAGAATTTTTCCATTGATGATGGCTACTTATTCCACAAAGGTAGAGTATATGTGCCAAAGGACTCAGACACTAGGCACCAAATTGTATTTGAGTGTCACGATAGTCCAAGTGCTGGTCATCCAGGTATTCGTAAGACGTATGCCTTATTTCGACGGAAATTTTATTGGCCAGACTTACATCATGATGTTCAAGAGTACGTACTAAACTGCCAACAGTGCCAAGTTAATAAGGCAGAGCGCCTCAAGGTAGGTGGCCTTTTACATCCTTTAGAGATTCCACAAGGTAAGTGGGAGAGTATCTCTACGGATTTTATAGTAGGACTACCTACTACAAATCGTGGCTATGATGCCATTTGGGTAATTGTAGACCGTCTCACAAAGATGGGTCGATTCATTCCCACTAAGACTACGGTTAAGACACCGGAATTAGCACCACTATTTATAGAGCATATATATAAACTCTACAGTCTTCCAGCTAATATCATTAGTGACAAAGATTAAAAGTTCGATAATCACTTCTGGAGAGCTGTGTTCCAAAAGTTGGAAACTAAACTTAATCTAAGTACGCGGCTGATCATCCAGAAACGGATGATCAAGCTGAAAGAGTTAATCAAGTGCTAGAGGATATGCTACGAGTGTACGTTAGCAAGAATCAAACCAATTGGGAAGACTACTTACCTATATTGGAATTTTCTTATAATAGTTCAAAGCATGTGACTATAAGGTTTAGTCCATTTATGCTTTTATATGGATTTCAACCTAGATCACCCGTTAACGGTGGGGTTGGCTAAGGAGAAGATACAACAAGCAAAGGATTTTCTCCAAGACCATTTTGACATGCTTCGAGCTGCTTGACAGAATGTTAAGCAAGCTCAAGATCGATATAAGAAGTACGCAGATGAGCATCATTGTCTTGCTACTTTTGAAGAAGGAGACAAGGTTTTCCTCAAATTTCCGGAGCATTCAGAAAGTTTGAAGACGGGAAAAGCTGCTAAACTTTCACCATGCTACTGTGGACTGTTTACCATTCTCAAACGTATAGGTCAAGTGGCCTATAAGTTAGCTCTCCCAGAGCACTCACGAGTTCATCCTGTTTTTCATGTTAGCTGTTTATGAAAACAGCTAGGACAAAATGATAATGTCATTGACACAGGTGTGTTAGTTGACCTTATCAAAACGCCAAGCATTCCTCATGAGCCCGAAAAGATTTTGGATTCTCATGAGCTTCGCACTAGACATCATGTCAGACAACATGTGTTGATAAAATGGCTAGATAGACCTGCTACTACAATATATCACCCCTTTACGATATCGTAGCTTACAATCATAATCTTAAAGGATTATGATTATCTCCGCTACTACATTATATCGCCCCTTGGAGAATGTCTCCACACTTAAGAAACCTTTTTCTACATTTTCGAGGATGAAAATTATTCTCCAAGGGGGGGGGGGGGGGGGGTAATGTAAGGACATGGGTCCTATGGGCAAGGCCACCGGCACGGCTAGACACTGTGTACGCTAGGGGGAGACTATAAGATAGCACGATTGGGTGGAGACTAGCACACATATTACCACCGCCCTTTCACTGCCCTAGCCTTCTGCACTACACCTGCCTGTAGCCATTGCTTGGCATAGACCCGGGGGATTCACCATGGAAAACTTACCGCACCATGTAAGTGCAAGGGAGGGGGTTTCTTTTACAAGTTATATAAGCGTATAAGTTAGGGGTAGGCCCCTAATAATTGATCTCCCAAGATTAAAAATAAGGCAGGGGGTATCATATTTATTGGGCAGGGGGGGGGGGAGGTGAGAAAAGGGAAAAATGAGAGAGATTTTTTGTGTTTGAAAATGATTCCCAAAAGAGTTTTCCCTCGAACTTGTTAGTCAATAGCTGCAAAGATACATGCAAGAACTAACACAGCTTTGTATCAATTTCTTGTTTTCTGATTATAGTTCATTTGTTGAGGGATGAAAGCTATAAAGAGTTTGTATAGATGCAAATTCACATGGAGAACCTAACACAACTTTATAACCATGTTTTTTGAGTAATTTAGATGGGTCAAGATTGGACGAGTAGCTAGAGTGCACGATGAAGGGACACATAGTTTGAAAGTCAAATTAAAACACATTGAGGGTACATCTAGTTATCAATAGAAATGGTTCCTTAGTACATGTCCAATCACTATGTTGCATGCTCTTTGAATAGTTTTACTTAGTTGGATCATGTGAGACCTAAATTTTATATGTAAGATAGGGGTATGATAGTTTTCTACATTGATTGTCGTATAAGTGTATAAAAGGGGGCCATATTCCCTAATATGAGTCGTATATAGGGGTTTTATCAAAGTTATCCGCTTGCAGGTGGCATCTTGTTTTGTATATAGAGTGAATCCCCTGGGGACATAGTCCACTTTCTATCTCCAACCAGCTTTGGTTGCACCAATGTGATCCTAAACCAGGTGGCTGGGCACAAAAGATACTCAATTATGGATGGTTTCTTGGGGTAATTTTAGATGTGGATTGCACTCAAAGACCAGTTAAAGACCACATTCATATCTCCATGAGGTTTTTTGCTTACAGCAGAATGCCATTCGAATTGGTGAATGCATATGCCACCTTCCAAGATTGGATTAACAGTGTGTTTGGTCCATACTTGGGCCGCTTTATCAGGGTCTTCATGGATGATATAGGCTGCTACAATTCAAGATTGGAGCCCCTATTGAAGCTTCAATTATGCTTTCAAAGGGTTGATGAGGAAGGAGGGAAACTAAACCCCAAGAAGTGCAAGCTAGCACAGCCTTGAGCGCAGCTGTTGGGTCATGTGGTGTCATAGAATGGTATATAGACTAATCCCGAGAAGGTGAAGGCATTTGTGTGTTGATGACACCACCATCAGATTCTCAAGGTTTGGATTCATTTGTTCATAAGCTAAAGTATCTTTCATGCTTCTTTTGGATGTTATCGCAATATGTGCATCCTCTTCAAAAGAGAGCTCAACTGGTGCACGATTATGAGTGGGATGAGGGAGCTCATGAAGCTTTGGACATGGTCAAGGAAATTTGTGTGAGATGCAAGCGGTGTGTCCTTCCAATCAAGAGGACGACTTTTATGTGTCTACGACGGTGCACACAACTGCTATTGGAGCGGTTTTACTGCAAAACATAGGAAGGAGCTATCAACCAATATGCTTTGGGAGGAGGGTGATTAGCCCAGGAGAGGCTACCTACACTGAAGTAGAGCAATGGGTGATGGATCTGGTATTCAATTGTAGGAAGTTTAAGGTGCGCTTAATTGTACGTAAATTTTTTGTGCTGACAACTAACAATTTGTTGCCAGAGGTAGTGCTACATTTGAAGCTAGGAAGGAGGATCATGAAGTGGGTGTTGGAGCTGCAAGAATTCAAGTTCAAGTTCAAGGTAGATCACACAAGTCAGTCTCACTTGGCGGACATTATTGTCTCAGTAGGGCCGTCAATTTACCAACCTATCCAAGGGTGGTGCGAGATGAAGCTAAGGAGGAGCCTGATGTGGAGAATGCTTTTATGATGTGGTTTGATGGAGCATATCGAAGGGTAGTACAGAAGGTAGGAGGAGGTGTGGTGATACACGACCCACACAACAAAGCTATATTTTTGAAGGCGTATGATCTGGAGGGTGTCCACACTAATAACAAGGTGGAGTATCTCGCTCTGCATTTGGATTTAAAGCAGTGTATATAGTTTGGCATTTCTAGGTTGGTGGTGAAGGGAGATGCATTGCTAGTCATCAAGCAACTACTAGGCCAATGGCAGGTAAAGTGAGATCCTTTGAAGCAGTGGTTCTTTTCCATCAAGAAAATGCTAAGGGCTTTTGAAGAGATTCAATTCAAGCATGTTAGAAGAGAGCGGAACCAAGAAGTAGATCAGTTAGCGAGTAGCAAAGTGGAGGTGCATATCGCATGTCTATATGTGGGCTCAGCCACTTATGTAGGTAGGGAGACTCTAAAGGAGATTGAAGGGTTTTTGAGTACAGGGTAGTGTCCAGAGGGTTTGTCCAAGCTGCAAAGAAGAAGAGTGGTGCAGAAGGACCGCTTTGCAGATGGATAGAGAGGTAGCAACAGACTATTATGTGAAGCAGAGAGAGAAGCGGGTTGCCAAGTTCATTCAAAATTTACCAGACAAGAGGATAGGGGACTTGGTCATGAAGTACGAGAGTTACCTGGATTTCAAAGTCCAAAAGAAGTTCAAGAAGAAGTGGACAGGTCCATATAAAGTGCAAAAGGCCTTTCCGAATGGGACCTATCAGTTGGTAAGAGCAAATGGTAAGATTCTTAGGAATAGGGTGAATGGTGCATGGCTCAAGTTGTATTTTGAGAGGGATCTAGTGCTTGAGGTGCATCAGATTGTAACTAAGGGGGGTGGACAACCCACCTAAAGTATGCAGTGTGTGAAAGGAGATGAACTTTTTCTTGTACATAGCCAGTACATAGGGTTGAAGTTTTTGCAAGTGCTTTCAATTATCAATTTGGTGTGCCAGTTTTAAAGGTCTATAGATATGATTTTGGTCAAACATAAATGTTCAACAAGGGGGCTGGGAAATGATGGTGCAGACAAAGCTAGTCCAAGCTGGGAAGTGATCTATGCTAGGCAAAGATTGCAGGTAGGTGTGGTGAAGAAGGCTAGGGCAGGAATGTATGTCTAAAGTGGTTTTTTAGGCCAAAAGAGCTAAAAGATTGGTCCAAATGGGATGAGGGATAAAGGTGCTTGAAGTGCCAAGTCAATGCTCTGGAATGTAGTGTTCAATGTGCTCTAGAAGCCGGTATAGACGGCTCATCAAACGGGGCCCCGATGTGCAAGATACTGAAGTTCAAAGTTAGAATGTTTGGCAGATCCCCGATGGATAGGGAAGCTAGGGATAGATGGCCCAGGCAGGTGTCAGCAAACATGTGTGTAGAGCTCAAATTATGGAGCATGCTTGTCTTCTTGGATTGCCAATCAGAGCTCTTGATAGAAAGTTATGGTCAATTGAGGTTTTTACAGGGGTCAGTTATGGGCCAAGTCGACTAGATGGGAAATTGGGCCATCTAGCGTTTTCTAGGCCTCGACAGGGTTCAAGCAGATAAAGCGTGCAGTTTGGAGTCAGCAAGAAGTCACTGTTCACCAATTAGATTCTGGAGCACCGAGTTACGACCTGGAAAAGATGGGAGAATTTGGCAATGGAGCGAATGCAGATAATTTTCTTGGTTTTTGCGGCCTCAGATAGCGAGCTTAGAGGAGTCAAAAGACGGTGAGGTTTGCACGGCTGAGGCTCAACACGGTGGAGACCCGACACAATTTGGTGGCTCGTCAGAACTCTAACTATCAGGACAAAGAATGGAAATGCTTAAAAAGGGTACCTTGAGGAGTTTTTTGAAAGGCTTTTTTGGAGAATTGGATGCTATCCAAGGGGGAGTACCTGCGGGCTACCATGTCGCGGAGTGAAATCCCATAGGCACAGGGTGGGCTCGCGCATGCATCGTATATGAGCTAGGCCATGTGGCCCATTTGAGGTATGAGTTTGGAGCCCCCGTTGGCTATGGCAGATCTGGTTGGGCACTACATGAGCGCGGGCCTAGCGGCGCATGTTGGTAACACCGGTTGCTTTTGGAGGTTGGAGGTGGCGCCAGTGGCGCACGCCCGTGTGGTTGGGGTGATGACGTGGCCGCCCGACAGGGGCCCATTCACACACGGCCGTTGAAGGCCCATTTTTTGAAGGCAAGGGAGGAGGGCACTAGCGATATTGCGAGTGCCTCCTCGATACATAGATAGGGGGTAGTCCTGAGAGAGAGAGAGAGAGAGAGAGAGAGAGAGAGAGAGAGAGAGAGAGAGAGAGAGAGAGAGAGAGAGAGAGAGAGAGAGAGAGAGAGAGAGAGAGAGAGAGAGAGAGAGAGAGAGAGAGAGAGAGAGAGAGAGAGAGAGAGAGAGAGAGAGAGCAGAGCAGGACCAAGACCGGGAATGTGAAGAGAGAAAGAATAAGGAAAGAGAGGAAGCCCAAACGGTGGCCAAAGCAGGCGGTCAAGAGCGTCAAAGGAGTAGTGCAAAGCTAAGGGTGAAAATGAAAGATAAATAGATTAAATAAAAAGATGCCAATGGGCACTAGCGATGTTGCTAGTGCACCCCCTCTCAAGTGCAAAGAGAGCAGGTGAAAATGAGGTGGCTCAATCCTTCCAAAGTTTCCAAATTAAGGTGTTAGATCGGTCGATAGGGAAGCAGTTTCCAAAGTTGAAGACCCCCCACTATAAAATCCATTTTTTTAATGAAATGGGGGCTTTTTTTGTGCCGTTTGGAGCCTGCAAAGTGGAGTTTTTTAGCAGAGGAGTGTTCTTGTCAATCCCTTTGTAATTTTTCTTGAAAATGGCCATGGTGATGGCATTGCAAGCCTTTGTACATTCCTTTTGAAGTGTAATCAAGCCACTGTAGCCCCGTTTATCTGTCGTTCCCCTTCCCTCCTTCTCTTTCTTCTGCTTTCGTGTTTACTCTCGATGCCGGCAGTGCGGATGTGTGTGCCCCCCTCGGACCAACGGTGTTTTGTGTGAGAGAGTGAGATTGATCGGCTGTGTGCATGTGTAAGGGTGGAGACAACTCGTGGCAGTAGACGTGCGTTGTGTGGTGGACTTGTGGAGTGTGTGAGCAGTGGAAAAGAGCAGGTGGTGGTCTGCTAGTGGAAAGAGTGTTTTTTCAAGGTGTCTTTTGAGAGGATATGGGTGTTGTGGATACCCTGAGCTATAGAGAGGCCCTTGTGTTTGTGCTGGGCGTGTTCCCCCATTCCCCCTTTCCAACGTCGATAAGACACAGGATGAGCAAATCAAGTTTCATGAACCCTCTGGAATTGATAAGGTGATGCTCACTGCAGCTAAGGTCACCGCAGTGCAGGGTGCTGTTGAGACAATGTTGAGGGAGCGGCCGATGGTGTTAAGAAAGAAAACAATAGTGAGGATGGTCCTAAAGGTGGGACTGTTGAGAAAGATGTAAAAAAGGAAAAATTTCAGGATAAGGTGACTGGTCCAATTGATGTGGACATGGACGCTATTGATCCAGAGAAGGTGGCCGACATGATGCCAACATTTCTAGGTGATTTCACCTTGTCGAACTTGTTGTTTGCAGTAGGAAGAACGCGTGTCCGTGGACGTGCCAACAAGTCCCGTGCTTGCAAACTTTAGCTTATGCCTACCCTTGTAATTGATAGTCTGTATCTTGATGTAATGTGTTGAGATTATATTTTGGTCTCCATCTACTACCATATGTTTTAAGTACGCATTACATTTTCCTTCTTATATTGTGCTCTCTTATGGTAGACTTTGACCCTTTGGTCTTTGAATTGACCATGCAAGTAAGTTGTTGTAGGATCTTCATTGTGTGCTAATTGACTCAAAATATTATTGGCACTAAAGAAAGTGATCCTTGCTCCCTACCTAGCAACATATAGCCGTCAACACCCCCTCTTTGATGTAGAAGATGACATTAGACCTCTCATTGCTGATTATTTCATTCAACAAGAGGGATACGCTTATTGCTTTGACCCCCCTATCAACCCATGATTTGTGGAACAAAGAAAGAAAATTTTCTTGTTGCAGTCTGCTATGTATTCCTTTTTATGTGAAAATGAAAATCCACTAATATCCATTTACTTATTTTTCTTAAAGTATGCTTCTATGGTCATTCTGCCTTGATCTTTGGATTTGGTACTGGTAAGTACCAAATTTGGTATTGGTCTTCTCATTGTAGGGTGAGTGTAGCTCATGGAAGCTCCATTGTATGAACTTTATAGCCGAGATCTTTTTTTGGGAAAAAGTTACCATTGTGAGCTTGGGAAGTACAGGGACTAACAACTTTTGGTACTAGAACTGACAACTTTCAGGCTTTGGTACTATTACATTGGGTAGAGTTAAGTACTAAATTTGGTGCTGATCATCTCAGTAAAGGGTGATTGTAGAAGAAAGCTTATTTTGGAGAGATCTTATTCTGAAAAATAACAATATTATGGACTAGGGAAGTTAGGTACACCAATACAAAATTTGTTGCTTTTGATACTGGCATTGATAACTACCAAATTTGGTGGGTGGTGGTCATCTCACTTCTACAGGGCGATTGTAGAAGATAGCTTATTTTGGGAAAAAAAAATATTATGGCATGGGGAAGCTAGATATACCAATACAAAATTAGGTTCTTTTGGTACTAGCATTGGCATCAATACCAAATTTGGTGTTGATAATCTCACTACAGGGTGATTGCCATCTTTTTAGCTTCAGGATCCCATAACTGAAATCCCACCTCGCCCGAAAGGCCATAGCCAAGAAATATGCATTTCTTTGACTTAGGAGCCAACTTGCTTAGAAACTCCTTTGGAAAATGGCAATACGCTTCACAACCAAAGACTCTAACATGCTTGTAAGAAGGTGGCTTCCCAGACCAAAGCTCTTCCGATACCTTCTCATCTAAAGCCTTGTTAGGCCCATCCATTGATAAGATGGACAACAATTGCTAACGCTTCCGCCCAAAATCCATTAGGAAACTCTGTGTTAGACAACATGCTATGTAACTTCCCTTGTATGGTACGGTTCATCCTCTTAGCAACACCATTTTGTGGAGGGTTATATGGGAGCACCTACATTAATCGGGATATCATCTCAACGAATCCCTACCAGTCCAGTCAATGCAAGGCACTTCTGGTGTTAACTTCTATGTTTATGACGGTCACGATAGCCACAAGCTTCCACTTTTCTATGTACGGCATGCTAACCAGGTGGTATAAAGTACACTTCCGTCCTTACATAGTCATCACAAACCACTACTAAAAGGAACTTAAATCTATGGCTCAACTCACCGGCACAGTGCCATATTTAAGTCATTTTCATATAGTCACGATCCCCTACACGGTAGGTGAGGTTAGATGTGCCTTGTGTTTTCTATTACCTCTCTCAATGAGAGCGTTATACAGTCAGATTGTTGCCTGTTTAAAGGATCAGATGCATGCTACACATAAGATGCACACAAGAATGGGTGCGGTATATACAAGGTAGTAACTTAAGGAAAGTTCCTCAGCCCAACATTCTCTCTCTCTCTTTCCTATCTCTCAAAAAGAACAATGAAAACTTTTTAAGAATCTTTTGCTACATGTTTTGTTTGGGAGTCAGCATGAGCCAATGTGCTCTAACTATTAGCTAGAAATTCGGCAAGACGCCCTCTACATTAGTCTTCATCATTTTCACCATGATTGAACACTAATTGCCATATACGGGCTATGAGCCACACACGCTGTCTAAGAGTCATTGTCAGATCTCAGGAACGACCCACCTATTGGCACTCCTGGGGTGATTGTTCTTAAGATCGAATAGATCTATCCAGTGGAGTACACATCAATGTTAATTGACAAGCTAGAGTCTTGTCATTATGGATGCTTAGGGTGTCATTTTTGCACAACATGTTTTCAGTCCGACACTCGAGTTGAGTTTTTATAAACTCACATTAGTTGATCTCTACTATAGATTTTAGATACAACAAACCATTGTGATAGCATGGCTATCCATAAGAGCTAGACCTTTCACTAGTGTGGATCTCCTGCTCTCTCTATAGCACTATGGGTGTCTATGGATGTATAGTTTTGGGGTAAGACCCCACATGTGCTTACTCAACAACCCCATATGCATTGAAGATCACAGTTGATCTATCCCAGTTGTACTTTCATGGAAAGAGGTCCTCAATCTACTAGGGATAGTGGACAAATTCAACTTTTCAAGTTGATTCCAATCATTTTTATACACGGTCGACTAGGTTGGTTACCGTTACCTACTAGTTTCATAGAGTCTATAAAGGGTCTTACCAAGGGGTTTGACTACATAGAGTATAACCAACAGGTTTGCATTGCAAACACAACACCTAGGGTTACCAGTTTAAATTTCTATAGCTCACTAATTTCTCTTTTTGTGTTTTGCAGGTCACAGAAAATGTGGTCATGTATCTTTCCAGGTGGAAAGCTACATTGGCCATTCCGATAAGTATCAGCCAATGTAAGTATTTGTTTTTGGGTTTCTTTTTTCCAATTATGTTTGATTAAGTTCTGTAAAAGGGATGTTTGAGCTAGAAGACTTTCATTCAGTTGGCTCTATTAGACGCATGACACGGTCATGTAAGAGCACAATATTTTGAGAAAATAGTGTTATTTTCTCTCTTCCCTATTCCTCAAGGTGCCGTAATGGGTTTGATTCTTGTTGAAATAGTTACAAACCTCCAAGGAATGGTTCTGTTCGGCACATGTTGACACATGGGATACAACATGGTCTAGGAACTCAAGGAGTTTAGTTTAGCCAATGTGGAGCAATGATAATGAGGGTCCCTCTCACTCTTGTCACAGAGTGTTTTGCAGTTACCTCCACACACAAGTACATATTGTACTTGATGAATGTCTCTTTTTTGGCCATCCTTATTTGAGACATATTCCACATGTGGAGAATATGAGTCTCTAGGGCTGACACTGGCGTCGACTTCCTAATGATGTGTCACGATGAGGTCCCTACGTGCTGGTTGCATCCGTTTATTATACCATTTGAAGCACACCGTATCAGGAAATTTCAGTGGGGCCAAAAATTGTCGGGCACTCAGGACAAACTTGCTGCAAAGACAAGTGCTGTGAAACCACCTTAATGGAGGGTCATTTCTACATATAGCCAAGTATGCTAAGTGTTGGGGTATAGGGGCCTGTGCCTTGCCCGGTCGCCCAGAGTCTGGGCGCCCACTGACTTGTATACCTTATACATAGCATAAGTGTATAGGGGGCTGCTCACTCTTTGAGTCTCCCCACCCATATCTGTGTGTCGTGTGTCTCCTTATCTCTCTCACTCTCTGTCTGTGGTGCTCCCTGATCGCCTTCAATTGGTATGAGAGCGACAGGTGTGAGAGCGTACATGGACGACTTCGTGATGAACTCGTCGGCTATGGCGGAGAGGTCACATATCTGAGCAAAGAAATAGAGGAGGCTTGTGGACAGCCATACAGAGGCTTGCAGGAGAGCTCTCAAAAGCTTCCTAGTGCTCACAGATCAGTCCACAGTTCCTCTACAGATCAGTCCACTGTGTACATCATCTTCCCTCTTCTCGGCAAGCTTTGCAACGGCTACATCGACGACAGATTGGAGCTTGGATCTTCCATAAACATGGAAGCATTGTGAGATTGATACATTCAGCTCACGCATCAAGGTGGGAAGTGAGTTTGAGCCTTTCTATGAGCTCAAAGAAGCACAGAAGAAAGTCGTTTAGTTTTTGGCAGTTTGACAGCAGTCTACTATTTTGCTCATAACTTGAGCTACAAAGCTTCGATTCCAAAACTTTTTGGTTCAAAACAGAGCCGGCTTCAAGTTCTACAACTTTGTAGGAGGAATCGTTTTCTGATTCGGAGTGCAGGTCGGTCTGAAATTAAAAACACAGAGACTGTTTTTCAGGGCAGTTTTGGGCTCTGTTGTTTTCTTTGCTGCAGACAGCGTACCCGTGCACACTGCAGATAGCAGACACATATGAGGTGTTACAAGATCGGATTTGACTCCCAAGTACAGGTTGAGTCTAGTACTCCCACAGGTGTTGCCAGTTGCAGTTGAGTGGTTCTTCTGCAGTGTTGAGGCTTGCATACATGGTCTTTGAGCGGGTAATTCTCTATTTATGCTTATGTGGTGAGCAGTAGATCTTGTGAGCAAGTGCAAAGATTGGTTGTGGATGATATGTATGGTCATCTGTGGTACTCTTTGTGAGCATTTTCTGGACACAGGTTTGCAAAGCTTATGCATGTATGTTGAGTGTAGTTTGATGCACATTGATTGCTCATTGTATTGAGCTTGCAGGACAATGGTTATTTTTTGTTGATAGACATTGTGTGTCGAAACTCTGGTGAAATTTTCCCAGGAGTTTTATGTGCATAATTTATGCGATCTAGGTAGAGATTGCGGGTTGCACTCAGCATTTGCGTGCGATGTTCTCTACTGGTGGGAGATTTGTGTGTGTGTATCATTGGTACCGCACAGTATGGGCTTGGTGATTAGCTCACGGTTTGACAGGCATACAATTATCTTGGCACACTCACAGGAGTGAATATTGTGATGTATGCTTGTGTGGCTACGAGCTAGGGTAGCCGGATTCGAGCACTAATGGCTTGAGGTTTTTCAGCAGGTTTCAGCTACTACAGGTTTACAGGCATGTTTGAGGACTTATTTGGGTGCTGAATTTTCAGCCATTGTTTCCTCTTTGTAGGTGTCCATGTATGGCTCAGTTGTAGGCTGATCTGGGACATGTTTGTGGCTTGTTTATGCACCTGTTTAAGAGCTGAATTTTGGGGCTGAGTTGCAGCCATATTTTACAGCCATACAGGAGCTTAGTTTACTCAACAGGAGCCTCATACACTTGGCAATTGGGATTTGCATCATTTCCATTTGTGGAGCATAGTGTGGTTACACTACTGCGAGAGATTTTATGCATGGATTTGCATGAGCATTGTAGGTGCTAGTGAGCTCATTTTTTGAGAGCATTTTCTCATTGCAGGTTGCTTATTTTGGATTAGTTGAGTGCATTTCATTGCTACCGTACCTAGAGTAGAGTTACAGCTCTTGGTTATTTTTGACATTCACTTATAGTAGTCAATATATGTGAGACTTTCGAGTCTAGGACAATGACTCATGAGAGACGGCGTTCTCGTTTGTGTCAACACTTGAGATGTTGGCATTGTGGTCACACAGGGCACATTAGACGGCGATGCTTTCGTCGTATGAGAGAGCACATGAGACAGGCTAGTATCAAGGATGCAGTAGATGCTATAGGCTCCGTTGACTTGATAATTGCAGGATCAAATACAGTGTCTGAGTACCCTAGTGACAGTGAGGTCACATTTGCTTCCTGTATTACTCCTGATTTTTTGACGTTGTGAAGGATTTGGGGGTGGCCTCTATAACACCTCCATACTCACAAGATATATGAGGAAAAGTAAAGTAGCTCTCACAAGAGGATAGGTTCCAATCTCCACTCACAAACACACTCACTCTTGCATGCACAAAACCCCGCCTACACTCGACTAGCTTCCCTCTACACTGTCATAGCCCTAGCCATGATCAGTTGTAGTCAAGGAAGCAAAAAAGGCACTAAATTTTGGGAAAACAAACCAATGAAAACCAAGGAAAATCTCTGCACTTTTTTTCATAAACACCATACCCTCACACCATCTCAGCAGCCCTTGCATATGCAGGAAGGGGCTCGAGAGTCGCTCCCAACCATGTACACAAACCCATCAAAAACCATGCCAATCATGAGTTATACAAAAACTCATGATGCTCAGCCAAAAAACTCAGAAAAAACCATGGAAAACATGGGGAAACAACCTCCCATTCACAACAATAAGAAGGGGCTTTCATTGCCAAACCTGAGTAGCAGGCACACGCGTACAAGAAAGCTTCGCTTCACGCAGATTCCATCACCAAAAAGAGAGAAGAGGGGTGAAAGTGCAGAGGTCACCACCCATGTTCATGGCCTTCTTGATGAGAGACACACTCTCCAATCAAGGCTCCAGACCCTCGCACACACACACGGGCACCTCCACTACACAACCCCCACGCACCACCGCAGACTGCAGCAAGAGAGGCTTTATTCTTCATAGCTGAAAACTCCCACTCACTCACGACCCCAAGATGATAAAAGTTTAGTTTTTCTTCATATTTTTAAAGCACTTACTCACACTTTTAAGTCTCGACACTTCTATGTACAAAAACAGCAAAACTATGTACCCCGCACAACTAGCACGCATGTGTAGAGACAACTGGCACACACCGCCTTTGTACACTTTGTACAAGCATGCTTTATTAACATCCAAGAGGTCTGAGAGAACCAAAAAACATCTCGCGAAGACTTTGGGGTGGTCCGAATCATTTCGCCAAAACACGTCACATATTGCCCCCCCAACAAGCATGGAACACTTTCAAGTGTTTCATGTGCATACTTTCGCATCATTGTAAACATTCTCCTATTTTTCATGCCACAAAAGAACCAAAATATAAGATGAGAGATAAAAATAACATAGATTCTCTTACCATCCACCTCCATGTTGCATCCAATAACCATATGCATAACATACATTAGGAGAAATATGAACCTTGCATGGGCCTTGTAAGGAATCCTAATTTTTAGGGATTAAGGGTAATGTTGTGTGGGGTTTAGGGGGCAAGGGCATTGAAGAAGGTAGTTTTGAGTAGGCTTTTCTAGCCTTTTTTTTAGACAAATGTAGGATGTGGACCTAAAGGGTTGCTTTCTCTCTCTAGCTTTTTTTATAGTGAAGGAAGCATAGGGGTGTGTCCACATCAGCAATTCCGTGGGTCAAAAAGAGCAAAATTTGACTTTTTAAAAATTTTTTCATTTTTATTTGTTTTTTACTTAAAACTCCCTCTCAACATATATACATATCCAAAAATCATTTTTTGACCCATTTTTTAATCCACAAGCTTAGAAAGTCCATTTTTTCAAAAATCTTTTCCCCCAAAAAGTAATAAACATTTTGTTCTCTCATCCTCCTCCCTCCTCCCTCCTCCCTCCTCTCTCCCTCTCCCTCTCCTCTCCCTCTCTGCCCCTACCTTCCTCCTCCTCCCCAATCTCTCCCTCCCCTCCCTCCCTCCTTCTCTCCTCCCATCCTGCTCGGCCTCTCTACCCTTCCCCCTCTATCTTTTCATCATTTGCTTCGTCATGCAACAGCTTCCATGGTGCTCACGGACATCACAAATGGTTTGCTTCCACCTCCACGTACTCCGCACACCAAAAGCATACATATTCGCTTACCCACGGTATTTGCACCGAAGATCACTAGTGAAGGTGATCAAAGGTCATCACAGGAACGTCGCACCGCTTGTGAGACCAATGTTGACATTTGGGTGGATGGCCATTTGTACCCTTACGATCCTATAAGCCGCTTCCATCCACCGTTTAATAGACTTTCCACATTTCTTCAATTTCTTGGGAGGGGAGAAGCAGGCTTGTTAGGCTATTCCAAGCGGCTGTGTATGGGTGCAGGTGCTTCTTTGCATATGTGGATGCACGAATGTCAAGCTCTTCACCTCAAGACGACGGCATTACAAGAGAGTGTTGCCTCTTCGGAGAGGGTAGTTAAAAGTCTTGAACAACAAATGCAAGAAAAGGAGTCCCACATCCAGAAGCTTACCAACACCATCACATACTTGAAAGAAACACCCCTTGGTGCAAGGGAATGCAAACGCCCGTATTCATCCATTGAAACTCTTGCACATTCCAGAGGAGCACGCAAACGACGAGTTACAGCCACAAGGTGATTTGGTCTTTACTTGCATGCTGCATTCTTACTTCACACTATTTTCTAACATTTATGTTTATTTTTTGCTAGAAACTTCATCCAGGAGGCATGCGGTGGAACAAGCCAAGATAATCGAGTCAACCTTCT
Organism: Adiantum capillus-veneris; assembly: GCF_014529385.1. Classification (NCBI taxonomy): domain Eukaryota; kingdom Viridiplantae; phylum Streptophyta; class Polypodiopsida; order Polypodiales; family Pteridaceae; genus Adiantum; species Adiantum capillus-veneris. The sequence goes on along the minus strand of NC_140954.1, from coordinate 112,420,736 downwards.
CACTAGTTGTCTCAATACCGAGGACGTTATTTCTATCTTACAATCACCTGGAGGTAAGCACATTAAGGATGCAGTCACCAAGGACCTTATGCGTAAATTAAGAAATGTGGTTAATGATGATGACGTTCAACAAGCTTGTGATGAGGCTGGAATCAGCACCAAAGCCTATCAGGCTATTTTTCAACTCCTAAAGGATGCCCTCAAAGAACATGGCATTGTGGAAAACCTATTTCCCGTTCCTCACAAGGTCAAGCTCGCAAAGAAGGCCACAAACGAAGATGTGTTCTCCCGCATTGGGACATACCTACACATTGAGGACACAATGCCAACTTCCCTTTATGCTTCGTGCGCAACAAAGACAAGGGGAAAAGGTAAGAAACAATCCATAAGACCTTCGAATAAGGGCTTTCCTTACACAATGTGGAACAATATTTTCGTGGATCTTAGAAGGCTTCAAGAAGCCATGCTTAGATTTTACGAGTTACCTGAAGAAGGTGACACACTTTACTTTTTTCTTTGGTATTATTCTTTTCATAGAAGCTGAAGTTTAAGGTCTTAGCACTATTTATTTTGTAGTGCTTGGCACAAAAGTCTCTTTTGTGCTGAAACTCGATGAGTGTCAAATAGTGAAAGGCCGAAGGTTAGAGAGGCTAAGTGTCACTCTAATGAACGAGGCCCTTCTGCAAACCAAGCGAAGGGATTCAGTCGAGCCATATCCCACCCTATCTTTTAGCGTGCAATCAGAGAAAGACATTTGGTGGTTGGGTGCTATTGAGGTGCCCAAAGAGACCAATGGAGTACTTTCGTGAATTTTTGAGAGGACTCCATGGATCACAGAAGTAATACACTCCCAAATTGCAGGTCAGAAGTTGGAGATTGAGAGCTTTGGTAGTTATGATGTGGAGTGGCACTTAGGTGGGGATTTGAAGAGCATAAAGTGTTTGCTTGGTTGCAAACAAGGGGCTTCTTCTCTCATGCCTTGTCCATTTTGCACTCGAGGGTACAAACCTAATGGACAAAAATCACATAAGAGCACTGCAAAGGCCAGTTACATGCTTCCATGGCAAGGGCATGGAGAACAAGGGTTAGATTGTCATGATGTCGGAGATGAAGGTAGAGAATGGGAAGCGTCTATTCTGAGATGTCCCATGCTCAATGCCCCAGACCGTGATCAAAAGGACCACACTTGGAATCCAATCTTTCGATTTCCTCTATCGAATGTACATTTTTGTACATTACACGCATTCATGCGTATTTTTGATAGGCTATTGAAGCTCCACATTGACTATGCTTTCACAATGAAACCGTTGGAAAAGTCCCAGGAAGCGATTGAAAGAGTGGAGGTACTCTTGAATTCCATTGGCTGTCATGGTGGAAATGTGTCTATAGTTGCTGCAAAGAACACAGGGGAGGCCCATGAAATTGCTCAACAAGTGTCAATGAGTGGACAAAAAGCTAGACACTTTTTGAAGAAAGTTTCCCAAAGAAAGCCAAGTCGATATGATGCTCAAAGCAGCTCCAACCAGCAGGCAGGTAACCTTTGGGAGCTTTGGAAGGAGTTATGCAAAGCTACTACTGACAATGATTCAAATGGCGAGCTTGCAAACAAGCGCAAGCAAGTTTGGGCCCATTTTGATAAAATGGTCAAGCTTATGAGCCTTAACAGCACAACAGAAGAACAACGACAATCATTTCAAGAAGCTTTGGCGGATTTTACCAAGGTCTTCACCCTTTCTTGGGGTGAAAATAACATCACACATTACATGGTAAGTCATTTATGGTGTATTCATTACAAGGGATTGTTTTTATTTACTAATGTGGATCGTTTGCTCATGTGAACAACATATCTTGTTTGCGCATGGTGCATTTTTTATGCACAAGTATGGATCGCTTGAAATTTTTAGCACTCAAGGCATGGAGAAGTCCCATTATCGAGCAAGGGGAGTGTACTTCAAAAATACTCGACATGGTGGTGGAATGGTGCAATCCAATTATTTGGAGGAGATGTTCAACTGGTTTTTTCGCACAACATTTGCTTGTAAGCTCACAATGGAGCGTGCGCGACAATCCAAGATTGCTATTGAAGTGCGCAAATGGAGTCGTCAAGAGCATAGCAACAAGTGGCAAATGTCGCAAGGTCCCACCAAGCATGCTGCATGGCGGCGATACAGAGTGCGACAAGGATCAAAGTGGATACTGCGCGAGTCACTAAACGTGAACGCAGGGTCCAACTCTTAGCGACATGTTTATTTAAAAAATAATACTTCTTTTAAAAAAATTAGTGTGAACAGGGCCCTTTTTAAATGGGCCCTTATAAATATTGCATGCTCTCATAAATCACTCATTTCTTAAGAACAGGTGAGCTCTTACCAACGAAATGGCGCGCACCAAACAAACCGCGAAAGAGCATCCGCCTGCCAACAAAAACACCCTCCAAGGATGTGAGAAGCCGTCATGGCTTAAAGGCACAAGAAAACGGCCACGAACACCTGGCCGTTCCAGGAACTCTTCTGGTAGTGGGCATGGTGGTAGGGCACGAGAGTCATCAAGGACTGTTGAATCTCCACCTCCTCAAGATATAACACCTAGAAAGAGAATGAAGCAACGTGCCCAGCGCTAGAGAGAAGTAGAGGGCCAGCAAACATCAGAGTCCGATAGGGAGCAGCCGTCACGCCCCCAATCACAAGCAGGACCATCCAGGACTCGGGTGGTCAATACAGACACCGAATCAGAGAGTGAGTCACCATGGCTGCGAGAAAACATACCGCGCACACACCGGGTGGCCGTTGGGGGGAAGACATTGCCTCAAGGCAAGGGAGCTCTCCCCACACGACAAGATCGGCAACCAAGGGAAGAGGAAGAATCAGAATAGGCTGCAGAACCGGCCCCTAAGCATGTAAACAGACGCAAGTCTAAGTTTTTCAAGAAGCCTTCACGCCACCCGCCAGCAAATGTGCAAGTGCCCCCAAGACAACCGCAGCGGCGCCGAAAAATAGCAAGGGCATTTGCAGAAATCCGCCCCTACCAGAAGACGACGGAGCTCTTGATTCGACGCGCCCTCGTTGCTCGCACTCTGAAGGAAGTGCTTCAAAGCTATGGAAATCAGTATAGAATGCAAGCAATAGCGCTAAAGGCTATTCAAGAAGCTGCAGAGGCCCACATCATTTCAGTGTTGGAAGATACCAACCTATGTGCCATTCATGCAAAGCGAGTGACAATACAACCAAAAGATATGCAGCTTGCACGACGATTGCGACGAGACTTCGAGCATTAGCCAAAGTTACCCCTCTTTTTGTATTGCACACCCTTATCTTTGTAATGATTTGACTTTCCAATGACAATATGATCAACAGTTGTGTCTACTCTGTCTATTATCTTTGTAATTTCAAGTTCTGTATGTAATTGTAGTCAATTTCAGTAAATTTGTGCATTTTAAGTAACCTTAGGGGTAGATAAGCCTACAAGGGGCAGAAAAAGGCCTGGCCACAAGGGCGCGCAAATGGCCCATCCAAAACTGATGGATGGGCCATTTGCGCGCCCTTGTGGCCAGGCGTTTTTCTGCCCCTTGTAGGCTTATCTACCCCCAAGGGTACTTAAAATAACCAAATTTACTAAAACCTATTGGTTTTGCATCAATATTTTATATGGATTCTTATGGACACCTTTTTTTGGTCATTTCAAGCTTTGAATTCCTTATAGGATATCAAAACAAATAACATATTGTGAAACCAAGTGTCCAATGTAATTTGACTTTTTGGTGCAAGGGTGTAGTAGGTAGAGCTAAAGCAAGTGATAGTTTGCTGGAAACTTCATTTCATAATTGATTTGAGCTTTTCTAGTGTCCTTGAGTGTGAACATATACTGGAATTGCCATAAAAAGGTTGCATTTAAATGAATGATGCAAAACCAATCCATTGCAATAAATTTGTGCTTTTTAAGTACCCTAGGGGGTAGATTGGCCTATAAGGGGCAAAAAAATGCCTGGCCACAAGGGCGCGCAAATGGCCCATCCAAAACTGATGGATGGGCCATTTGCGCGCCCTTGTGGCCAGGCCTTTTTCTGCCCCTTGTAGGCTTATCTACCCCCAAGGGTACTTAAAATAACCAAATTTACTAAAACCTATTGGTTTTGCATCAATATTTTATATGGATCCTTATGGACACCTTTTTTTGGTCATTTCAAGCGTTGAATTCCTTATAGGATATCAAAACAAATAACATATTGGGAAACCAAGTGTCCAATGTAATTTGACTTTTTGGTGCAAGGGTGTAGTAGGTAGAACTAAAGCAAGTGATAGTTTGCTTGAAACTTCATTTCATAATTGATTTGAGCTTTTCTAGTGTCCTTGAGTGTGAACATATACTGGAATTGCCATAAAAAGGTTGCATTTAAATGAATGATGCAAAACCAATCCATTGCAATAAATTTGTGCTTTTTAAGTACCCTAGGGGGTAGATTGGCCTATAAGGGGCAAAAAAATGCCTGGCCACAAGGGCGCGCAAATGGCCCATCCAAAACTGATGGATGGGCCATTTGCGTGCCCTTGTGGCCAGGCATTTTTTGCCCCTTATAGGCTAATCTAACCCCGTAGGGTACTTAAAAATCACAATTATACTCAAATTGACTGCAATTACATACCTTGAAATAACAAAGTCAAAAAACAATTCATATCACCAATTGAAACAATTTTCAAGATTGACAAATCAGATTGAAAAGAATTTGCAATATAGAGAGACAATTTCAAATATTTTTTATTCCTTCTAGCACGGTGATTTTACATCATGTATCTGAGGAGTTCAGAATTTTTTTGACCATTTCCTGGCGCCTATTTTGCGCGTAAGGCAACTCCCCAGTCAAGAGGGACTGCGCTATGGCATTTGGGTCAGTTGAGCCAATGGAAGCATGTATCCCTATCTGGGCAAGCACTTTACCACGAAAGCCAGTGCCAAACGCTGTGCATACAAGGGATCTACGCACTAGGAACACTTGATGCGCAGTTTGAGCAATGGTACTCAAACACAAAAACTTGCTCAAAGCTTTTAACGACCAAGTCATAAAATGGGCTTGGGGAGTAAATTCATTATGGATAATGGCCACATCTCCAGGGGGGAGTTGTCCGAGGTAATGCGCAAGGGAAGATTGAGGTCCAAAGCCCGTCCGCTTGCCACCCGTCCTTGCAGCAAAATCATCAACCTCCACAACATCCTGTCATAAACCGATGAAGGTTGAGAAAAAAGACAACGAAGGATAAAATAGTAACATGAAAATTAGGATACAGTTCACCTCCTGCTCCTTGTCATCCTCCTCCCTATTGCCCTTTGCATCCAAGTCAATGGTCCCATGCACCACAGATACAAGCTTTGGATCATCAGATGGGAGGTTGCATAATGGCATAGGCATCCTAGCAGCCTCAACCTTGGCTTGCGTGGCTTGGAAATCTTCATCAGCCACGTGCAACTGCTCTGCTGCCAGGACCTCCGCACATACAACTGCAATAGTGTCACCAACAGAGTCCCCATCTGGCAAGAGCTTGCTTTCTAGGGCATCTGGTGTATTGTCTAAGGGACATTTTCTGCTGTTGCATAGCACGCTCAAGCATTCATCCATGCGCAGGCCAAATGCTTTTTCCAAATCATGCAGGAACACAAACTCCTCCCCATCCACTAACACTGAGGAGAAGCGGCTAATTTCTACCTCTGGGATAGCCACATCCGTCAGTGGTAGTGGCACTGGAGTGTCACTAGGGCCAGCCGCAACCATGGATTTCTCAACCACTTCCTCAAGACCCCTAGGGTACTCGAGCTGGTGTGCTTTTCCTTCCGCTGCAGGGTTCATGGGGATAACCTGCTGCTCCTTGGTGTCCTTGATAAAGGACCCAACTTGAAGGTGTGGTAAGCAGAGCTCCTCCAAATCAGGTTCCTCGCTCACCAAGAAGATAAATGTTGCGAGCCGAGAAAGGTACTCCACCCCCAACTTGCGCTTCTTGAGCGCTGACACCCCAGGGGCTTGCTCGTCCAAGTAATGGCCTGCATTGGTTGCAATTTCTTGGAATCGTTGCAACCGCTTGGCGAATGGGCGATCACCTTTGTGTATATAGCGCAAAAGATCGCAAGGCACCCAGATCCCTGCATGTGGGGGGATAGATACAGAATATTTTATGATGTGCTCCTCCATGAACGCAGAAATCTCCTCAAATACATCCATGTGAAGGGCAACTGTGGCGTCAAGGTCAGGGAGACGAGTAAAAAAGGTGTGGAGGTCCAACTTCCCTTTGTATTTGGTGTCCTCGAGGAAGAGGATGAAGTGTGACAAAGGGGTGGATGTGGGTACAGATGCAGAGGCTGTGGCAGCATCCATGTTTAGCCTGGGGTGTGGATAGAGAGTGGAGGAGCTCGGGAGTTGCAAAAGTGAAAATAGTGAATGAGTTAGGTGGCCCCCCTTTTATAATGTACCCTTTTTTTAAGACATTAAAAAAAAAAGGCACTTTCACCAAAAAATGATTTCTCATCCCAATGCAAAAAATTATATTCAAAGGCATGATTTGCCGAAGCAAATCATGTTGATTACAGCGGGGATCAATATGAAAATTGCAAGAGTTACAAAGTTATAAGATCGATAGCATAGTTCCATCTATCCCCCAGTCCTCCTCGACCTTCAATTTGTCTTCCATTCTCTTCCCAATCTGCGGACATTCATTACAATAAGCATCTAATGATCGACAAACCATGATGTATTGAAAATGTGGTGGAAGGATTCTCACCTTGTGACCTTGTAAACGAAATTGTGCTTGTTGAAGGGCCTCAAAACCCATAATAACCAAATGTTCTCGAACATTACTGAGAGTCCAATGCTTGTTCACTTGGACTGCCTCCAAAGCATCGTTGGGCATCTTCATTGCAATGTCAAAGCTTGCAATAGCGCCGTCTACACTCTGTAAGGGAGTCCACACTCCAAGCTTGCACATCCAACGATCATAGTGAAATCGTATGTACAAGGAGGTGCGGGATTTCAAATAGCGCATTCCAATACCTGAAGCTCCAACCTTACAACGGTACCGGTCCCCGTTGTGCATGCCCTCCACAAAACCCCAGTCCTCTTCTAAAAGCCTTCCTAATTCCTCGTAATGCGCATCTTTACATACAAGCATTGTGGTAGTCTCCACAAATCCAAACTCTTTAAAAATGTGCACAAAACAATGAATAGGCAAACACCAGCTCAAGCCCACAGACCTAGAAGCTTTAGAGTATTTCAAAGAGTTCTGGACATCCATTATCATCTTTTGCTTGAAAGATGCTACCGACCACAAATCTGGGACCGGCCACTCCATACTTAATAAGGAAGTTACTTTGATGGGTTCAAGCGTTCCAAATGCTTGTGTAGAAGTAGGGACAATATAGGAGTGAGAATAGAAGAAAATCCTTCTTTGAACCAGTTTGGTTGGGCAAAGATGCGGGAACATTATTGCTCCAATATCCGCATGTATAGCATTGAATGTGCCGGAGAGACTATGTAGTGGCTGCTCCTCCACCAACGTGGATGGAAATATGACTATAAATGCATGACAAATGTTAAGTATGAATCCATAATAACATTACACTGTGATTTCACACCTAGCTTTGTATTCTCAAAACATGTACTTACAATGTGTTGGAAATCGAGGTGGTTGTTGCAAGTGCATGGTTGACATTGAGAAAACATGTTGCACAATGGCTATGGTCCCCTTGTCTTTGCGGTTCTTGAAGCCAAGGAGCTTTCCTTTCCAATGAAGATCCAAGTTTGCACGATTCCGCACACGATGAGGGCCAACAGCAAATGGTTGCATGTATACCCAAGCACCTTTGGTGAACTCTTGTGGCACCCACTCATCATCTACACCTCTAGTGTTGTGGCATGCAAGTGTTGTGACCTCATCCTTTGGTCGCCTTTGCGAAGTAGAGTTGGCCATGGTTGAGCAAAGCAAACTAGGAGGAGGAGAAGAACCTTGCTTGTTGCTACAATGTAGGTGTTATAAAGTGATATGAGAAAATGGTCAACCCTTGTGGCAATGGGAGGAGAAGGTGGACAACCCTTGCTTGGTGTGGCACTGGGAGGAGAAGGTGGATAATCCTTGCTTGGTGTGGCAATGGAAGGTGGTAGGGGAGGAGAGAGGAGCTTCCTTGCTGCAGTAATGGAGATGGTGTAAAGAGAGAGAGTGTTGGAGTAGAGGATGAGTGTGATGGTTGCAACCAAGGAGGGGTTGGAAAAGGGGTTCTAGAGAGAGAAAATCCCTTTTTGCCTAATAACTAATTTTGGGGGAGCTCTGAATAGCAAAAAAAGATTTTTTAAAAGTTTTTTAAAGATTTTGAATTTTAGGGTTTTTGGATGCACGTTTTGACTTTTTGAGATCAAAAAATGCTTTTTTGACCATAAAATAGTTTTAGGGGGGTTTTCAGAAGATGAAATTTGAGTTTTGAAATTTTTGAAAAATTTCAAATTTTTGGGATTTTTTCAAAACCGGATCAAAAAGGAGGGAAGTTGGAGGTTCCATATGGCCCCCCCCCCCGACCTTCTCACTAGGTAAGAGCGCATTTAAAAAGTGTAAGACTACTTTGTCCCCCTACATTTTTTAAGGGAATAGAGTGTGTCCACCACCCTCTTCTCATTGGCTGGCCTCTAATTAACCTTAATCCCAAAGGGCCCCTAGAGGATTCATATTTTTCCTAATGAGTAGGCGCTTCTCCCACCAAAGCAAAATCCCATATGCTATTGACACGAGACATTTGTTCTTTTCCCTCTATCATACACATGATTTTGCATTGAATCCAAGCCAAACATTTCATGCTTCAACTCATACAAATCACTGATTTCAAATATATCCATCAAAGCTTCTACATTCTCAACCATAATTTGTCTAGTCAAGACATTCAAAGTGTCCTTGCATGCCAAACCACAAAAGAGCACTTTCTCTTGCTTATCACAATTAAGACCATAAGGCATGCCATCATCCAGCTTGGCAAGCATATCAAAGGCACTAGCACAAAGCATATGACCATCCATATCATCAAGATTTCCAAAGCAAAGACCCTCTTTCATTAGCCTCAAAACTTCCTCTAATATTCTCTCCTAGTTGACATTAGAGCTTCCAACAACAAGTAGCTCACCAAGCAAGTCACTAACAGATATACCATCATCAAGGACCACATCATCATGCAAAAATTTAGGCTGAAAATCAACATTCAAAGCATCCAAGTCATTACGTTTAAGCTCGACATGGGACTCCATAGAACCTTGTGCAACACAACCGTCCACATGATCGGCAACCATATGCATATCATCAAACATGCCACAAGTGGAAACAAAGTCTTGGATATCAGTCAAATCATCCTCACCAATGGGTTCTTTGGTGACATTAAATGAATCCATATTGACCTCATTAACATCCAAATGATAATCCAAATCACCAAAAGAATTTATATCATCATTGGCAGCCATAGGTAACTCATCAAGCAACCCAGGAGTAGAGGCATAGTCTTCATCATCAACCACAAGAGTAGCATGAGATTCTTGTAGACCATGAAACTCAACCACATCAGCATCCTCATACTCAAGAGGAGAGTCTATACAACCCTCATCACATACATCATCCATTATAGATGCTCCCACAACTTCGCATACCAAAGCATTTTCATCAAATAAGCCATATGTAGACACATAATATCCATCCACATCAACATCACTCTTAACCATGGGATTCAAACCATTTTTCAAAGCAAAAAAATCAGCATCTCCAACATCAAGAGAAGAATCCATAGAATTGTTTATGTCTACATCATAAGCATTCACCACATGTATGTCATTTTCTTCCACGTGATCACATGCTGCTACATTTGCATGCTTTGTTTCCTCCTCACCAATAGAAAGTGGCTTCTCAAGTTCATGACCATTTTCAACAACCTTATACAGTAAATCAACCAAGTGAAGATCCTCTATCTTCGGTGGCGCATCCAAACCTACCATAAGCCTTATCTTCCTCTCTTTGTTGTAGGCAACATGTAGTGCTTCTTTCATGCTTTTTGGATTCTTCAATTCCACATGTGAACGCAAGGTAGGTTTCAACTTGCTTATCAACATTTTCAACCTCTCAAATTGCATGTGTGTACCATGTAACTCTTTCACTGACATCACATTAGCATACTTCACACACTTTTCCCATTGCATCCATACATCATTGAACCTCTTCCAAAAGCAAGAAACAAACTCATCTTCGCGCATAGATAAGCTCTTCACCCTTGACCAAGCTTCATTTGGAGTTGGAATCACTACATATCTTTGAAGAAATAATGCTTCCAAGAGTGACCAACAACTCTTATTTGCATCATTCAAGCTCTTATACCAGACATAAGCATCACTCTCAAGCAAGAGAGGAAACATATGCAACCATTCTGCTTCACAATCATTTCTTGTCAGTAAACATTGCAATTGTACCTGTCTCAAGAACCTTTTCGGTTCCTTATCATCTTCACCTGTAAAACTTGGAGAACTCATGAAAACAACTTATAAATAGAAGGTTGAGCTTGACTCCAGGGAAAGTCTCAACCGGAGAGCCAAAATAGATCCTCACAAAGGGGGCACCAAAACATGTGAAGGATTTGGGGGTGGCCTCTATAACACCTCCATACTCACAAGATATATGAGGAAAAGTAAAGTAGCTCTCACAAGAGGATAGGATCCAATCTCCACTCACAAACACACTCACTTTTGCATGCACAAAACCCCGCCTACACTCGACTAGCTTCCCTCTACACTGTCATAGCCCTAGCTATGATCAATTGCAGTCAAGGAAGAAAAAAAGGCACTAAATTTTGGGAAGACAAACCAATGAAAACCAAGGAAAATCTCTGCACTTTTTTTCATAAACACCATACCCTCACACCATCTCAGCAGCCCTTGCATATGCAGGAAGGGGCTCCATAGTCGCTCCCAACCATGTACACAAACCCATCAAAAACCATGCCAATCATGAGTTATACAAAAACTCATGATGCTCAGCCAAAAAACTCAGAAAAAACCATGGAAAACATGGGGAAACAACCTCCCATTCACAACAATAAGAAGGGGCTTTCATTGCCAAACCTGAGTAGCAGGCACACGCGTACAAGAAAGCTTCGCTTCACGCAGCTTCCATCACCAAAAAGAGAGAAGAGGGGTGAAAGTGCAGAGGTCACCACCCATGTTCATGGCCTTCTTGATGAGAGACACACTCTCCAATCAAGGCTCCAGACCCTCGCACACACACACGGGCACCTCCACTACACAACCCCCACGCACCACCGCAGACTGCAGCAAGAGAGGCTTTCTTCTTCATAGCTGAAAACTACCACTCACTCACGACCCCAAGATGATAAAAGTTTAGTTTTTCTTCATATTTTTAAAGCACTTACTCACACTTTTAAGTCTCGACACTTCTATGTACAAAAACAGCAAAACTATGTACCCCGCACAACTGGCACGCATGCGTAGAGACAGCTGGCACACACCGCCTTTGTACACTTTGTACAAGCATGCTTTATTAACATCCAAGAGGTCTGAGAGAACCAAAAAAAATCTCGCAAAGACTTTGGGGTGGTCCGCATCATTTCACCAAAACACGTCACAACGTCTGAGGATAGTGCACTTCTTTTGCAGTGGGTGCTAGACAGGGACGCTACTTTTCATGTCACTCCGTATCGTGACTGGTTCAGTAGCTATTCTAGCAGAGTGCATGGTAGTGTGCGATTGGCAGATGGGTCACTGCATGAGATTGCTGGTTTAGGAGATGTGAGACTGTCATTACCGAGCGGTGCATCGTACGTGCTCAGAGATGTGCGTCATGTGCCAGATTTGACGATGAGTTTGATCTCTGTTGGTCAGCTCAGGGATAGTGGATGTCGAGTATCTCTGCTTGAGTGATCTTTTGCGTTGCATTTGGGTTCGCTAGTGATTGCGAGAGGTGCTAGAGTTGGCACATGGTACCCATTGCACGTAGTACTAGTGGGAGATGGTCGAGTCTCAATCTTGTTACAGCCATACAGAGAACGAGAGACCTGGACAGTCTCTTTTGCTCATGGGTTGCAGGGTGCTTTGCATGGAGTGCAGAGTACTGAGCTCGTTGTGCACACAGTTGGGGCACAAATTGAGCAGTCACACAGAGAGAGGTGACAGAGTCAGACATGCATGCTTTGCTAGTGACTAAGCAAAGCATAGAGTCAGTTGTGCAAGATAATTCTATGCAGGATAGACAGGTAGAGCGGCCTTGCTCTAGTGAGTCACGACACAAGGACATTGTGCAAGAGTCTATGCATAAGGAGTTAGAGCATGAGAGCTCTAGTGAGTCACAGCAGATTGAGTGGTCATGTTTGCAGTGGATGATTGCAGAGGAGGCTGAGACGTCAACGATTATGCAATCATTCCTTTCTATGCTTGACAGTGAGCATGGGGATATAATTGTGCAGGATATTTCTTCTAGCAGACACCTAGAGCAGCTGGTTTGCTCTGAGGTTGCACGACAGGTTGATGCGTCTTTTGCGGACAGTCAGGAGATGTATGTGGCTGACACGGCTTGTCAGTCAGAGATGCCTATTGCCAGGGATATATATGTTGATGCATGCTCCGTAGAGCTAGCATGGCCCGCTAGCATTGCATCGGCATTCGGTGGTCTCATGTATGAGATGTTGATCTTGAGGCCCGATATCGCAGCTGCAGTGGGAGCATTTGCAGGTGGGGTTGTCAGTCCTTTGTTGACTAATGATGGCATAGTGCATGAGGGAGATATACAGGTATTGCATACATACTTGCAGTACGTGTGCGGTACGTTGTCGTGCTGTGGCACGTATATAGTGGGAACGGGCATTAAACAATTTATCTTGTGACTTTTTGACGCATAAGTATACTTCATATAATACTCATATGCATAAATAAAAGCTTTCTACCATACCTTAGTATTACCTTTGAAGTAATATAAATGTACATTACTATTAGAAAGTACTGCAAGAGAAGTATAAATGATTGTGCCTCTTTTTGTCTAGGGGAAAAGCATTTGTATATTTCTTCTAATATCTCAGCTATACCCTACCATATATAAATTATTTTATTCTTTTCACATTTATTTAATAATATAACCCTTCAATAATGCATACATTCTTGGATACATATAAGAGGGAGGGGCCTACTAGAAGACTTTATGAAAAGGAAGATCCAAATATTCTTGGACCATCCCAATTTGAAAATCTCGACCTAAGGGAGTGAAGAAAATACCAAAACCAAGTCAGGCTCTTTTAGTAGGCCAATTTTGCCTTTTGAAGCATGTCAATCCGAGTTACAGGTCAAAAGTTACAGGGAAACCAGTGAAAAACCCTCTCACAACTACACTGCAAGAAGAGAAGGTAAACAAGTGAATCAAGTGAAAAGAGGTAATCTTGGTCTTTTTCCATAAAATAAGATATTTGGAGGATCAAAGACACAAGCATGTGAATGTGACACCTCAAAGATGCCTTGAAGGACAAGACACACAAGTTGGGACCACCTGCTGGAGCCACACAGAAGATGCCTAGGTGGGGCCCACATACATCATGCACCCACATGGAGCCTCAACGACCAAAAATGCTGAATTTCATGATATTTTGAGTCCTAATATTGCCCATTTTAAGAAATATCAAAAGAACATTTGATTTGGGGCTAACTCTTTAGCCTAATCAAGTGATTATGTAAAACATGGCTCCCTCACCTATAAAAAGGGTAGCCTTCTCTTCATTGGGGGCAAGTTATGAGTGAGTGAGAATAGCTCAATTCCATAGTGTCACACTCATCTTAGTGCCACACTTTCTCTTGAAGAAAGGCTGAAGTCTTGCCTCATCTTCTCTCTCCATTAAGGTGGTGGCGATTGCTCTCATGTAAGATATATGTTGCTACTTTTTCTTTCATTTGCATATCTAGTCCAATACTTGTCTTTAACTCCTTCTCTATCTCTCATTATTTATCTTTAATACCACCACCACACTTAGATCTATCTCTAATTCTATCTTTACTCCTCCTTTCATCTCTCTTGTTGTGTCCTAATCATTTCATTGGAAGGTATTCAAGCAGCAATCTTGTCAATGTAACGGGCACAACCTTCTTGCGGGAAACAATTGTGTGCACAAGGTTAGTAACCATATCATCATCTTTCACAAGCACCTCTCTCTTTTAAGGTTCTCATTCTCTTCCACAAACTGTAGAATCTCCTTGCTACAGGTACTTCTCTCCCCGCAGTATCCTTATTGCCTAAGGGCAACAATAGGGCTTGGGAGAGAAACTCTCTTCTTCTTCTCCTTTCACTTCTTTCACACCTTTATCTTTGAACATACTAAGTATATCATCGATGAATAACCATAATCCACATAGAGGAGATTTATTTCATTTCCATTCTATGCAATCTATTAGGGTTAACATTTGGATTAGTCGAAAGATTCACTTTCAGCAACGCATAGTGTTTCTATTTGCTCTTGAAAGGTTCAACGAAATACTTCTCTCACCAGATCCCATCATACTACCTATTATTGACTATAAATTCTCTTTTGATGTGAGTGTGGTTATTTTATTATGAATCAAGAGGATTTGTACTCACAACCAATCCCCATCGCTAGACAAAACATATACATTATAGTAAGCACAAAGCTACAGTTCCAAAGAGCAATCCGTAGCTTATTTGGACAACAAAGATTAAATATCATTAACTCATCCATTAACCCTTTTATCCTACCCATGATACGATATGATCATAATCTCGATGTTTTCATTTTTGTTTTGTTCTGACTATCTTTCATGAGTTGTCTCCATCACGTGTGTGTTTGTAAGGAAAAGTGAGCGGCTTCTTTGGCTACATTTCCTATTGAGACCTAGAAGCTATGTTATCTACATCTTAGCTCTTTCTCATAACCCTTGAGCTTCCTCACAAACTCTCACAGCAAGAGGCCCGGTGCCTTCCTGGCAAGACCGCCTACTTCTTGACATATTTTTGGTGAACCCGACGCGAAACTGCCAGGGTGAGAGTTTGTGCGTAACCATGGGTGATCATGTTGCACAACAGAGTATGCATTTTGACCCAACAACAATGCAAATGTTTCAAGCATTTGCAATGTTCATGCAACAACAAGATTCCACTGAAAGAAGGGAGATTTTAGCAACGAAGGCCATACAAGCGGTCGTCAACAGAATGGATCAATTCAATGGCAAAGATGTAACCAAGTACTTACGCGAGTATGTGAAGGATATGGAGTTGCATCGCGTGTCAGAAGGTGAGATGATTCAAAGCTTTGAGCTAGTTGTTGCTCCAGAAATTAGGGAGCATGTAAGGGCAATTAAAGATGGGCATGGGAGAAATTGGGAAGAGCTCAAAGTAGCTTTAAAGGAGGAATATTTCATGGAGGACTGTGAGAGAGTAACCAAAAGGACATTCTTAGAATGGGTAGTCAAGCCAAAGCAAGGACTATCAATAATAGAGCTACTTAGGGAATTTGAGCGGCGCTATGCACAACTCACAAGGACAGAAAGGGCCACACTAGATGCAGAGAAGACAGATCTTTTATTACAAGCTGCAGGTAAAGAGTTTCAAGAAAATTTGGAGCTTCTTCTTGAAGAAAAAGATGTTGATCAAGGACTAAAGACCGCCTGGAATGAAGTTGAAGGTGCTGTCTCGTTGCTTGCCAAACGACAAAGAAGAAGGGACAAGATGGTAATAAACACTACAAGTCCTCAACCTCAACTTCTGACAAAATGGTAAAGCCTACTTTTATCGCTCCTAAGTTTGATGAGTCCATGCTAGATGAGCTTGTGAAGGGAATGCGTGACTTGAAGGTGAAGCTTGCAAAGCTTGAAGAAAAAGGCCAACCATCAGGGCCACTTCCTAGGCAAAGACAACAGCCCAAAGAAGGGTTTGTTAATAGATGTATTTGGTGTGATAGTATAGACCATGTAAGAAGGGATTGTGATGATTTTAGTGATGCTTTGTCAAAAGGTGTTGTCTTTTTTAAGGATGGTAAAATCCACTTAAGAGAGATAGGTCTACCCTTGAGAACTAACTTTGGGAAGGGGGGAATGCAAACCTTAGTTGAAGATATGGCAACTAAGCATGCCACATCTTCAGTTGAGGCAGCTGCTTATGGAGTAAAAATTGAACATTTTTGTGATGAAGAGGTGAGTGACCATCATGGTCAAATTTGGCCAAATGTCATGCAATTAGCTAAAAAGGGAAATCTTACAAAAGAGATTCTACATGAAGCAGGTGATTGCATACGTCTAGAAACAGGATGGAATGATCCACAGGACTCATTGTCAGTGCATGTCTACATTATAAAATGCCAACAAAATGAGACAATTGTAGAAGAGAAGCGCAGACGTGAGAATGCTGATGAAGGACCATAAAAAAAAGCTTCTAGAAGTGGGGGAAGAAGCGACTCAATGCATTCTCAAACACCCTCAACAAAAGGAGAATCTCCACCTGAAGTACTCATGGAGGAGTCTACAACAGGAAAGAAGAAAGAGACAACAAAAGGTAAGACAAAAAGGCCCAACTTATAAACTACAATATGATATTGAGGTTGCTACAGATTTAAAGAAAGTCTTGGAGGAAAGGATCTTGAATAGCAAGATTGAGTTTACTCTGGGAGAAGTTCTTGGCATTGTAAAGCATGAATTCCATAAGGAGATCATTGACATCATCAAGAGGAAGAGGCAAACCCTTGCTGAAGTTTCTCGTCCAAAGGTTGAAGGGGAAACCTTGAAGACACAAGGAATGCAGCTGCAAAATAAGGAGGATGATGGAGCTCTGGTAGGATGCTACCAATCTAGTGGGAGAGTGAAGCAAGTGCATTTTTGAAATGATGATGAAGAGTTTGAAGCTATTCCTAGGAGCTACTATTCACGAAGTCACTGGGCAAGGTCTACTACAGAAACTTTGGTCAAGGTAGGTGATCTTGAAGAGCCATTTGTTGCCTTGATTGACCATGGTTCAGAAATAAACATAATGTCAAAGAGTCTCTACAACAAGTGCAAATGGCCGATGGACACAGATCATGGTTGGATGGTGAAAGTGACAAACAATTCATCCGGTGAATTGTATGCAGCATGTCCAGGAGTGAAGGTGAAAATAGGTGATGTAAAGATTGACCAAAACTTCTTTGTACAGGATACATCTTCATATCATCTCATCCTTGGACAACCCTACATTGTGGGAGTTTGAATGGAAACAAAGGTAATGGATGATGGTTCAGCATATGCTAGGATACATAGCAAAGATGGTAAACGAGCTGTCCAATTTCTCAGAGTTTGTGTAAACCATGAAAGAAACCGTGACAACCTCAGAGAACATCCTCTACCAAAGGTGAGCAAAGAGTTTCATGATCATAGAGAAGTGATGGGTTTTGGCCAAGTACCATTGTAAAGCGGGATTGCAGTGGTACAGAAATAAAAAGGGTCTCGCCTGATCCAAAAATAGGTGAAACTTTCTCATCGAGCTCCTTGGTAACAAGGAATGGATCAGTATGTTTTACAAAAATTGAAGTTTTTAAGAGATGTGAGAGGCAATATGTGCATAATTTACAAATAGGCATGATAAAGAGTGGGTTGCTAGAGCCTACTGAAAATGTTTTGGGTTTGTGTGAACAAGTTTCTTTTGTAGATACTATGGGTGAGCTTGATGCTATAATGGGGTCTAGTTTTCATCTTGAAAATGAAGTTGTGGAAGTTTTCTCTATTATAATGTATCAAGTAATAGAAGCCTTCAAAGAAAACCAAATAGTTGGCCCAGGAGTCCATGTTGAAACTAAATACAAGAGTGTAGCAAAGAAGGTGAAACCAGTAGATTCACCCTTACCACCCAACAACATGGAAAAGATTGAGCAGGCTTCTTTACAACCAAGTTTGAGGAATCCTAAAAAGATCGGGCATACCTTCACAAAGGAGTCTTTTCAAGAGTTGCAGATTGGTTGCGAGGAGTTTCTAACACATGAGGAGACAAAGTGCTTCAAAGAAATCCTTTCAAAGCATGGTAAGGCTTTTGCATTTGAGCCACATGAGATAGGATGTGTTGATCCTTCTATTGTAGCTCCAATGGTAATTTTCACAATACCTCATGTGCCTTGGAATATGTGGCCTATTCCGGTTCCAAAGGCTCATTTGCCAAAGTTAGTAGAGCTACTGAATGAGAAAATCAAAATGGGAATCTTGGAGCCTTCTTGTGCTCCATACTCAAACAGGTGGTTCACAGTTCCAAAGAAGAATGGTTCTCTACGCTTCATCCGAGATATGCAACCAATGAACAAGGTGACAATTAGAAATGTAGGTATAGGTCCAATTGTGGATGAGTTTGCAGAGGCGTTTGCAGGGAGGTCAATCTACTCAATGGGGGATGTCTACTCAGGGTATGATCAATTTCAGCTTGCAATCGAAAGCAGAGACTTGACAACCATGAGGACACCTTTGGGTTTGGTAAGGATGTGTACCTTGCCACAGGGAGCAACCAACTCGGTTGCACATATGATGAATGGGATGAATAAGGTCTTACGTGACTTTATTCCTCAAATCACAATGCCTTTCATTTATGATTTGCCTATCAAAGGATGTGAAGAAAGTGACAAAGATGAAGCTTTGGATCTCAAGGGATGTCGCAGGTTTGTGGTAAATCACATAAATGATTGTGATAAAATTTTGTCTAGGCTGGAAGAAGTGAATCTTACATTGTCAGGGAAAAAGTCTATGTTTGGTTTCAATGAAGTGCTCATTGTGGGGCACATGTGCGGGCCATATGGTAGGAAACCTTGTCCAACAAAGGTAGATGCCATCCAAAGAATGAAAGAAACATGCACTAGCATCACTGAGATTAGAAGGTTTCTGGGAGCATGTGTCTTCTATGTTATTTGGATTCCACATTATGCACATGTAGCTGATCCTCTTTATCAGCTGCTTAGAAAGAATCAAAAGTTTAAATGGACAAAAGCACATGTAAAATCCATGAAAAAGCTAAAGGAGTTGCTCCAGTCAGCAACAATGACTTTGAGAAAGGTAGACTATGAGTGTCAAAGGCCAGTAATTGTGACAGTAGACACTAGTCCTACAGGGATTGGATAGGCAATAGGGCAAGATGACAAAGAAGGACACAGGTATGTGGTAAGATTTGCTATCTCAATGGTTAAAGAAGCATCATTTGGCTTGAAGGCTAGTCAAAAGTATGTGTGTGCTTTATGTTGAAGGCTAGTCAAAAGTATGGCACTCGATGTCAAAAGTAGCTGTCCGCTTTTTTTGTGTGGGCTTTTTGGCTTGCATTAGTAAGAACATGTAAATACAATGCAAGTCGCTAGTGTAGTGCCAGTTGTCGGGTTACTGTAAGTGCCCATTAGTGAGTTTTTTGAAGTGAGACTCATATATAACTCAAACGCATGTAAAAACTTAAAACGTTCAGCCAAATGTCAAAAAAGATTAGGTTTGAGGTTGTTGTGTCTACGTGATGGTTTTGGATGTAGTTTTTTCCATCGCCTTGCCTTCTCTACCTGTAGTCGTAGCGGGACAACTCTCTGTTCGTGTCAATTTTGCATGTAGCGGCATGTAGAATCAATTTTGGTCATCTTCAACTTTCTCTCCAATCATTTTTTAAGATTTTTGCAAAGATTCAAAGTGCCCCAATTCGCATTGTGCTTTTTAGGTGACGACTAGTTCTATGTAGGGTTATGGCTATGGCAGCCTATTAGCAAATTGTGTGTAGACAGATTGGGAGGATATGTATCCATGGACTGTGGAATTGATATTGAAATTGTGGGTTTGTGATGTGCTTTGACACGTTTTTTCTCCTATGTGCTATGATCCTTTGGGTGGGCGTTGTCGTGCCGTGGCACGTGCATAACATGAAAATAAAAATATCTACTTCACCCTTAATGTTTTTGATGTGTGGGACCAAATGCTACAACGTACAGTGTGATATAGGCAAAAACGGATGCCATGGTTGCAGGCGTGTACATACCTTACTAGGAACGCGAGTACAAGGACATGGAACCATTTCATTTTGAACCACATTAAATCATGCCTAATTTACTTTAGAAATGTACAAATGTCAAGTGTTTTGAAGTGGTACCCTCATTTCGCCTAGAAAGTTCAATGTGGTTTCATGCGTGGGCATAAAGGACATGTCCAAAGTTCTTACCAAGTGGAAAATGAGGATCATGAAATTTGAGCCCAATGGAAATTTTCCACAAATTTTGGGATTTTTCCCAGCTCATTTGGGCATTTAACGAACAAAAAGGGGTATTTTTGGGCCTAAAATGGCTAAAAATGTTCATAAAAGGGTAAAAAATAGCCTACAAATAGCTCAAAATGACTCAAAATACCACATAACCGATGGTTTCATCTTTTCTCAAGTTGAGAGGGAACTTTTAGAGCCATGAATGAGCTCATTTGGGCATAGAAGCAAGGAGATACAACCATTCCATTACAGGGTGCTAGTGTGGTCACGTGCAACTTTCGTTTGAGGTTGTGAGGCTTGCAATTAGGGTTTCCTCTCTTCAAACACCTATTTGAGATTATCCAATGAACTATTGATGCTTTGATGAAATGGTCACGAAAAAGAATGAAAGCGTCAATTTAGGGGTTTTAACAGGTCGAAAGGGCACTCCATCTGTTCAATTGGGAGCGAGGCTACACCTAATCTTCACACACACAAGAGTTTTGATTCAATATTGGTTCTTTATCAAAATGAATCTTTCGTGGCTGGAGTTTTTTCTTTTTGTGTGTGTTTTTACCTTTAAATCATCCACGCCTTGCTTGATTTTGCTACAAATTTTCATAGTCAGCCCCTGCGCTTTCCTAGATGCACTGCACACTTCTTGACACATTTTTGGTGAACCTGACGCGAATTAGGCTAGGTTGAGGTTTTAAAATCTTCAGATTTCAAATTAAAGCTTTAAATCTACGGAGAAACAAGATCATGGTAGGGGGTTCGGTTTGATCGAGTTATGATGCAAATGTTTCAAGCCTTTGTGGTGTTTACACAATAGCAACAAGCTACTGAAAGGAGGGAGCTTTCCTCAACCAAAGGGATTCAATCTGTAGTAAATAATTGGACCAATTCAATGGTAAAGATGTAACAAAGTATCTTTGTGGGTACATCGAGTGCCCAAAGCAGAGATGGTGCAAAGTTTTGAACTACTTGTGGTTCCCAAGATCAGAGAGCATGGAAGGGGAATTTGAAATGAGCGTGGGGAAACTTGGGAATCACTCAAATTATCCTTAAAAGAAGAGAAAACTCCAAATGGGGGACAAAGAGGACTTTTTTAGAGTGGGTAGTTCGACCAAAAGAGGGACTTTCGCCTACCGAACTACTAAGGGAATTCAAATGCCGTTATGATCAAATTTCAAGGACTAAAAAGCCCTAAAATCAAAGAAGACAAAGCTATTTTTGTAGGCAGAAGTTAAAGAGATTCAAGAGAATCTATAGTTACTACTTCAGGACAAAGATGTTGAACACGGCTTAAAGACCGATTGGAATGAGGTTGAAGATGTCATTTCACTGCTAGCTAAGAGACAACATCGAAGAGATAAGATGATAGTTAGCCCTACTCAAGCCCCAAGTGTTTTTTAGAGTCCCATAAAGCCTGTGATTGTGGTTGCAAAGAGTGACAAATCCATCCTAGATGATATTGCTAAAGGAATGCAAGAGCTTAAGTTAAAGCTTACTAGGCTAGAATAAAAGGGGCAATCATCAGGTCAATCTGTATGGCAACAACCTCAAAACAAAGAATTCTTTGTCAATCGATGCATATGGTGTGATAGTATTGACCTTGCAAGGAGGGATTGTGATTGTTTGAAATATGCTTTTGACAAAGCGTCTTCTTTTCTTAAAAGATGGAAAGATTCACTTAAGTGAAATAGGTAAGCTCTTCGGGAAAAACTTTGGCAAAGGTGGGATGAAGAAGCTAGTTGAGGACATGGCTACTAGCCATCTCGATTCTCAATGGTTGAGGCAGCCACCTATGGATTTGAAGGTGGAGCCTATAAAGCAAAAAGGAGTCAAGGGTGGAGAAGAGGCATCTAATGGGATTGGAGAACTATGGCCATGGGCAATAGAGTCTATTGTGAAGGGTAAATTGACTAAAGAAGTCTTGCATGAAGTTGGAGATTGCATTCAACTAGAAAGAGGTTGGAATGACTCATTGTCAGTGCATGCTATATTGCCAAATGTCAAGCCAATGAGGCCATTTTCGAAGAGAAATGTAGGGATGAGAATGGGGATGAAGGGCCTTCAAAGAGAGCGATGAGGAATGGAGACAAAAATGAATAGTGCCTCCTAGATCAGCTTCCAGGCAATAGATGCCTGTCCCCAAAGTGCCTATGCAAGAAGCCTCTAAAGTAAAGAAGAAGGATGCAACAAAAGCTAAATCAAAGGGTCCGGACTACAAACTCCAATATGATATAGAGGCAACAACTAATCTCAAAAAGGTTTTGGAAGAGAGTATTATGAACAATAAGGTGGAATTTACCTTGGGTGAGGTCCTTGGTATAACGAATCAAAAATTCCACAAAGAAATAATTGATATTATAAAGAGAAAGTGACAGTCTTGTACTGAATCTATCCATGTACAAGGTGTACAGGTCTATGGTGAGCAAGGTGAAGAAACTTTTGTTGGATGCTACAAGTCTAAAGGAGGATTAAAACATGTTCTCTTCTTGGATGATGAAGATGAAGTCGAGACCACTCACAAGAGTTACTACTTGAAGAGTCACTAGGAAAGAGCAACTACTAAGACCCTAGTAAAAGTGGGAGGCTTAGAAGAGCCATATATTGCATTGAAAGATCATGGGTTAGAGATTAACCTCATGCTAAAGAGTCTTTATCAAAAAGGAAAATGGCCAATTGATATAGATCATAGATGGATGATTCGTGCAACAAACAACTCATCACGGGAGCTGTACGGAGCTTCTCGAAATGGAAAGGTGACTATAGGGTATGTGAAAGATTACCAAAAGTTCTTTCTGCAGAAGATGCCTACATACCCTCTTATCCTTGGGCATCGATACATCACTGCTACTCGCATGGAAACCAAGGTGATGGATGATGGGTCATCTTAAGCAAGGATAAAGAGCAGAAATGGAAAGTGTGCAGTATAGTTCCTTACTGTTTGCATGGACCATGAAAGGAGCCATGTAAGTATTAGAGAGAAACCTTTTACAAGTACAAAAAAATAATTCAAGGACTACAGGGATATGAGGGGTTTTCACCATGTACCATTGTAGAGCGGGATTGTAGTGGTACAAGAAGAGAAAAGTTTGCGCATGATGTATATGCAAAGGAAACATTTTCTACAGTTTTTGTAAGATTAATAGACTATGTATCTATTACTTTTGCAAAGCATGAGCGCTTAAAGAAGGGTGACCAACAACATGTAAATAGTGTACAAAGAGATTTGAAGATGAATGGTTTGCTAGAAGATAGTGAATGCAATGTAGGTGTGTTTAATGCGTATTTTTGTGTGGATACTATGCAAGACTTGGAGTCTTTAGTGGATTCCAATTTGCGTATGGGAAGTGAGGTTGTGAAAGTATGCTCATTAGAAATGTCCAGAGTCATAGAGGATTTCAAAATTGCTCAAGGTGTTGATGTACGAGTGGAGACCAAGTACAAGTCTATGACAAAGAAAGTGAAACCAATGGCATTACCTCTTCCAAAAAATTGTACTGATAAGATGGATCAAGAAGGATTGGGCATAAGTCTACACGGGATTCTTTGAAGAAGTTAAAGATTGGTTGCAATGATAGTTTGACAAAGGTAGAAAGAATATGCTTTGATGAAATGCTTGCCAAACATGGAAAGTCTTTTGCATTTGAGCTGCATGAGATAGGGTGTGTTGATCAATCCTTGTTTCTCCTATGGTGATCTTCACTATCCTGCATGCACCTTGGAACTTGAGGCCTATTCCACATCCAAGGCTCATTTGCCAAAACTTATTGAGCTGCTTAATGGAAAGGATCAAGATGGGTATTTTGGAGCCTTCTTGTACTCCATATTCAAACACGTGGTTCATAGTTCCAAAGAAAAATGGTTCTTTATGCTTTATCTAGGATATGCAACCTGCCAACAAGGTTCCAATTAAAAATGTGGATAAAGGGCCAGTTGTAGATGAGTTTGCAGAGGCATTCGTAGGAAGGGAAATATATTCTATGGGGGGTTTGTACTCATGGTATGATCAGTTCCAACTATAAATGGAAAGTAGGACCTGACTACCACGAGGACACCTTTGGATTTGGTAAGGATGTGCCTTTTACCTCAGGGAGAAACTAATTTAGTTTCACATATGATGAATGGTATGAACAAAGTACTATGCGACTTCATATCGCAAACTACAATGCCTTTTCTTGATGATGTGCCAATTAAAGGATGTGATGTAAGTGATATAGATGTGGCTCTAGACTGGAGGGGGTTTCTCAAGTATGTGGAAAATCATATCAATGATTGCAAATAAGATCTTATCAAGATGGACGAAGTGAACCTTACCTTTTTTGGGAAAAAGTTAGTGTTTGGTGTGAGCGAACTTCTCAAAGAATGAAATAGACATGTATTAATGTAACTGAGGTTCAAAGGTTCCTTGGTGCATGTGTGTTCTATGTTATCTGGATTCTACATTATGCACATGTGGTGGAACCTTTGTATCAACTCTTGAGAAAGAACCAAAAATTCCTATGGGAATAAATCCAAACACATGCCATGAGGAAATAAAAGACGTTTTTCCTTAGGTCACCAACATTGAGGAAAGTAAAGTATGAATTTGGAAGACATGTGATTGTGACAGTGGATACTAGCCCCATAGGGATTGGATGGGCGATTGGCCAAGATGATGAAGATGGTAAGCGATATGTGGTGAGATTTGGAGTAAAAGTCCTAAGTGCTCGTCAATGCAACTATCCACATGTAAAAAGAGAGTTATGGGGAGTAGTCACAGGTTTGAAATGTGACAAAGAGTATTTTATAAGAGCAAATGTAATAGTGGAGATTGATTTTCTACCCCTTCTTGGAATGATCACAAGTTTTTCAACTCCTGACATTGCTATGTTGAGATGGATTGCCTACATAAAGTCCTTCAATCCAAATGTTAACCATGTTGCAAGGAAAGATAATCCAGTTGCGGATATGCTTTCAAGACCAAGGTAGGACAATGAAGAAGACATGGTTGTCGAGGGTGATTATGTAGGCACACAGCTATTTATTATCTCTCATGCCAAGGGTGATCGATCATGTTTGCATGTCAAATACACTTGAGTCATTTACAGAGGACCTATATCAAGGTGACCGGTTGGTCATTGGATGCTATCTGAGCCCTTTGACAAGGCGAGAAGGGTGGACTGACCAAAAGAATAAAGAGAAAGGCCTATGGATACTTTTTGAAAGATGGGTACTTATGGAAGCATCGGAAACAAAAAAATGGAATGCCGTTGAGAGTTGTGAATGATAAGGACGCTCAAAATGAACTTATGAAAAAGTTTCATGAGAGTCTTTATCCTAGACATAAAGGTGTATGGGCTACCTTTACTAAAATGAAAGAGATCCCTTGCTAGTTTCGCTTCATTTCCATGGTAATTGTACTAATTTCATGCTAGTTTCTACTAATTTTGACTAACTTTGCTAACCTAACCACTAACATTTGAAGGGCAAAGTATGTTAAATCCCCTTTTAAGAAGTGGAATCATCACTCTAATCAAGTTAATTGTGCTAATTTATGACTAATTTGATGATTTGAGTGTTTGATTTTTTGGCCTACGATGGTCAATTTCGGAGCCGATTTCATGGTGCACACACTTGTGTGTGTAATGATGCGTCGTCACATGGAGCAAAGGAATAGCTTGGAGTGTAATTACAATGTAAGTGCACTCAATTGCTCATGTTAATTCTTGATTGATTAATGTGGTTCAATGTGCTAATTATTTGCTAAAATTAGGTGTGATATTCAATTGACCTACACTTTGCACCTAACTTGATTCACTTGAAATGGAATTGATGGTCAAATTTGGACTAATGTACTTTGTGTGTATCAAAATAATGCTTAATTCTCATCAAGAATTCATGTGTGTGCATAAAAATCATTGTGTGTGTAATGCACCAAAGAAGGAAAAATCTGCCATCGTAAAGCACACACCTAAAAATACACCCATAAAAGCATGCACACAATCCTTTGATGATGGCATACCCACGTGCACACCTTGTACCTATCATCAACGGCCCTGATTTCTTGGCTCACCGCAAGCTCATTTACACACACACACGTGCATGCGTGCTCGTGATTACTGGCCCCAGTCCATCGTTGTTACATTTGCTGGCCACTGTGTGAAAACCCCACAAAAAGACACACACACTGTTTTGTCTCTTTTAGTGCTTGTGAGCTTGACTCGAAGCTAATCATAGGATCCGACCCACCCACCAAGCCCACCACTTGCCTGAGGCACCCATTTTTTTTGCAGCCATTAATGCAAGTCCACACCCACTTTTGGCAGTTTCACTTTTTGCTGCACTTTTGTTTGCTTTTGCCTCTGTCTTTAGCTTGCAAATAAAGCACATATACTTCTGTCACGTGGGGTTTGGCCCAAAAATTCAGTATTCTTAGAAGTTAGCTGTGGCTTAACCTCTCCATTATAGCTTTTAGTAGATCCACCATCAAACACACACGCCAAATTGTTGTGACCCTAGTAGCCAGTACCAGTACCAATACCAGTACCAATACTAGTACCAGTATCAAAAAAGGTCAAAACCAAGCAAAGGGAGACATTGGGTAGCCTCTAAACCCCCTATTCGCCTGGTCTTGACCTCACTGCAAAACTGGAGTTCATAAAAAGAGGTCAAAACCAAGTGAAGGGAGACATTGGGCAGTCTTTAAACCTCCTGCTCACCTGGTCTTGACCCTGCTGCAAAACTGTCATTCATTACAAAAGGTCGGAACCAAGCGAAGGGAGACATTGGGTAGCCTCTAAACCCCCTATTCGCCTGGTTATAACGTGTCGGCGGTAGCCCTGGTGGTAAATCATCTGGGAAAACATCCTTGAATTCCCTTAAAAGTTCCTTTAATTCATTAGCAATATTTGCTTGTTTTGAATTAGTAGGCATAGCTGGAAGAAGAGAGAGAGAAGAATGCGGCGTTGAGGAAGTTTTATTCAAAACATTATCAACATTAGAAACATCATCCACATTGGAAATAAAATGGCACAGTGAGTAACACAAAAATATTTCTTCTATTGCATCATCAGAAGAGAGCTTCATAAGCTCAGCTGTACAAATAAGTGGTGAGGAAGGTACATCCTTCTCCCCCAACAGCAGCACGTGCACACCATTGGGTTCGAACATTAGACTATTATGCTCATAGCTATGTCTAAGTGATGATCCTAAACTATGCAACCATTCACGACTAAGAACCACATATGCCCTCTCCATATTCATGACTTGGAAATCCAAAGAGGTACGGTATCCTTGAATTTCCAGAGGTACATCTTTAACCTGAGTTTCCCATATCTCAGCATCATGGCCGTTAATCATTGCTACCTTGTAGCGATGGGAACTCAGGGTTTGGGGAAATTTGAGTTGTTTCACCAATTTATAATTGATGAAATTGTGCGACGCACAATTGTCTACCAAGATCCGCACCCTGTGCCCTTGGATAGAGCCATGCATACGCACCAACTCATGTGGTCTGAAAGTCTGTTGCCACATGGAGGCCGTGATACAGCACTCATGCACCGCCTTGGTGTGTGTTTCTTCCACATTAGCAAACTGGGAAGAGGATTCAAGAGGTAAAAGATGCACCATGTGCACTGCTTTTTCCTTTCCCTTGTCTTGAGCAGCAGATTTCCCAGTGGGACAATCCTTTTTGCTATGTCCAGTTCCCAAACATTTAAAGCACAAGTTTTCTTTTTTGGCTTTCTCAAACTCTTTCGTTGAGAGAGGACCTCTAGACCCCTTGGGCTTTTTGGAGGTCTCTGATGCAGCAGATGCAAATTTTCTTTTATGATGCACATGCTGTGGACGTGTTGAAACAGGTGTAGTGTCATGCACATGCGAACTATGCAATGCCCGATCATCGGGATCATCATGGATGTGAGCTTGCACTATTTCTTCCTCAAGTGTTTGTGGATCCTGGGTTTTAACGTGCCTCTTAAGCTCGGGATTTAACCCACGGATGAACCCACGTACCTGCTGAAAGGTGTACATCCCTTCCAGCTTGAAGATCACATCCCGATAATGGGAAATATATTCCAATAATGTTTTATGCTGGTGCATAGAACATTTGTCCCAGGCGGTCCAATTTCTATCCTTCTCATTAGTAGGTAGAAATTGCTTCCTGAAGACAGTCTCAAAAGCTGGCCAAGTCTGTGGTAGGATGCCCTTCTCCTTGAGAGACATCCACCATTTGTAGGCCTTGCCGTCCAAAGTCAGACTTGTCTGTAGTGCCTTGGCTGCATCCGGGGTATGTCAAAGGTCATGAATACCATCCCACTTGCTGAGAAAAATATTCACGGTGTCCTTGTTTTGCTCACGCTCTTCTCCCCAAAAAATTGATGGCTTTGTATTTTTCAACAAATCGTCCACCTCTTTTTGGGTCAGAAAATGCAGCGGTCCCAGAGGAGGGCCTTTTGCCCGACACCTGGCCCTTGGCCTGGTGTGGAGCCGTGCTCCTGATTTTGCTGACCAACAGGGCCCGTGGCCTGCTGCCGCATATGCAACTTAATCAAATCAGATAATGCTGTGACATTCTGATTTAATTGTGCAATGCACGGAAATCTTGCATGTCTAGCAACTCATACAAATTCTCTGTCGCCATTGTGGCACGATTACCCTCCGTGAGAGGAACCGTCCGCGTGGTATCAGCAGACGAAACGGGTGCGGACTGCTCGAAATTGAATGCATGATTCATATCTATGTCCGAATCCATGCTGTGGATGTACTGTGCGAGAAAAGAAAGGAGAATACCTGAATTCCAACGAGCTCATAGCCGTATGCGATAAGGAACCATATAATTACGCCTTTGAGAAGAAAGAACGCCGACTTCGAAAGCGAAGTTCAATCCAAGACCACTACCAGCTTGACAAAAAGGAGCAAAACTGCAGTGGATGATTCACTCGAAAGCATGGAGCAAATTCGAGTTTCGAATAGTCTGGTTTGTGTCGTATGCAATACACCAAATAAACTTCAAATTTGTCGACAATTTGGGTGATGAGGAAGTTGAAAACATAAATCAATGTATAGTCACTGCCGATTTGGTTTGCATCGTATGCAACCACCAAATCGGTTGAATCTTGGTGACCAATTTACAGTTTGTGAAAGCGTCAAAAGACGAGATGCAGCAAATTTCAGACTGTTGAATTTGCACGAATCAAGAACAATGGTGCTTGATTGTACCAAGCAAAACGGAGAGCCGAATAAACTAGCAAAGAGAGTGGAGTTGAGGTTTTCCGATGCTTTTCACCCCAACTGCGTGGGAGCCTCCCTTTGGCAAGGCCACTAAGTGTGGCTAGGGTAAAAAAAAAAAAATTTGATGAAAATACTCTGCAAACAGGGCCATCGACAGCGCGTGGCAAAGAAGACGATGGAGCTTGCTATGAAGGAGTCCTTTGGGGGCGGGCCAAGAACGAAAAATCCTTGGTTTTTCCTTGCGCTCCAACTGAGCCTAACCCCAGCCGATTTGGTGCAGGTCAAAATAAGCCTCGTCCTCGACTTAGAGCTTCTACACACGCCGTTTTCGTCTTCTCCTCCCTTTGAGGTTGCATGCAACATGCATCCAAAAAACAGAACGTGCCCTCAGTTCTAAGTTTAGCTCTGATACCAATCTCAAACCAATGGACTGCTAGACCCGGTCCATCCGCCCAACCTCCCTTTTATAGGCTTCCAGCCTGCTTGAACCCGTTCCCACTGGCAGCCGGCCCCTAGCCGAGTTCGTGACCCCATTGGTTTGGCCCTTGGCCTGACACTGACGGTAGTGACAGTAGCATCAAAGTGATGGGGGTCATTCTTAAAGACCCGAAAATATTGACTCAATCTGAAACACCCCCAACAAACCAAGAGGAATCATCAGGTACACAGTCATTAGAGGATGCAAGTAAGTTACAAAAAATGCTCTCAAATGAGTTAACCGATGAAGAAAGAAAGGAATATGTCTCCATGCTAGGTAACTTCACTACTTTGTTCATTGATGGCTATGATAAGATCACAGGAATTATAGTAGTGCAACACTACATAAAACTTAAGGAAGGCAGTAAACCCGTAGTGCAGACGCTCAAAAGACTTGGAGTGATCCAACAAGAGGCACTACTTAAAGAAGTGAGAAGTTTTCTACAAGCAGGTTTCATCTACCCTGTCGAAGACTCAGAATGGGTCTCCCCAGTAGTAGTCACACCAAAAAAAAGTGGTAAGTGGAGAGTCTATGTGGACTATAAACCTCTCAATGCAGCCACAAAGAGGGATCACTTTCACCTCCCATTCTAGGATGAAATTCTCAATGAAGTGGTGGGTCACGAACGATACACAGTGTGCGATGGCTACTCAAGATACTTCCATATTAGCATTGCGGAAGAAGATCAGAAGAAGACAACCTTCATCGCACCTTGGGGATGCTTTGCTTACAGAGTGATTCCTTTTGGCCTCACTAACGCCCCGGCCACATTTCAATGCTATGTGACCTTTGTTTTCCAACCCTACTTTGGAACATCAATACGTGTTTTCATAGATGATTTTTGCATCTATAGTTCACGAACCCTTTATTTAAGCAAAGTCTATGATGGCTTAACCAGGCTGCAAGCCTTGGGTGGCCAACTCAATGTGGATAAATGTCACATTGATGAAAGAAAAATCACTCTCCTTGTACATGTAATTTTAGCAAAAGGGGTTGAGGCTGACCCTAGCAAGATTCAAGCCCTGATATCTTTGTCGTCAGCCACCGCCGCTAAGCAGTTGGTTTCTTTCCTTCAAAAGGTAAGATACTTAAGCAGGTTCATTCACTTACTATCTCAAGTGGTCCTCCTACAACAAATCACCCAGAGGGATGTCTTCTCATGGAGTGAAGAGAATGAGCAGTAATTTACCGAGGTAAAGCAAATCCTAGCTAAGCTTCCCACCATTTTACCCCCTAAGTGGGACGAGCCATTTTATGTGAACCCTAGTGTAGGAAGTGATACACTCGGAGCCGTGCTAATGCAAAAGGACCCCCAAACTTCTTTCATGCGTCCTATTTACTTATCTAGTCGTGTCATGACCTCGTCGAAAAAGGGATTTACCAAAGTAGAACACATGGTTCTGGCACTAATGTTTGCTACCACAAAGTTTCCGCTCCTATCTCCTGCCTAGAACCTTTGTAATCTTGACAATGGAAGAGGTTTTCCCATATGTAATGCGACACATGGATTTCTCCTCTAGGATCTCTAAGTGGTTAATTAGATTACAAGAGTTTGACTACACCATGCAAGTAGAAAACTCCACCAGGGCTAGTTTAATTAGCGGGAATTCTCACTCATCGCCACTATGAGAAGAGGCTGAAGGTAAACATGGAAGAAAAGGAAGAAACACCAATGGTAGAGAGTTCTAGGATAGAAAGAGCTCACTCTCTTTTCTTTGATAGAGCATACAAGAGAACAATGGATCAGTCTGCAGTTGGCATAGTCATTTTCAATGAGCAACAAGAAAGAGTATTCTCCATCGGGCAGTTATTACACTCCCACTCCAACAATGTAGCAGAGTATGTAGCCCTAATTCTTAGGTTGGAACAATGTATTTCACAAGGAATTTAGCGTCTAAATGTGTTTGGCGATGCTTTGCTTTTGATAAGGCAGATAAATGGCACTTGGGTTTGTAAAAATCAGGTTTTACTTGGTCAACTATGCCAAGTTAAGAATCTTCTAAGGAAATTTGAAGCAGTGAAACTATTTCATGTCCTCAAAGCATAAAATCAGGAGGCAGATGCTCTAGCCAAAGAAAGAATATAAGACGTTCCCATAGGAGCAATCAAACTGAAGCTACCCCTCTTTCAAGGTAGTGATGCTATGCCTGATATCGTCAGCTTTCTAGATACAGGATAATGTCTGGAAGGGTACACCAAAGGCCAGAAACAGTGGCTGGTAAGGAAGGCTACCAGATAACCCCTTGTAAACGACCACTTGTATTGTAAGGGCAAGGATTAGATTCTCAGGCGGGTGCCAACTTCCAGTGAGATCACAAAGGCAATTTCAAGTTTCCATGATGGCGTCTACGACGGTCATTTTGCTCTAGATATCACCAGTAGGAAGATTCTGCAAGCAGGTTAAGTGGCCAGTGATCGCACATTAACCTACGAGCCACAAACTCCTATCATCTATTATGGTCCATTTGAGAAATGGGGAATAGATGCAATCGGTCCTTTACCAAGGGCCCAATCAGGTAAACTATACATCCTAGTGGGTGTAGACTACATGACCCGATGGGCAGAAGCAACAACCACCACCCGCATTACAGCTTAAGAGGTAGCAAAGTTCATTTTTGAGCATATCTGTTGCCGTTTTGGCACTCCTCTTGAGATAATATAAGATAGAGGACCAAGTTTCAGAGGCGATCTAGTGGGAGAACTGATGAAGAAGTTAGGCGTCACATGCCGACATTCCACACCATACTATCCACAATGCAATGGTCTGGTAGAGAAGGAAAATGGAGTGATTTGCAAAGTCTTCACAAAGCAGATGAACAATCACACAGGGGACTGGGATAAACATCTCATGGCAGCTCTTTGGGCCTACCGAACGATGTTCCGAACATCACTAGGTTTCACCCCTTTCCATCTAGTTTATGGGAAGGAGGAAGTTCTACCCATTGAGGTACAGATAGCCAGCTTACGAGTCTTGGCTAGCCAGATATAGTGCCCAATTGTAAATCTCTGAAACCACATACTGGATCTAGAGAGGCTCCAACTAGATAGGGAAGAAGCAATCAACCACTATGCAGTGCAGGCAGAATGACGCCGGCTCACTTTCAATCAAGGGCTTAAAAAGAAGGGCCTGGAAAAAGGTATGTTAGTACTGAGATACGACAATAGATTTGAGACCAGGAGGGACAAGAAATTTCAACCCAGATGGGAAGGACCATTCATTGCTAAGAAATGCTATGACAACGGCAGCTATAAGCTGATGGAAGCAGATGGGAGAATTCACAATACTAGAGTCAATGGATGGAGGCTAAAAAGTAGATACTAATACACACACACTCCCCCGTTCCCACGTACGCTCGCACACACACATACTTATACATACTCACGCACTCACCCATACATACACACACACACACGCACGCATAACATACCACACATAAAATACAAAAAAACCGAAGGAATTCTACGCCATCGACATCGACAAAGAACGAGAAATCTCAAATTGCGTGACACCGATAACAAAAAGAGCAAATGAGCTGAAGGCATGTCCCGTCCAACCCCAAAAACACGTACGTGCTACACCGAGGCAACGGCAACACACCATTCGCCGGCATCACGCAACCACGACACCATTTTTAGTAATTCATAGGTTATCATCATCATTTTTTCAGTTTTCACCCAAGCCTTGTAAAATTTCCAATTTGTAAATTCCCTCTCTCTAGGTGATGGTCACAAAGGCCCACCTAGAGGTTTTCATTTTTAATAACTCCCAAGACAGAGCAAGGGTCAACCACACCAGGCCCACTGCCTTGCTTTGTCTCCTTGATTAGCTTACCCTAATCAAACCGGGATTACCCTAATCCAAGCAGCCAACACCTATAAAAGGGCACTAAGAGGTCACTATCGGGGGGAGGGCAGTCTATGAGAGGTCAGCACTTGGTAGAGTTTTAGTGTGAGGAATTGACACTATTGTCATCATGGGGAGGGGGCTTGTGTGATGGTTTGCTTTGGGGATTGCACCATGTGAAGGGAGCCACGTCCACCTCTCGACTCCAATGGTCGATGCACACACACATACACATTCTTGGTAGCAAGTTTCACCATCATCGAGTTGTCTTTAGAGAATACACTAAGTAGTTTCACCATCTCTTCTCCCTACCTCTCTATCACCACGGTGTGCCGCCTCGCTGGAACGAAGGTCATTGTAAATACTGCAAAAAAAATTCTCACTCACATCCCCGAGGGTTTTCATCATTTGTCAATCTCTCTCTCTCTCTCTCTCTCTCTCTCTCTCTGTGCGTGTAAGTTTGCGGTGTTCACATCATCATTGTCTACATCCTAGCCGCTCAAAGCTAGGTGGTGCCCCCCTGTTCGCTTTACGACAGGCTCGAGGCGTGCCATCGGCCCCCGGCGTTTTAGAGGCCGTCGGGGTTCGGGTGTCGCCCTACTCCCGTCAGCATTATCCGGCGGGTCTTGAGAGCCTACCAACATTCATGAGCTTAATATGGTTGCACAACCAATTTCAAAGCGCACATCAGTGTGGTGAAGAAGTAACTGAGGAGGAGTGGGAGTACTCTCGGGAATGCATGACCAAGGTAAGTTTGCAATATACGACTCGCAGCTTTCTACATGTTTGAACAACCAGTCATAATATTTGTTGGTTGTAGTATAAGTCATACAGAGTAGCATGGTGTAAAGTTTGACTTTTAGGGTGGAACGGATTGACAAAAAATGTTTTACACAAGATTGTGGAATCATGGCAAAATTTGAACAGTCTAGTCGACAATGGTCCTCTGATGCAGATCATGTGGTGGCGGAACTCACTTACTTTGGCATGCTACAAGAGATTTTGAGAATCGATTATAGAGGATTTTTTGTGGACTTGTTCGACGCTATTTGGCGGGGACGAAGCAACAAGTGGCCATTGCTAGAAGGACCATATTTTTCTGAGAAACCATTGTAAAATTCTTTTGTAAAGAAGCATCTCTAAGCTGGGAAATTGTCAAAGGATGTATGATTATTCTTATGGGAGCAATTGTATATTAGAGAGCAAGTTAGAGGTTTGGGAGCTTGTGGCCGGACAAGCCATTTTGTAAAGACCTAATCTATAAAGGTCATTTTTTGTAAGTTTGAAGACAATATTTTAATGGAGAACTGAGAAGACAGCGTACGTTTGAGAGCTCCTTCTTGTTCAAACTTGTAATCTTCGTCATTGCGGCCACGATAATCCAAATTCAGATTTGATTATTGCATTGTGTTCCTCTCCTATGAAGAAGTACGAGCGGAAGTGTGACGCGAGAGAGAGTGCGATAAGAAGAGCACGGTGATATGGTGAACTCGCTCTACTGTAATGTGTAGATCATAGTGAGTTCTTATTAGGTTTTTACAAAAGAATATGTGTACATACCTGGCGGCCCACCCACTTACCTGGGCGACCACATTGGGCTTTATACCCCAAAAACCTCCCACTTAAAGTCCAATGTGGTACTTTAAGTGTGAGAGAAGCTACTATACAAGCTAATATACAAGAGATGTAGAGAAGTGATGTACTACCCTACACCTAACTGCTTGCGAAAATGCGCAAAGCTCTCTGAGGGAAGTCCTTCTGTAAGTAGATCCACAGGATTTTCTGTGGTGTGAACTTTGACAAGCTGAAGTTGCTTATCCTTGAGCATTTCCTTGATGAAATGATACTTCACATCCACATGCTTTGTCTTTGAGTGATAAACTGGATTGCGAGCCAATTGTATAGCACTTTGACTATCACAATATAACACAAGCATCTCTTCTTTGATTCCCAAATCTATTACTAGTCGATTAAGCCAAATTGATTCTTTGCATGCCTCTGATGCTGCAACATCTTCAGCCTCTGTAGTAGACTGAGTAACACAATCTTGTAATCTAGAACGCCATGATACTGCTCTACCAGCCAATGTAAAGACATACCCTGACGTAGACCTTCTGTTGTCTAACTCACCTGCATAATCTGAGTCTGTAAAACCCTTTACACTTAGCTCCTGACTCCCATAGCATATACGCATACTCTTTGTAGCTTTCAGGTATCTCAATATTCCTTTCACTGCCTCCCAATGTTTCTTGCCTGGGTTTGACATGTATCGACTTACTACTCCCACTACAAATGCAATGTCTAGGCGATAGCAATCATTGCATACATCAAACTACCCATTGCAGACGCATATGGAATCTTATCCATTTCAGCCTCTTCTTCCTCAGACACAGGACAATCTTGTTTGCTAAGTTTCACATATGGTGGCAATGGAACACTCAATGCCTTTCCCTTCTCCATATTGAAACATTGCAAAACCTTGTCATTATACTCTGTTTGAGATAACCAAATCAACTTCTTTCATCTATCTCTCTCAATGCGCATACCAAGTATATGACTTGCCTCACCCATGTCTTTCATGTCAAATGATTTTTCCATCTTTGACTTCAAAGCTGAAATTTCTTCCAAGTGCTTGCCAGCAATCAACATGTCATCCACATACAAAATAAGGATCAGCCAACTGCCATCCTTAGCCTTATTTGTATATAGACAGTGGTCGATCTCACTACGTTTGTAGCCTTGAGAAAGCATAAACTTGTGGAAATTATGGTACCATGCCCTCGGTGATTGTTTTAAGCCATAAAGACTCTTTAACAACTGGCATACAATATCTTCCTTGCCTTTCTCAACAAACCCTTCTGGCTGCTGCATGTAAATTTCCACATCTAAATCACCATGCAAGAACGCTATCTTGACATCCATTTGGTGCAACACCAAATCTAATATGGAAACCAATGCAACAAAGCATCTCAATGTAGTCATCTTGCCCACCGGAGAGAAGACTTCATCAAAGTCAATGCCTTGTTCTTGCTTAACGCCCTTGGCAACAAGCCTTGCTTTTTACTTTGGCTGACTATCATGAGCGGTGATCTTATACCTGTAAACCCATTTACAAGGTAGAGCCTTTTTGCCCTGTGGTAATTTAACCAGCTTCCATGTCTGGTTTTTATGCAGAGCTGTCCTCTCTGACTGCATGGCCAATTGCCAATTCTCGGAGTCCTTCATTTGCACTGCTTCCTTGTAGCATGAAGGCTCATTGCAATCAGTCAACATGACATAGTTCATAGATGGAACAAACCTATCAGGAGGTCACGTGATACGTCCAGATCTACGCACAATAGGTGGCTCAGGCTCAGCCACAACCTGTGGTTCCACTCTATCCTGTCCTTGCTCCTCTTGAGCCCTGACATTTTGTCTTGCACATGCAGGTCCATCTTCTTGGAAGACAACTCTTCTAATCTCCTCAACCCTCTCTGGTTTAGAATGATATTTGGATTCATTAAAGTGAACATCATTGCTGCGGATAACCTTTTTGGATTCGAGATCCCAAAGTCTGTACCCCATCTCACCAGAATTACCATAGCCTAGAAATATGCACTTTCTACTCTTTGGCTCAAGTTTGTTCCTAAATTCCTTTGGAACATGAGTATATGCCTCACAGCCAAAGACTCTGAGATGATTGTATGAGGGCATTTTGCCTGACCAAACCATCTCTGCCACTGAATCCTTCTGCAAAACCTTGCTAGGAGATCTATTTATAAGATGAACAGCTATTGATACAGCTTCAGCCCAAAACCCATTTGGCAGTTGTGCATTAGACAACATACTTATGACCTTCTCTTGTATGGTCCTATTCATCCTCTCAGCAACACCATTTTGAGGAGGATTGTAAGGAGCAGTAAGTTCACGTTTTATACCTTTTGACTCACAAAAGTCCTGAAAGGCCTTTGTAACATACTCTCCACCATTGTCAGTGCGTAAGCATCTTATAAGCTTCTTGCCACTCTGATTCTCCACAAGTGTCACAAACATTTTGAAAACACTAAACGCTTCATCCTTGTGCTTGAGAAAGTAAACCCATACTTTCCTCGAGTAATCATCTATAAATGTCATAAAGTAAGAAGCTCCCCCTAGAGATAGGTTAGGCATAGGTCCACACAAATCACTATGAACAAGTGCCAACTGAGTATCTCTTCTACTACTTCTATGCTTATGTGTGTGCTATGTTTTCTTACCATACAGACAATGTTCACACAATTCAAAATCATTAATGAAAATCCAGGCAAATAACCAGAACGAGACAAGATTTCCATTCCCTTCTTGGACATATGTCCTAACCGGCTATGCCACAAAGAAACGTTTGGCTGCTCGGTTACATTGATTACATTTTTAGAGACATTTGATGCATAAATCATGTAAAGTCCTCCAGACTTTACTCCATGTGCTACTGTCATAGAACCCTTGGATACCTTCCACATGTTCTGTCCAAAAGTGGTGACGTAGCAAGCATCATCAAGTAAACTTGTGCTGATCAAGCTCTTTGTAATTGCGGGAACATGTCTCACATTCTTCAATGTGAAAGAAGAGCCATTCTGAAACTTCAATTGAACATCTCCAACACCTAAGATCTCACATGTCTGCCCATTGCCTAGCGGAACATGATCTTTAGTGGTCACATAAGAGGTAAACCACTCCTTGTTTGGAGACACATGAAGTGATGCCCCTGAGTCTATAATCCAGTCACTGAGTGCATTTCCATCAGATGCTGTAAGAAGAGCTGAGTCCATTGTATTTTTCAAGAAGTAGATATCTCCTGACACTAGATTGTCATCCTCTGCAATAGTGTTTGTCACATTTATTTCTTGAATCTTCACTGAGGACTTTTTCTTCTCACCATGGTCTTCTTCTTTCTCTTTGCCTTTTTCTGCTTTCCATTCTTTGCAGTCTCTTTTCATGTGACCCTTCTTGTGACAATGGTAGCATTCTATGTCACTCTTGCGTTTAGCACTGCGGGACTTGCTACGAGACTGATCCCTCTTTCCACCTTTGTACTTGTCTTTGGTCCTTCCCCTGACAACTAAGGTTGTTCCTTTGCCTTTGTCCATTGTCTTTCTGTTGGTTTCTTCAGTAAGCAGACTGCCGTCTACACCTGCTATGGTCAAACCATCTAGAGGTGCAGAATTACTCAAAGCTGTGCGAAAAGTGTCCCAACTTTCCGGCAATGTAATCAACAGGAACATAGCTCTAACATGTTCATCAAACTTGACACCTTGAGCTGACAACTGACTGTAGATGGTGTTGAATTCATTCAGATGATTGGACACAGGGGTCCCTTCTTTCATCTTCAAGTTAACAAGCTTCTTAAGCCAGTATACCTGTGAAACTGCACTCTGCTTCTCATAAAGATCACTCAGCTTTGTCCATGCTTGATAAGCCGACATCTCGTCTGCTACATTGAAGTAAACGCTTTCTGCCAAAGTCAGCATAATGGTAGAAAGTGCCAATTCATCCATTTCGCTCCATTCATCTTCGTCCATATCTTCTGGTTTTATCCCCTTGAGCTTTATAGGTTTTATATGCTTCTTTTGTACTAA
Source organism: Adiantum capillus-veneris (assembly GCF_014529385.1). Taxonomy (NCBI): domain Eukaryota; kingdom Viridiplantae; phylum Streptophyta; class Polypodiopsida; order Polypodiales; family Pteridaceae; genus Adiantum; species Adiantum capillus-veneris. The sequence goes on along the minus strand of NC_140954.1, from coordinate 112,381,394 downwards.
CACGTGCCAAATCTGCTTCTTCCACACTGGGAAATTAGTTCCATCCAGCTTCTTGATATTGTAAAGAGCAGTGTCCTGTGATCCAGCCATAACTACGCTTTACAGTAGTTTACTTTCCTGGGAAAAATTCAGCAGAGTTTCCCTTGTAAATTGTCCTCTGAACCAATATCAACCTGTCAAATGAACCAATAAATCTTCAGATTCTGCAAAAATTTCGGCAGAGTCTCCTTTGTAAAATGGCTCTGGTGTACTCAAAAACAGACCAAAAACAGCTCAAAAAACCACTGTCTCTCTAACACTGTAAGCTGTGGGTAAACCTATCCTGCACCTGTGCTGTCTCTCACTGTCTTGTAAGCATAGACTACGACAATGCCTCAACGGCAGTAAAGCAAAGATGCAATCCCAACTTTCTAAGTCACAGTCTCAATACATCCTAGCTGCCTATCTAAGGGTGCTCGAGGGATCGCTCCAAGACCTGTATCACCGAAAGGATCTCAACATTCGAGAATCCCCTAGCTCAATAAAACCTCACTCGACCCTCAACAAAGCCTATAGTAAATCTGACAGTACATAGACTTGCCACAAAGTCATACATCCACAAATTTCCCACTGTATGTTGTAACCGCTGCGGCGGTTGTTTGCTGCGTGACTCACAGCCAGCAAACCCTCAACAGACATACATCATCTCTGACAATACATCCCATGTGGAAGTACCTGCAATGTAGGATGAAATCTGGAATATCAAGCAGCAAACACAAGCTACCTGATGAACTCGTGGATGTCGCCTACAGTCTGTGTGTAGGTGCGCCCGTGTCGTATGTAACACGCCTCCAAGAACTGTAAGCCGTCCTTCGTTGTGTAGATAGACACAAATAAGCACTCTGGAAGTGCAAATATCCTCAGCACTTGCAGTCGTAGGCTGAAACCCCAAATTTGTAGAGTCAGATCTGCACCCGCCAAGACCACGTAGTTGAAAATGGCCTGCGCAGATCTTTGTCGAAGCCGAACGGTGGCCGAGATGACCTCATAATGAAATTCTGAGAACACCTAGCCCTTCGGGCTTTCCCACAGGAATTGGGGCCGTGTCTTTGCCTGTCAAATATCACTCCAATCTGAGCAGGTGACTCTGGCTAAGTGCAAATGCTGCCCCGAGCCTCGATCTGAGCTCTAACACCAGTTGAAGGAATACGAGCGGAAGTGCGACGCGAGAGAGAGTGCGAGAAGAAGAACACGACGATATGGTGAACTCGCTCTAATGTAATGTGTAGAGCATAGTGAGTTCTTATTAGGTTTTTACGAAAGAATATGTGTACATACTCGGCGGCCCTCCCTCTTACCTCGGCGACCACATTGGGCTTTATACCCCAACATCCTCTTGCTTTTTCATTCAAGTGTAATCATTCAAGCTTCGGTGTACGTTTTCAACTACGAGTTTGAGGCCTCAAAACGATGTTTTGAGTGTCAAGATGCGTGTTTTATGTTGTTTTGACCCTAGGAGGGGCTTTAGGGACCCTAAAACGACCCATTAGGATCACCTGTTCGCTATTTTTGCTGACTTTGGGACGAATGATCGCGATTGTTGTACCTCTCCAGAATGCTGTGACAGTGATAGGATATGTTCCTGATAGTCCCTTGTAGCTTCCCTTCAAGTTTCGTGCGATTTCGATATGATTTGCATGGTAAACGGGCATGATGACTGAAGAACGGTGTAAGAGGACATAGGCAGATTACTTGGCGGTAATGCGATTGATTTACTTATAGAGTTAGTAGTTGCATCTCTTCGAGTTCACTTCATTAGGATTGACACCCTAGTGAGTTCCCATGCGTCATCCGAGTCGCTTGCCCTGTATTGACAAATATGTTGATGCTTGAGAGCTATGCTATGGATGTCCGTCGCGGCGACCCGCAAACATTGGCGCTGTTGCCGGGGAATGCACCTTAGGTGATGAGTGACCGAGTGCGCAGTTAGACTCCTTAAAAGAGATCAATCCACAAATCCATTTTACACTTCAGTTAGGCTGCTAGACAAGGGTTTAGAGCTTAGTGGAGTCTAGAGCCAGTGGACCGGCTAGATCCTCTCTTAGGAGATTTAGGGAGCTGTGAGTGAGTGTGTTAAAGCATTTTTGCTCTTCAATTTCTCTAATTCGATTGAGTACTGAAATCTCACCTGAAATCCGTCGTGTTTGTTTTGTTGATTCATTTTCTTATGTGTTTTCATTTCTGTACTTAGGAGTAGGATAAGTAAATCACATTCCAAACAGATTTGGGGCAAAAGTCAGAGCCGAGAAACCAGAAAACCATAACTTTGGTCAAGAAAGACATAAGACTCTGAAATTCTGAAAATCTGACCAAACAGGATTGATATTGATTCAAATCACAAAGTGGTAGCACAAAACACTAGGAAACACTTGTCAGAGGGAGCAGACAAAATTTTATCAGATTTGGCCCAGGTACTACGATTGCGATCGGTGTACCTCAGTGTCAGATTTGGACAAGATTTGACATGTGCCTTCCTGATGAGATTCTAAACAACTTTTTCTAAAGCAACCACACTCAAAAACATCAAAAATCAAGGAAATCAGGCCACTTGGGTAAAACTAGCCTGACAGACACAGAAAGTGCAAAATCTTGGCTTTTGGTGATCCAAATGCAAAAAGACTTTGGGGATAGCCTTAAAACATCAGTGTCTACAAGCATGCCAAATTTGGTCTAATTTGGGCTCAGAAGTACGATCGCAATCGGTGTACCTCAGTGTCAGATTTGGACAAGATTCCATCTGTGGGATCCCCAGGTGTATACAAACATAAAAGTCTACAGGACCTAGAGCCAGAAACCTCAAAATACCTGTCAAACCATCTGAACACAGATCCAAGTCAAAAATTGCTAAACTGGTTTAGAAATTGACTTTCAGTAGACCAAAACACATCAAAACTGAGAAGGAACCATACAGAGGGATAGCCTGTACACAAGACAACCCTAGGTATCTCTCAAATCCCAAATCAAACATCAAAATCCAGTCAAACTGATAAATTTGGAAAAACAGACACTTCCAACCAAGAAACGGTAAAAACTTGACCTTTTTGAGTCCAAATACAAAAGTGTCTGGTAGGTAGTCTTAAAATAGCCTAGTGAATAAGCTGGTGAAGTTTCATCTAATTTGGGCTCAGAACTACGATTGCGATCGGTGTACCTCTTGCCCAGATCCAACTCAGTTTTGACCTGATCATAGACCTAGGTTATACAAGATACTAGGAGTTTTCAAAACTCAAATTGGACATACTGTCAATGATCTGCAAGGAAAATTGTGTTAAGATCATTTTGAAGTGTTGAATCTGCTGACGGTTGGAATGATACAGTGATCTCATAGCCATCCAGTGTATTCATTTGCAGAGACCGATCAAGTAACAACCCATGCATTCGCAGGAATTGGAAGATCTTTCCATGTCCAGGTAAGAGGTTTGAATTCAGTCAGTAAATCCCACTTTCTTCATGTTTTTGAGATCGGGAAAACAAATCAACACCAGACACCTAAATTTAGCGGATCAAATGAGTGTTGCATCAACGAAGGAGAGTGTAAACCAAGGGATCGATAGTGCGACCATTAGAGCCGATCCTTGAAGAAGTTATCTCCGACACTTCTTCAGAGAGATCTTCCGATTATTTCACAGAATACTTGTGACAAATAAAACTAAACGGAAGAGAAAACATGGCAGCAGGACCATCCCAACCACCTCCTCCAAGATATCATGTTGGACCAAATATGAATCTGGTAGCAGGAACACACAGACCTCAACCTGTGTTGGGTCAACAACCTCCATTACCACAAGAGAATAGGGCCATGATTAGGTATGGTCAACTTTGTGAAGCATCACCAGGAACAAATAATACACTTCAAGTTTCTTATTATGAGGAACCGAATGAGCCTTATGCAACAGAACCTGAATCACAAATGTACACAGACGAAGCATATCAACCGTGGGGAAATAATGAGCGTATGGCACCACCAACGTATGTAGCACAACTTTCGAGAGATCAATATTTGGTAGATGAAAGAACGTTAATGTTCATTGCGAACCAGAATTACAAACAAAGAGGATATCCTAATAGAGCAGGACAACCTATGGGACCACCTCCTCAAAATCAACCACCAATTGGACAGTGCTATAGCTGTGGAAGTACGGATCATTGGGAGCGTAACTGCCCTTTCAAAGGCGAAAGAGTGAAAATTTTTGGGTTTTGTGACGGATGTGGTGTGAATCACATATTGCCAGATTGCCCAAAAAATCCGACCAGCAAGGGAAAAGCGACTATGAATATTGTGGGGGTAATACCAAGTGCAAGCAGCGCATCGGAAACCGATCCCATGATCCAGATCAATGCGATAACAAGAGCCCAAGCCAAGGACTTAAGGAAAAACGAGTCCGTGGAGGAAAAGGTCGAGTTGCCGATACCCACAGAACACGAGAGTTTATCCGTGAGAACCCAGCGAAAATCCTCGAAGGCGAAACGAGACAGGATGAAAACAAGAAGATTGAATAGCCAAATTGCCATGCAAAACGAATTGCAGGAAACGAAGGAGCAACTCAAACAAGAGAGAGAGAGAGTAGAACTGTTGAGGATAACAACAAGCCGAGGAAAGCATCCTCAGGGGGATCATTCTTGGTTGACAAAGTTCTAGAACCATTAGATGCTCTATTACAAGCGTACGAAGCAAGGCTAAAAACAAACCAAACTTTAGAGAAAAGATGGTTAACTTATTCTGAACCAAAAGTGGAAACGAAGCGTTTGGAAATGTGTAAACCCCTCATTGAAACAGCCCAGGCGTTGATGGAACCTAAGATGGTTAGAACCCTAGAACAAGAAGTGTTGATTCACAAAGAGCAAGAAAAATTAAAAATCGATGAACCAAAACAAGTAAACGAACCCAGGCCTGAAACGATATTGTCACTGCATCATTAAGTGGTGCCAAACACGACTGATGACGTTAAGTCAATGATGGTAATGCCAATTCCAGAAGTTGAACAACAATGGCCCCAACACTTATGGGAAACCATTAGAAACAGAAAGAACAGAAGCGCGACGTTATAGCCTGCTCCAATTCCTGAGATTAACCTGGATAACGGATTTTACCCAGCCGATATACAATCGCTGTATGGGAAAGCGGGAATGGAGGTTTCGGTGGAAAGCAAAGCCCAATCCTTGAAAACTATAGGTGAACATGAGGCACAATCGGAGATAAGATTAGTTCCATCCCAGACGAGAACTATTCCACATATGGTTGACTCAAAAAGTCTTCAAGAGATGCTATCGACACCTATAACATGCACAATCACGCTGTCCGAACTCTTGAGAGTCAGACCACACTTATGGAAAAACATGGGAAAATATTTAAAGCACAAAGGAGTAAAGATTCCTCTTCTGACAAACCCTACGGGAGAAGAAAACAAACAAGAAAGTCAACCCAAAGCCCAACCAGTGCCCATAAACAAGGTCGGAGATTACTGTGAAGGTGAGGAGGGGAATACAACCCTACTTGTTGAATATCAGGATATAAAAACGATAGCCATTCTAGACAGTGGAGCAGGAGTGGAGATTTCTACCAAGCAAATCTGGGAGAAGTAGGGCCGTCCAGCTCTCAGGAGAACGAGAATGAAACTGCAACTCGCGGATGGGTATGTAGAGAGACCATTGGGAATCCTGGACCAAATAGTTGTAACTTCATGTGGAATTAACTATGAGCACACCTTTGCTGTGGTGGATTTTGGGAAAACGAACAACTTCGACATTATTTTGGGACGACCTTTTATGTGTCAACTCAAAATGATACAAGATTGGGGGTACGACCAAATTACCTAAGGCACGAAGAGCTAATAACGAAGATCAACATGAAGGATCACAGCTATAGAGACGTTGCAAAAACACCAGTGCAAGAATTTAATTCAACCACTGTAAATGAAAAAGAAATACCTGCACGGATGCAAACGAAAGCGCATGTTTGGATGTGTGGAGCATCTGATTGTGGAGAAATAATCAAGGAGGAATGCGTTTTGAAAAGATCCGTAGAAGACGAAGCTTATTTCCCAGAACCTTTCCCGGAACATTTATTTGAGCCATTCGGGTGGACTCAAATATTGTCGACCTTGGACATATGTGTTAACGAATGTATACCTACGAAATTTTGTGACGAAGAAGGATACGACCTAGTAATGTTGCAAATGGCTAGCGTCATCCTTGAGTCAGGATCGGAGAGCGAGGAACAAGAAGAACCTCCACGTGAGACCGAGTGTAAAAGAATAATTGATGAGATATCTGTAGTGAACGATAGGAATCGAATAGAGGAGGATTTCACGGATTCACTATGCTGTGACCTTCCATCACTGGACGATGAAATCCAGCTGATAGAGGTTGATGATGAAATATCAAGCGCAACTGAGACGAATAGGAAATACAGGTCGACAGGACAGGTTTTACGAGTTTCACAACCAAAAACCTAGTCGACAAGAGCGGTATAAATCCAAGAGAACTAGAAAATCAAGGGCGAATATGCATAATCTGATGCCTCTTATCAATGACAGAACGGAATATCTAAAGCTTGTCAAAGCTGAGGATTGTGTCAAAGAGGAGGTCACTGGTCAGTTTATCAAAACTAAACCGCGAAAAAAAAAAAAGAAGAACAGACACGAGAAGCAAACGACTAATTCGCAGAAAGGGGGGAAAACAAAGTCTGGAATGACCAAAACAAAGAGGAAAAAAGAGTACAATAAGCTCAAGCAAACCCTCTGAGACATATGGAAGACTGACTTTGAAACAAATGAGGACACGAATTCTGACAAGATGGATGCACCGTCCCATTATAAGAAATATACCACACAAGATAGAAAAATCATAGTGCAACAGCCAATGAGAGAATTGAAGGAACCGGGTACATCGTACGATGGTCCTAAAAAAGCCAAACGAATAGATCTAGCGGGGCCAGGAGAAGATCCAAAACCTACATATATAGCCACAGATCTTACTAAAGAAGAGGAAAAGATTTTGGTAGCTACTCTTAGACAGTATAGAGATGTGTTTGCATGGTCATACAAAGATCTTAAGGGGGTGGATCCAAGTATCTATTCATTAGGAAAAATATGGACTCTCCTTGGGCCTTTTTGATTAGTGAAGGCTTAAGGGAGAACCAATGAGAAAGCTCTTGGGATATCACCTAGAGGGGAAGGAATGGTAGGGGTGCAGCCTAATTGTCTCCCTCTTCAATGTTTGGTTCTTAGAGAGACGTGGGAGGTAGGCTGGGAGGGGGAGGGGTAAATAGGAGGAGAGAGGTGTCATAAAAGAGGGAGGGACCCCCCAAAAAAAAACGCGCATGCTTAAAAATCCTAAAAATTGATTTTTTTTTAAAAGTTCCAAAGTTGACCCATTTGCCTCTAAAACTGCCCCAAAACATAAACTAACTTTAAAAAGTCAATTTTTCCCCCAAAAATCCACTTTTCTCTCTCTCCATCATTACTTTTCTCTCCCACACTCTCCCTCTTCTCCTTCCTCCCATTCTCTCTCTACAGTCAAGGCAGCCATAGCCAAAAGCTTTCCACCACTCTCTTCCTCCCTCTCCATAGCTCCCCCTTCTCTCACACCTCCATCAACCCTCTACAGTCCCACACTCCATAGCCCACAGCGACACTATCCTCTCTACCTCTCTACCTCTCACTCATCCCCTCTTTCTCTATCTCCACTGTCAAAGCCACCATAGCCACCATAGGTAGCTCACCTCACCCTCCCCTTAGCTCCTCATTCTCTCTCCACAGTACTCAACTCTTTCAAATCCCTTCCTAAGCCCAACTTCCCAAGCATGTCCACGCATAGACGGCCCAAACCTGCAGAGATAGAGGAGATTGTGTTGCACAACACAAAAGACTCAGAGGGGGTATGGATCCCACAAGTATTCAACAAGGGTGCATGGGTCTACATGCAACCGTCATGTGCTGGACCTCATCGCGTACGGTGTCGAGGCGTATTGGAACGTCATTGGAAGGGCCGGCTATTGGCATTCAAAGAAACCAAGTCCGGAATGGTGGCCATCGTGCAACACGTCTACAGTGCAGCTGAGATCCATCTCAAGAGAGCTTCAACTCAATTTGCACCTCATTGTAAGTTTTCATGGTTTAGCTATCCTATGTATATGTCATGTTTACGTTTATGTGATCGTTATGTTTAACTAAGGGCATTTGTAAAGATGTTTTTCCATCCAGCTTAGTTGAGGAGCAGCCGCTTGAGTGCCTCTCAGGCACGTTCATGGTTGTGCATGCTCACATTGGGGAGCTTATGTTTCCTAATGTCTCATCGAAAAAACTTACCGAGCAGCGAATATTCATGTACTCCCACAAGTACGTGGTGCCGAAGTCAAGCCAAAGCTATGGTAGGTTAGAAGCCGTGGAGACACCCTCATTGCAGAATGCAGAATGGCCAACTCCAGACCATTGGGCTTTGCTTTCTTTCAAGCGCAAGGTGCTGCAAGATTTCCAAGGGTCCCTAAAGTTTGGTAAGGCAACCAGATCGGTGGGTCTCAGTTGGCATTCTCCCATTCATTTGTTTGTGCATGCATTCCGCTCTCTGCCGATTGTAGAAACACCAACAATGTTTGTTTGCAAAGAAGTTGACATATTCTAGGTGTTAATTGGGGCTATGTTGACGGTTTGCATGATGGTGACCGTTATAAGTGCAATGTGTCCCCCACACAGCTTTGCCTTCGGTATTTGAAAGCAAGGTGCACGTTGTATGCACGGTTTAAGTACGAGAGGTGGATGCACAAATGTGGAAAATGGATACCCTTGCAGCTGACAGTCGAAGAGGTTCAATCCTTTGAAATTCGTGTCCGCATGCCCAATAACAAGGTCGAGGTGGTTCCAGTGAATCCGCATTGGACTCTTGCCAATCTTCGGGAACACTTTGTCATAATGGGATTCGAGGATGTCGGTAATGCAAGTTTCAAACTGGAACAACGTAAGGTCTGCTTTGTGCTTGCTTAGCTACCTTTTCTTATTTTTTGTGGGTTTTTGTATTTTGATTGCCCATTTTTTGGTTGTATAGATTGGAAGGCGGATGGAGGCCACTATGCTTGTTTACAAAGATTGGGCTACAGACGAAATCATCTTGTCTAAGTGAATTGGCTTGTAACTTTAATCGTTTATATATTGGATATTTTATTAAAGATTTTGAAAAGTTTTAAGGTGTTGTACTTGATTTTGTACTTGAGTTTTAAGGCGGTGTAAATTTATTTTTTAAATGCATATTTTTTATTTTTTTCGAGATGGAATATGTCTATATTAGGGGGACCACCTCCTCATTTCACCATTTTCATCCCAGCATTGCAGAGAGACCTAGCATACCCAATCACTCAAAGAGAAGACATGGCTGCTACTAGTGCTTTAGATGCATTCCTTACTGAGGTTGGGCATTCAAATCGCCCTGAGCTTCAAGCATTTTTCACAACCCAACCCGATTTGGAAACCACCTTGACCCTCCACTCTCAATCTCTTGAGCACATTACTTCATACATTTCCACGTGCATGGGGAGATTCATTGTTGAGTTACCAAACCGGCCAGGGCAATGGGTCCCTGAAGGCCTTCTCCACCACATCTACAAAGGGGATAGGGCATTTCATCAGCGGCTTGCACGCTTTGCCACCATAGGACAACCCGCCGGACAATATGTGCGGCTTGAAGCTAATGATGTGCGAGCAATGCGTAAGGGAAGGATCGGAAACACGTTTTTCTCTGTTCAAGCCATAATGATCTTCCTCCTTCACGAGTGCCCAGCAGGCCCTGACGTAGTGCTACCACACTTGCAGATCGACGGGGTACTGGCTGATGTGAAGGACCCCAAGCCCGCGGCCATTGACTCATCCGCAGAGGAGAGGACGCTTGCCTTGACCTACCCTGTAGGGATTCAAGGCCTCTTGGAGGCCTCTCCATCTGTCGGTTCATCCTTGGGACCGCCAGAAGGAGCCACCACTCGGGATGCCATCCCTGAGGTAGAGATTACCCGCTTCTCCTCCATTGTGGTGGGTGGGGAGGAGTTTTTGTTTATGCACGATCTGGAGAAATCCTTTGAGCTTCGCATGGATGAGTGTTTCGCCATCCTCGATGCCCATGGCAAGTTTGAGGTTGATACCACCACCTCCCATGACGATGATCTCCTACTGCCCATGGGGAATACTTTGGCAGACACAGTGGCGATCGCACAAGCCGAGGTGGCAGCGGCCGAGTAGGCCAAGGTCTCTGAGGAGGAGTTTGTGGCCGTGCAAGCCATGTGTTTGGCTAAACGCGCAAGAGTGGATTCACCACCACCTACTGCAACACCTGTTTTTCTTGATCCAAAGGGGAAGTCAAGTGTGGATCTTTACTTGCACCCGGATGCCGATGAGGAGGATCGTAGACAAGAGGTATAGATGCTCACTTACATTTGATTGTTACAAATGATTTTGTTAATGCTATATCATAATTCTGTGCCATATCTCAGAAAACCTATGTTTTGCAGGATGTTTTGGAGGTTGACGCCTGGGCGCAACGGTCAGGGGGGAGGAGGACGCTGTTCGGACCTCAAGCGGCACTTGCTCACTACCTCGGCACACTTCCCATTGGTGTCGTGGTGTTTGTCCATGCCGACTACTCTCCCGGCCAATGGTCGCTACAACATTTTTGCTCTCCGTTCACTCTCCAAGGTGTTGTGTTTAACAACACTTGCCTAAACGGCCAACCTTGTAGTGCTTGTAAAGAAAGATTTTGCAATATCCACTTTCGGTGTTAACTTTTGCGGGCGCCTTATTGCCCATGTCAGCATGAACCAAGCTGTAGGGGTTAATGACACCCAAGAAATCACATCCACTTTACTTAACAGAGAGCCACCCCAAAAGGCCAAGCGCCAGAAAATTGTAATTCGGAAGATCCTAAAGCAAAAGCCAGATATCATGTAAAGCATTGATTTCTTTAATGAAACTACTTTTTGCTGTCTATGACTCTCTTTCTTGCAAGGTTTTGAATTTCTTATATGTTGGGCTTCCATTGTGTATGAGAAGCACCATAATTTCTGCTATGACTACTAAAGGGTTTGGCAGGCATTAAAATTAATAAAATGCATACTTTGTTATATATAGGCTTCCAAAGTTATGGATGTGCCTAGTAAAGGGCTTGGAAGTCCCTAAAATATGCTGCCACAAGGACGCAAATTGGGGCCTTCCATCAGCAGATGAAGTGTGCAAATGCGTGCCCTTGTGGCATGTGATTTTGGACCCATCTAGGAGGATACCCAGGTGCAAAATAGAGTGACAAGACATTAATACCCAGCTGAAAAACAGAAAGACATGCATACCCAGGTAACCTTAAACCCATCTTGCCCCAGATACCTAAAATTGTATTAACAAACCACAGAGTAAACTATGTGGCAATATCTAGCCCATTTTGGAGTATAGGACTGACATGGACTAAGGGGGGATGATTGCCAGAAGCATCTATGCTAATTGAAGCATTGAAGCAAACAAAACATACTTATTGCTTGTCAAAATTGTATGGAAACCACTGGAAAGTGTTTGGAAAGGACTAGAAAAGGCTGCCACAAGGGCGCGCATTGTGCCCATCCACAGGCCTCTGGAAGCCCCAAATGCGCGCCCTTGTGGCAGCCAGTTTGGGGGCATTCCAAGACATTTTCAACACTTTGTAGATGCTTTGGCCATGCAATAGTGAGTCACATAGAATGGATACATCAGGAAGTGCATGCCCCACTTAGCCAAGGTGCTAAACGTAGGCAATTTTTCACAATAACAAGCTAATGGCTACATACATACAATAGAAGGTAGACAAAACTTGGACCATTGCTACATTGCATGGTACATAATTAAAACAATACAATGCGCAGTGGGGTATACAATAAAAGACGCTTATATTCAAATTCTTCCCAATACAATGCACAGAGTGGGGTATACAATCAAAAGACGCTTGTATTCAAATTCTTCCCAATCTTGGAGTTCCGTAAATACAAAAAGGTTGCCTAATTACAAGATACTCCTCATGGCCCAAACGGCGAGCAAGCTGCATATCCTTGAGCATAATGGTTACACGCTTTGCATGGATGGCACATAGGTTAGAATCCTCGAATATGCTAGTTAAATATTGCTCTGCTGCCTCTTGGACTGCCTCTATGGCCACGGCGCCCATCCGAAACTGAGTGTTGTACAATTGCAAAACCTCCCTGCATAGCCTTGCAAAAGGGGCCCTCCAAATCAAGAGCTCGGTGCTCTTTTGATAGTGTTGAATCTCCGCAAAAGCACGGCTGTGCTTTCGTACCTTCTGAGGTCGACGTGGAGGTGTATTTTTGGCACGAGTTGAGGCATCTTGCTTCCTCTTCTTGTAGACAATTCTCTTTCTCTTTTTTTTTCTGCACAGGCACTTCCAACACCTCATAATTTGATTCCACCCACTCTCCATCTGATTCGTGCTCTTCATTATTGAGCGGATGTGATGGTGTAGGTCCACTCCCTTTAGGAAGTGTCTTACCCCCAATAGACATGTGAGCATGATAAGTTTGTATTTGGATGCCAACCCATGGGGCATCTTCATCCGTTTGTGTCTCTTTGGAGCCTTCTGACGGTTGCTTTTGGCTGTTTGTTTCTTTGCCTTGGTCGTTCTCATCCTCCCTGTTGCCATCAGAATCGTTGGAGTCCGATGAATAGACAACAAGGCGATGCTTCCTTCTCTCTTTTGCTGTTGTAGAGGACTGGCCATGCTGATTTGAAGCTCCAGCTTCTTCTGTGTGGACTTCACCTTGAGCTTGTGAAGTTCTAGCTTCTGTTGCTGTACCTTTGAGTCGTTGGCCATCCGGCCCCTCTGGATATGCAATCCTAGCCGTTTGTTTTGTTCTTGCCATGGTAGCACCTAGTAGGGAAAATGACAAAATGAGCGCCTTCAACCTTTAAATAGGTTTTTTTGAGATTTGGACCCTTTCACACTATGCGGACAATTGAGTGAAACTCAAATAAACCAATTGAATTTAACAACTAAATCTGGATCATGCAGACGGCTGACGCGACGCCCAAACGCTGCCTTTTTGATACTTAGTTGTACGCCAAGCTTCATGGCCCAGGGACGCTCACGAGCGTTTCCACTTCTCGGATGCTGCAGTACGGGAGGCGTTGCGTAACTGCTTTGCTAACATCGACTCTCTTGCTTTCTCAATAGTATGAGTTCTCCCAAAGGTGTTCCTAAAAAACCAGTTAAACATCTCTTGGAGGTAGTTGGAGTGTGAACTACCACCACCATGTCGAGTATTCTTGAAGTAGACTCCTTTTGCTCGATAGTGGGACTTCTCCATGCCTTGTGTACTCCATATATCAAGCGAACCATAGCGGTCCATGAAGTATGCACCATGCGCATAGAGAATGTGCTAAAAAAACCAAAAAGGAGATAAGCCAATAGAAAAGTTGCATTTTCAAACATTGCATATGTATTAAGTCCGTTAAAACAAACCATGTAGTGTGTAATCTTGCTTTCAGACCATCCGTCCTTAGCGGCCTTTGTGAATTCATAAAGCACCTTCTTGAACTCCTCTCGCTGCTCAACAGTGGTGCTTGAAAGATTCATCAATTGCACAACCTTTTGAAAGGATGACCATACTAGCTTGCGTTGGTTAGCAACCTCCACATTGGGATCTTTGTCCGTCGTGCATGAACACAAATCTTTCCACAACTCCCACTGCTTCTCACTTGCTAGATCGACACTTGCCTTGGATACCTGCATTGGAGACTTTGAAATCTTCTTGAAAAATCGACGTGCCTTGGCTCCATTCATGGAAAACTTCTGTGCCACCTCATATGTCTTCTCCCTACAAGTCTCTGCTACAATGTTCACCCTTGATCGGTGACATCCAATCTCATTAAGGAGCGTCTCCACCCTCTGCAAGGAGTCTTTTGACCGTTGAAGGGGATTCATTGTGAAAGCATAATCAATGTGATGCTTTAGGATCCTATCAAATATTCGCATAAACGCATGCAATGTACAAAAGTGAACATTGTTGAGGGAGAAGGGAATTATGGGGTTCCACCCAAGATCTTTGCTATCCCTATTAGGCACCTGCAGCATATCACATGAAAGAACCGAAGTTTTCCACTCCCTATTTATATGGTCATCATTATCTTCGTCCTGACCTTCCACTTGAGTTGCTCGACTTGTCTTGTGCCCTTTCGTACAGAATGGACAGGGAAGTAAAGAATTTGTACCTTGTTTGCATCCAAGCATGCACTTTATGGTCTTTAGATCACCACCTAAATGCCATTCAACATCAAACTCCCCACGTCCTGGAACCATGAGCTTCTCACCGTTTATTTGAGCTTTAGTGACCTCTGTGACCCATGGGATTCTACTGAAAATCCATGCAAGGACTTCATGTGTCTCTTTCGGAACTTCAATTGCACCAAGCCACCATGTATCCTTCTCTGATTGCACACTAAAAGAGGGCTTTGTCGCTTCACTCGAACTGCAAGATTGCTTGGCATAAGCTAGGGCTTCATTCATAAGTGTGATGCTCATTCTCTCCAACTTTCTCTCTTTAACAATTACACACTCATCTAACTTCAGCACGAACACAAGCTTTCCTTCAAGAACTGCCAACAATATAAAGCCTCAGAATGCATGTTATGACACATCATAGAGAATGTAGGCAACTCTAAACTAACCTGCATCACTCAAATTGTAGAAAACAGCCATGGACTGCTGCAATCGTATCAAGTCCACAAAGATATTGTTGAATTTGGTGTAAACAAACCCTTCGGTCTGCAACACACTGTTAGAAACAACACCGCTTCCCTTCCCGTGGCCCTTCCTTCCTTGTGATCTGCTACGGAGCGGCTGAAGAGGCATTGTGTCTTCAATATACAATTAGTCCCCTAATCGGTGAACAACATCTTCATTTGACACCTTCTTGGCAATCGCCACTCTGTGAGGAAGTGGGAATAGGTTTTCCGTGACTCCTCGACTTCTTAATGCATCTTTTAACACTTGATGTATTGCTTGATAGCCCTTCGTACTAATCCCAACAGCATCACAAATATCCTGAACATCTAGATCAGTGACAATATTAGAAAAATCACTAAGAACTCTCTTAGTGATTGCGTCTTTCAAGTGTTTTTCCTCTGGAGCATCAAGCATCCCAATAAAATCCTCTTTGTTGAAACAAGAACGAAGTAAAGTAGCCCTGGCTGACGCATTCTCGCCGCCGCACGTTTCTTGGACGAAGTTCCTATTGCCCAAAACAACAATGATGAGCGGTATTAGACTTAAACAACATGAGGGATAGAACATGTTACCTCATAGCTGTCACCCTTCGTTTTCTTGCACCTCCATGTGGTGCAAGAGTCTGAATTTTGGACAACTCTCGTTTCCTCACCCTACCTCCCATGGCAGTACTCTTCATGTGTGAAAGAGTATCCTCAAGCTTTTTAATTACATTTTCCTTGGTTGTGATGGTTCTCTTTGCCTCCTCAAGCGCACTAATAGCTATTTGCATCTGATCTTGAAGATTGTGGAAACTCCCATTGAGCAGCTGTCAATGACGCAAGTAGATCTTGGACCGCGCAACCTCGTATTTGTTGAGTCTCTTTCAGTAGCCCAACAAATCTTGCTCTCCATTTCCAACGTATTCCAACAGTGATGGAAGGTTTGTAAAAGACGGATGAACATTGAGAGAAGGATCCTTTGGATACAAGCATCCGTCTGTCCAGAGATCCACATTCTTCTCCCCTTAAGCGCGACATTCGTTGGCTGAAGGTAATGTACCCAAGCATGTTTTCTTTGTCGGAACATACTCTTGAGGTAGACGTAGGAAAAGCCCTGGAGACCTACCACATGAAGAGCTTGCTGGGACATTGGTCACGTTGTCAAGTGGCATTGTAGGATGGAGAGATGGAGCTTGAAGGATGGAGAGATAGAGCTTGTAGGATGGAGAGATGGAGCTTGAAGGATGGAGAGATGGGTGTGTAGGTGCAACAGCAGGTGCAGGTGCAAGGGAGATGGGTGTAGGAGAGGAACTTAGATTAGGAGGGAAAGTTTTCAATTTTGGAGGGAATTTCCTAAAAGTTTTGGAGGGAGTCAAAAAATGTTGAATTATGAGTAATTTAACTTAAAAATATTTTTTTTAATATGTATATATGTTGGGGGTACTTTTAGGGGGGAATATAGTTTTTTTGAAAGTTTTTGAAAATAGTCATTTTTTTTACCTCTTTGACCCACGGATTTGCTTAGGTGGCATGGGAGAGTTAAGAGGCCACTTACAAGTTGGCCAAAAAGCTAGAGAGAGAAGACCCCCTACCCCCCTACTTTTCAAATGGTTTACCACCCCCTTCCCTACTTTTTAAATGGTTACCCCCCCCCCTCCTTCCCCCTACCTTTTTTGGGGTCAAAGTTGGAGGAGACCCTACCAAAATAGCCCCATTCAAAGCCTTTGTCCCCCTTAATTTTGGCAGGCTTCCTTGAAATTAGGGATTCTTACAAGGCCCATGGAGAGTCCATTTTTTTTCTAATGCAATACACAATACCCCTTAAGAACGACGCCAAACCCAACAGACAACGTCCCTATACTTACAATGAAACGTTTGCGAAAAAGACATAGATCTTATAGGTATCTTGAAATTGATTCTATGATATTATAGACTACTAACTCAATTTAAAGAAATATAATTATTAACATAGGACTATTGAGATATGGTGGTGTTGAATATGGCGTAACAAGACAATGATTTGGTAATTTCATTTGATAATTAATATTGCATGCTTGGTAAATGTTCCATAAATGGATCGCTTTCTTTATGGGTGACTACACTTTTTAAGAGCGACTACAGTGTATACTTTGGAAGGTTGTTATGATTGCTTACCACATGCAAGTAACATTAAAACATTATGAGATAGATATTTGAATGTTTTCCTACTTTAAACCTCTCATAAAACAAGCAAGAAGATTATTTTAAAAGTACATTTTATGTCTTCACTTTCCACAAGACATATATTGTCATTTGCCAAAAAAAAAAAATTTAGAGTGACAATGACAACTATAAGAGAGCTCCACAACAACTCAAACTAATACTTTTTACTATTAATACACAAAAAGACTCACAAAATTCCATATGAAGCAACTTCAATTCACTTTTAAATAGCTTGTGTCATCCAATACAAGCTTTACTCAATAATCCTTAAAAGAGAAATTTGAATTTCTATCTAAGGATTGTACGCTTCAACATATAATTGAAATCCTTATTTCTTTCATTCTCAATAAAATAATTTGAAAACTTGAAATAAGTCCCATCTATAGTTACAAGTCACATGTAAACTCACTCCACGTTACAGAAGGTATGAAGATGTCTCCATGTGTAGAAATTCGCGCGCTTCAGATATCCGTCCAGCAATTCGCCCCTGTTGGAGTCTTCAGATGTAGCAATTCGCGTGCTCCTTGTGTCCGATCACCTCCTTGTGTTCGATCACCACCTTTATATATCAGGAATGTACAGATGTTTGCAAGGCTTACCATCCATCATGCCATCTGCAGCATGGGGCTCAATCCCTCTTGTGGCCTGGCAACAAGGCTCGCCCTTGCAGGTGATATGAAGGTTTTCAAGGAGGTCATCACATGCCTATATGATAAAACAATTGGTCGGGAGACGGATGTGTTTGAAACTTGCGACTTTGTCAAGGCCGCACTCAAGGAGGCGCCTCCACAAGTGCATATTGATGATCAAAGATTTCTGGATTGAAGCCACCATCAAGCTTATCAACTTGAGTACTATAATGGAGCCGAGTACCTTCTCCATCCTACTTGTACAACATGAGCAGCGTTTAAAAAAAAAAAAACTGTCTTAGCAAAATTCTCTGTAATCCAATGGTATGCTTTTCAGCGGGCAACGGACTTGGGTTTGGGGTGTAGTCCCAGGCAAGCTGCACAAAAATCTCGTACTTCTATCAAATTGTTAGTGAGTCACTCTTTTAGAAGCATGGGAAACTTTGTTTAACAAGTAAAAACAATTCCGAAACCAGTTACAGTCTAACAGAGAAATAGGAAAGCCATGTACACAGAAAAAAGCCATGTTAATGATGGGTTTTTCTATCATTGCTGGGTATTTGAGACTAAGCTACACCAAAATTAAGTTTCTTCATGCAGTCGAGAGCACAGTGTACATGATGGGAAACCCGCTCGTGATGGACCAGGCTTGATGGCGGCCTGCAGGCTGATATTCTGGCGTTGGCAGCTTCTTCACATGAGCTGGGATGCGCTGAGAGACGAGGGAGAGCTGAGTCAGGAGAGTGAGACCATCCATGTACACGAACAGGATTCACACGTTAGCAGCTCGTACACATACTGGGATGCCCTGACAGACTAGGGAGAGCTGCGCCAGGCGTTGGCAGCTCCTACACATGAGCTGGAACCAGAGAGACAGAGAGAGACAGAGCAGCAAGCGATGGCGGCCTAGCTAGGCGCAAGTGTACCGATAGCTCCACGCGATGGCGACCTGGCTTTCTGTGCCGCAGCTGAGAGAGAGAAGAAGAAGAAGACGAAGAGAATTTTTCCGTGCCGCAGCTGAGAGAGAGAGAGAGAGAGAGAGAGAGAGAGAGAGAGAGGTGCTGGCAGTGTTCGGAAAAATCATTTTTCCAAACATACAAAATTCCTTTCCTTGAATTTGCCAAGAGGAAATTTTAAAAAATTAAGCTACTTTTTCAGGGTTTTACACTATTTTTCTCTATTATGGGGCGGAATTTCTCCCTTTCCCCTTGCCGTGAACCGGCATTTTGGAAATTGAAAACAGCACGATATTAAGCTGAGACACATTTTCCCGGAACACTAGGTGTTGGCCATTTGGGCGGGACCTGGGTCTGTTCATGACAACGCGCAGTCAACACCATGATGTTGGTGGCAACTAGCACCACCTGGAGACAAAGGAAAAAAGAGTGAGAATTTAGAAACGATGAGGTGCGCACTCGAGTCTGCCGCCTGCACACAGCCGCACCAGGGAGAGAGACCTGCTGCTTGTGATACAGTTGCTTTTTGACGAAATCGTCCTTTAATTGATGGGGTGGCCCACATTAGTGAGCTAGGGGGATTCAACTTGCAAGGGTAGTTTTTACCGCCCTAGATTCCTATTTGTTGAGGTTGCCTGGCTGTCAATAGAGCCCGACCAATGTTTGGGGAAAATCATTTTTCCAAGGGAAAATTACCAAAATACCCCTCTAATTTGTGGAAATCCCCTCAAATTTCAAAAATTACCAAAGAACCCTTGCATCTATTTTGGTTGGACTGCTCAAGATTTTCCTATCTTTATTCGTTTTGGACAATTAATAAAAAATTACCTTGCAAAAAGGGCAATTATGTCTAAAACGAATAAAGATAGGAAAATCTTGAGTGCTTAGCATGTAATTTATAAAAAATTACCTTGCAAAAAGGGCAATTATGTCTAAAAATAATGAAGAAATTCATCTCCAAAGCACGTAACATACCCAAATTCTAGTTTTAGCATCTTGTATTGATATACAATCAACCCTCTTATGAAAAGCTACAGAATCCAACTGAATAGACCCCGGCGGCCATGCCCCGCACTTCAAAATGTACCAAAATATCTATGTGCCAATTTAGAGTGCATTCACACGGGGCTCGGTTAACCCTTTCCAGACTGAAAAGCTTGGCTTTTGCACATGTTGCTATAGTTGATAACGTAGAACCCTACTCGGCAGTCTCCAATCTCCACACTATATATCTATATATATATCCTCATAGGGATTCTCTTACTACTCCTACTGCATATATTATTTATTCATAGATCCCACGTATTGGAATATGAAGGGCAAGTCAATCAATTAATTATCTATAAGTTGACACTCTACGTACATATAAAGCTTTATATATATAGTCATGGACATTGTCTTTTTATATATGTGGTATCATATATAATCATTATAGGTAGGTGTTTATATACTATCTTACTACGTCCCAACTAGACAATACATGCAATACCATCATTATTATCGCCTCACATATATATCATTTACATCGCCGTAATAATTACATGTGGGTTCATAATTATTATCACACCTTATTATCATGCACTATCTTCTTATATCTCTTATTTACACCCGCCGATGTAGTGGATATCAGAAACATGTACACTATCCACCCAAAGAAGGGGTATATTGACAACTCTTCTAGCTTATTGTTGCTTATATGCTCAGTCATTATCCAACTAAACTATATGTATTGCAATTATTAGTGTGCATTACCTATATTGTATCTCGTACTTATTATCGTAGCTTATTAACTATCTCGATGTTAATGTAGCATATCTTAGTGTCCAACTAGACTAGAGGCATAGGCACATGTTATAAAGCTTTACTAGATTGGCTCAATAGACAATATAACATTTACACTAGTATCAATACTAATAAACATTATAGCTCATGAAATGTAACCATTTAGAAACGTAAAAGACGGTTCGATCAAGCCCATTCAGAATAGAAGTAAAAAATATTAAGAAGGGGTATTCTAGGAGTTACAAACAAAAGGAGAAGTGTCTTAGGAGTCTTTGAAATTTTAGGGGACGTATCTTGAGAAGGTTGTTATATTGTAGGGCTATTTCAGTAATCTTACACTACCATCTAGGGCCAAACAATGCTAGCCGAGATATGATCGATCGTTGTAATTATTACATGCGGTATCATAATTATTATCACACCTTATTATCATGCACTATCCTCTTATATGTCTAATTTTCACCTATCTAGTGGATATCAGAAACACTATCCACCCAAAGAATGGGTATCACAACGATTCTAGCTTGTTGTTTATATGCTAGATCGTTATCCAATTACTAAAATATATGTGTAGTAATTATTAGTGTGCATTATTTATATCGTAGGTTATAGTTACTATTGTAGCTCATCATCTCTCTCGATGTTAATAAATCATATGCTCACTATCCAACTAGACTAGATGCCTAGCATATATGTATCATTATTATCCCTCATTATTTAATCATGGATCACATGTGTATTTATATTATTTATTCATATTTAATTATTTTTCCTATACTGAAGTGACATCATTATTATATCGTCATAATAATTTCATGTGGTATCATAATTATTGTCACACCTTGTTATCATGCACTATGTAGCCTATTATTGCTTGTATGCTCAATCAATATTCAACTAGACTATATGGATCATATTTATTAGCCTGAATTATTTATATCGTAGCTTGTACTTATTAGACTTGATGTTTTGATGGCCCTTGTGTGGTCCCATGTTATAGGAGTTGATCCCTTTGTACCAAAAGCTCAAAGAGAGAGAGAGAGAGAGATGATGAGCTACTTATCTTTCGATGTAAATATATCATATATGAGTGTCGAACTAGACTAGAGACGTGGGCATGTATCACTACAACAAAAAAGGGGGCCTTCGACGCAGGTTTCAACGCACCCCGTTGAAAAAACCATCGATATACGCGTCCCTACAAAAACGTCGCTATATGCGTCGATATACGCGTCGAAAGGTAATATTATCGACGCGTATTTCGATGGGCTTAGAGATGCATATAGCGACGACCATAATAGAAAAAAAAATTCTTGGGCAGAGCACAGGCAGCCTGGCCTATGCCCAGTGAAAAGGTGGACACAGCCACAGCCAAACTGCCTGTCCTCTGTCCAAGAAAGCGAGCAACACCAAAATCAACGGTGCTCCCGCAGAAATTTCAGCAGAGTTCCCTTTGTTTTTACATAAACTTTAAAAAGAAAACCATATCATGTATACGCCTCCTACATGCTATCCATGTAGGATCTCACATGAGATTTAAGGCCAATGAGAGAAATGAAATGAACTTTGTGCAAAACCATAAACGTACCAACTTAAAACCATAACCGGCCATAACCATATTGATCAAAACCATAATGCAGATAACCATAAGAATAAACAAAACAATAACCATAGGCATAACCAGAAAGTTAAATATAACCATGAACAAAACAATAACCATAACCATGTATATACAAGAATAGGAGAAATAACCATGTCTATACAATGACAATGACAATAACCATAACCATAAGGAAAACAATAACTGTCTGAACTGTAACCATAAAATATATGTCTATGAAAAAAAGAGACACAGAAGCGTGTCTGTGTCTCACAAAGCATATATATGAAATCCACTGATGACTAGGCGTCACAACCTGCACATAGGACAAGTCACAAAATTAGTATTGATATTACTTCACATATACTTATTTAATTAAATCAACTCACACATATTAACGTCTCACCTCAATCGATCAGCGAGACTCTAAGGCCTCCCTGTCTACAGGTTCTCCTGAAGCATCAAGATCATTCAACACTTCATAGATACCTCTGCGATATCAGTCTGTCTCCTCCTGGTGTGTAGGGGCTCGACGCATCGCAAGATTCTGCGTTTATACAAAAATCAAAGTAATAAGAATACATGATTCATCACGTTTTAAAAAACGCCATAGCTAGGATTGGATTGGAAACTCACAAACTCATAACGAAATGTGTCGAAGCCTTCGCTGCCAAGATGAGATGTCCCCCTGGTCATCTGTCGTATCTGCGCGGCCTGACGCTGCTATTTGAACTGCGTGTCCGCTGTCCACTCATCCTCCCTGATCTGCTACCACGTCTCGTGTGGGATGCTCGAAGGCTTTGGCGAGCCGGTCCCGAAAGCCTGCCGAGCTGCATCTCGTCGATGTTTCACGGTGTCCCGTGCAACACCCTTGATCCACCTCCTCAGTACAGCCTTTGAGCCCAAAGCAGGCTGGTACTCTTTCATGATGGTCTCCACTATATAACTGACTTTGTCCTCATCCTAGTCAGGCCAAGGTGTCAGAATGCTGGTCGAAAACTGCAGCTCCGCGAGCTGGCGAATCCGCTGTCTTATCTCAGTCCCGACTCTATCCATGTCAACAGGACCATCTGCCCGTAGAGTATAGAGCTTGGAGACACTAGGATCGTGTGCCCCCCAAGGTGTCCGAGGTGTGCCAAGAGGTGTGTTGAGAGGTGTTCCTGGGTAGGACAGGGGTCTTGAGCAAGAAGCATCTGTGGACCCTCCTCCACAGCAACCACCACCTCCACCTGACGATCGCCGAGATCGGCAAGTACGCCTGTGCTGCGGAGATGAGGACGTACCCGCCTCTGCCGCACCCCTAGGTGTTGAAGTGGCCGTGATGGGAGACCTGGTAGGCGTCGTACCCGTAGGCGCCCCCCCCCCCCCCCCCCCCCCCCCCCCCCCCTCCATAGGCGTCCCTCCCCCTGTAGCTGTCCCCCCCATAGGTGTCCCCCCCATAGGCGTCGGACCCTCTGGTGTGAAGCCCAGAGGCATAGTACCCATTCCTCTCGCTACCCAGTACTGAGAAGCCTCTGCCATCTGACTGGGCATCATCCGTGTGACGAAGCCCATAGATGGATCTGCACTCATAGAAGCGGGATCTGGAAACTGGTCGGCCATACTAAATTCCTGCACAAAGAAAGTAAAATAAAGCGTCAGAACACCTTTGTTTAAATTAACTTTAAGCTTAATTTTAAATCAACGTCTTCATACAAACACTTATAGGCCTAGGCCTCGACGAGTGAGGCATCATCGATAAGATCTTGCACCGTATCATCGTCTATCTCTAATTGCAGACATAACTCTGTCCAAACTCGTTCTGGCAGATTGTCTTCATCCATTGCATCTTCATCTACAAGTGTCAATTCTACCTCGTCATCTTCATCCCTCGTATATCTGTCAGCTTCCTCTGCCATACCTTCGTCCATCTCATCTCATGTCACAGTAGTATCTGCGTCGCCTGACCGACTTTCCTCCAGGAGCTCTTGCCCTTCAAATACTTGTTTATTTCATGGAAACCTGAACCACAAACCACCATTGTCACTCTCGAGGGTCCGGTACAAAGACCACTTGCTCGCAATGTTCGGGGAGAGAAAATGTGTCGCTCGCATCTGTCCAAACCTTTGTAGATTCTATTTGCACAAGCTTGTTTCCATCTCTGTGTACCGTTGCATTGCGACCAGACGTAATCACCTTGAACAACTTCACATCCAACAAAAACATCTCAAACTGCCTGAAGCTAACTTTCAAGATATCTGACACGAGACCACAGTAATCCAGGTTGCTAGTGCTCTCATTCGTGTCTCTGGCACTGGCCCTACTCTTTTGCATGAAACTAACCATTACCCCACTGTCAAACGTGTTTCTTCTGCTATCAATTTGTTGTGTTCTGAAATGCTTTCCATGCGACCACAGTGCCATGTATGTATGATACTTCCAGTCACATCCAATAGCCAGCTCTTCCTCTTCTAGAGATATGGGTTCTTCGATCTGTCGAGCTGCTCTCACTGTCTTGTCCAGCCATGCCATTGTAGGGAATTCAGGTAGAGGAGCAAGATAGTTTGGCAAGGGTAAGCCTCTAGTCGTTCGGCTTTGCCTGAAATCGTGTTGCTCCCTATTGCGTCTCTCTTTCTCTTCTTCGTACCTTTCAAGCCATTTTTGCATCGGCTCTCAATTTAGTATACAGAACTTCATGATCTTTTCTTGCATGGCGTCGTTCATTTTCTTCGGCACCCCTTGCCCTTGCGGCTCCTCTCCCACCAGTCTTACATCCTCCTCATCGCTCCACAGTCGAGGCATTTCTGGGTCAGAAACGGATAGAATTCGGTCGTCAAGACAAGAGCCTCTTGCGCTAGACATCCTTCTGTCATGCTCCCCTCTCGATGTGATTTTTGGCGAACAAAACCCTTAAGTGTTTTCATGAACCGCTCTAGAAAGAACATCCAACGGCTGTGGACTGACCTGCCACTACAACCTCATCTACTACATGGACGAGCAAGTGAATTTGGATAGTTAGGCAGCTCGTGGGTAGATACTTCTCTATCATGCAAACTGCCTCAATGGAATTAGCCCTTGCGACTGCAATAGACTCCTCCCGTATCTCCTTGGAAGACATCCACCGCACTAGCTCTCAAATCTTGTATATGTAGGTCCGCACTTCCTCCGTTAAACACCCCTTGATCGCAATTGGAAGAATGAATTGCAAGAACTTATGCCAGTCGTGCGATTTCAGTCCTGACAGTTCATCGTCACGGGGGAATGCTGTCTTGAGACATCGCATATATCCTGTTGGCGTCCTGAACTCTGAAATCACCCTTTTAACTTGTCGCTCTTCGCTTTCTAGCAATACCCATGGCGCTCTTGGAAGTTTTGTTTGGCCAGCTGCATTGGTGAAAGGCCACAACTCTAGCATCTTTCCAACTGACTGCAAATCATCTTGTGAAGCTCGATTGTCTTTCATTCCCATGATTGTCTTCCAGAGGAGCTCTCCCACATTCTTGAATATATGCATTGGATCCAACAAATGGTTAATTAGTAGATCACCCCATTACAGCAATGTATGGAGAATGGACAAACGTTTCATTCCTGGAACAGGTTGTCCCTCATGTTGCTCCCATCGGTGACCCCACTCTTGTACATGCATACGACGACATTCGACGCGACCAAGCTGACCTACGTGCAAGTGATGGCCATCTGGAAGATAACGGTGGTGGCCTTGATAAATTGTCTTTCGAAGAGAGACAGAATAGCGCATATCCAAAGACTGCCTGCAAATTGGACATGCATTGTATCCCGAAGTTGTTAGCCCTGCATATATTAAAGCATGAATCAGGACAAGGCAAAGTGCTTGCGAATAGCGAGAATTTTGTAAATCAAGAACCATTACCAGAAGCTTCTCCGTATCCTGGCCAATCATGCATAGTCCACATAAGAAGTCCATGGATCCTTGCATGCTATTGTCCTACTGGTTCAACCCCATCTGCTATGTCGATCCCATGCCATAACTCCCGGAGCTCGTCAACTAGTGGAGCTAGATAAACATCCATGTTTTTTGCCTTGAACTTACCAGGTGCAATCAAGCTTAATATCAAATGACCCTTCTTGATGGCAAGCCACGGTGGGAGGTTGTAATTGATAAGGCACACAGGCCAAGTGCTCCATGACGAGCTTCTCAAGCCAAATGGATTGACTCCATGCATTGCCATGTCCAGACGCAAATTGTGTGGTTCTCTCTTAAAATGTGGCCAAGTGTCTTCAATGTGTCTCCAAGCCTTTGAATCAGCGGGCACCCTAAATGTTGCGTCAGTGGATCTATTCGTAGAATGCCACCGCATCAACTTTTCAATGGAACCACAACGAAACATGCTTTTTATCCTATGAATAATAGGGAAATGGCGCAACACTTTAGCTGGCACTGTCTCGCCAACTGCATCTTGTTTGTAGCGCATTGCTCCGCACTTAGGACACGACAGAAAATCTGCGAATTCATTGCAAAAAGGAATGCAATCATTTGGACATGCATGAATCTTGTTGTAGTCCAAGCCAACTGAGGTCAATAGTTGCTTTGCGTCTGGCCTGGAGGGGGGCATGTCATTGCCAGCCGGGAGAAGTTGCTCCCACAACAACCTGTTTAAGCCACATTAAATTATAAAGCTCTCCAAGCACGCATTAGGGAATTTCGGAGGTCATTTGGAGGGCCTTCTAAGAAAATGTATTTTTTGCACTCTCTCTCTAGAAAAAATGGCAAATAAAAGAGCTGGGTCTTTCATAGAAAAAGTTCAAAAAGTGTACTTTAAGTAGATTCCTTACTCTTCTGAACATTCGTTCGTAGTGATTGAAGGATAATCCTCTTTTCAGTTGCATTGAATGAACCTCGTCAATATGGAGGGAATGAGGCTAACATGGAGGGACGAAGGCGCAGCCGCTATTCACTTTCCATTAAACCTGCACATTTGGCTAATGGCGCACTCCTCAAATGGCACAAATGTTACCCAGAAACGAGCCAAATATCACCTTCACATTGATTTGGACAATGAGTACCAACCATTGATTCAGCGCAGTAAAACAAACACACATATACCTCCCGCTTCCATAGACACGCTCAGAGCTCAGGGAGCTAAACACATAGATATCTGGACGAGAGGCTCTCTCTACCCTAAGAATCCAATGACTAATGCGTTTCCACCGTTTGTCAATCCTACAAGCTTATTGACCTTTGCTGGTGATGGAGAAAAGGGCCTTCTGGGTTATTGTAAATCTCTTACAAGAGAAGCTGAAACTTACAAGAGCATTCTCCAAGCTCAACAATGTGAGATTGTTCGCCTTTCACATTTACATTCTACAGATCAGGTTACCATTTTGCAACATAAAACACAGGTACAAGAACTGAAAGGAAAGGTGCGAAGTTGTCAAATGAAGGACACCATCTTGGGTGGTCGTATCCGAAAGAAGAAATTGCGCAATCATGAAACATTGCAGGTTGCATCAGGAGGTCTCAAGAAAAGAATCCTAGCATTAAGGTGATGCTTCTTGGTTGGCTACATTGTCTTAGTTAAGTAATCTTTTTGTTTTTTCTTGTTATGCATTGTTTTCATGTGCCTAAATAGTGTTAGTGAAGCAAATTTTCTGTTATTTACTTATGCATTGTCTTCATGTAGAGATTCAATCTATCCTGACAAGGAAAACATTGACCCCAAAGCCAATATAGGAAAGAGATTGAAGCCACTTATAAGTAGAAGCCTGGCAGCAGATATAGTACATGACAAGAAGTTTAAGGTCCTACAACGAAATGTAGTGGACCGCTTTATTTCAGAGAACTCAGTGCCTGCAAAAGAGATACAAGGCACACTTGATTCACTTGGTGTAAGCAAAAGAGGATATTCGGCTATCCAAAAGTCTGTCTCATCCATCTTTGTTAGGAAGGGTATAAAATCCAAACTTCTACCATCAGCCTCAAGTGTTTGGAAAGAGAGGCTTCAGCTTAACGAGGCACAGGGATACTATCTTGGACAGCCCTTTCATATTAAAGCAACTTACAATGGCCATGGAGCAAACATGGCATATGATGAGTTCAACAATATTTTTATGGACCTGTGGATATTACAGAAGAGAATGGTGGAGTTTTACAACATCACATTTGAAGAGTCACGAGGGGTATTACATTTTGTGTTAAAACTGGATGAGTGTGAGCTTGTTAAAGAGAAAAAGCTAGAGTGTGTTACTATTACTTTAATGAATAGAGCCCTCTCAAAGTGTCCCAGTGATGATCCTTTATATTTTAATGTTCAATCAGAATCTAACATATGGTGGCTTGGTGCGTTTGAGGTAAGTGAGATTCTCAGGTAAGCTCAAATGTTCACATCTACTTAAGTCTCATTTATTTTGTGTTGCAGGTAAAGAAAGAAGATCATGAGATTCTATATTGGGTGTTCCATCGAACTAATATTCCGGAGGTGATTGATCGACAGACTAACCACGGAGAGGTACTGCGTCTAGATGGAAGGGGAGACTTTCAAGTTCAGTGGCATCTTGCAGGTGACCTCAAAACATTAAAGTGCATGTATAATTGTGGAATGGGTGCAATGGCAAAGTCACCGTGTTTGTTCTGCATGGAGCCTGCAAAGGTCATGGACCCAAAGTGGTGGAGAAAAGCTCCAACACGTCACATTGAGGATCCTGCTTTTCAACCGGTTTTGAAAATACCACTTGTGAATGTCCACATTTGTACAATGCATGCCCTTTGTAGAATTGTGGAGAAATTGGTCTACTTATACATCGGGTTTTCTTGGAAGATTAAAAACTCCGCAGAACGACAAGTAGCCCTGCAGTGCTTAGAAATGGTACTGTCGGATATGGGGCTTCATGGTGGCAATGTGAAAATCCAGCGGGATGAAAAGAGATCAACTGCTGAGAAGGATGTCCCATGCAAACCATCCATCGGTGGGGTGAAGGCACGGAGGTTTTTATCTAAGCCCCAAGGTACAAGAGATCCGAAGCTAACAAAACATGGAAAAATATATAACACATCTTATGTTAGCAAGGTAGAGTATCAGAGCTGGAAAAAGCTACATATTGCAGTCAAAGACCACGAACCAACTACTCGTAACGCGAAGGCTAAGGTTTGGCGGTCAATAGACATCCTATTTTTGATGTGCGACAAAGATGACTGGTCACAAGGTGATATGAACAAGTTCAAGGAAAATCTCAACCTTCTGAAAAAATCATTCAAGACAGCATGGACAGACACCCAGATTACTCACTACATGGTATTATCATGTATTTCTTTCTCTCTTATGTGCAAATATGTGACTGTAAAACATTCTAACTAATCTGTTTTCATATCCAGCACATCATCTTCAATCATTTACCATATTTTATACAAAAGTATGGGAACCCGGCAATATGGAATACCCAAGGGATGGAAAAGTCTCATTACATGGCGAGAAATGCTTATTTCAGGCACACACGACATGGTGGCTCTCGAATCAAGGCTAACAGTTTGAGAGAACTATTTGAATGGTTCTATCGTAGAATCATTCATCGAATGCAGGCAAAATAAGTCTTGGCAAATTCAGCAACAGCACAAGCCATCAGACATTTACAACAACAAAAAGTTAAAAGATCAATGGCATACAACAACTCCGGAGCTCGTGAAAGTCAACGAAGGTGGAGAGAGACAATGGTGTATGTGAATCACAAGTGGAGAAAGATACTTTGAGTGGATGACATTGTACAAAATTTATGTAATACATGATCTTATACAATTGCTACTTGAAGTGTATCAAGATTTTGAAGGTTCAATTTTGTTTTTGGCATGTCACCCTTGTAACGAATCATGAGATGTTTGCCATACTCTAAAAGTTCATCTGGGTTTTGTCTACCAACACTACAAGAGGTTATGTGCTCTTGTGACGCTGTTAGCGACGGAAATACACTGGGTTTTTATAACCCCCGGCGTCGCTAAAACCGTCGCTACGAGCGTCGCTATAGGCGTCGCTATGAGCGTCGCTATATGCGTCGCTATGAGCGTCGCTATATGCGTCGCTATATGCGTCGCTATGAGCGTCGCTATATAGCGACGCTCATCGCGACGCTCATCGCGACGCATATAGCGACGTACATAGCGACGCATATAGCGACGTTTACACAGAAGACTATAGCGACGCTCATAGCGACGCTACAGAGCCATAAATAGCGACGCTTATAGCGACGCCCGAGAGAATTTTTTTTTGGTGGCAGGGCATTGAATGCCCTGCCACCCATCAAACATATTGTACTTGATTCACTTTTTAAAAAAAGTGCAAGGGTAGATAATACACCCAAAATAGTCACCCACAAGACGCATTGTTTGCAAAATTGACAATTGTACACATCATAGGCAAAATGAATTGATTGGCAAATGTAATAATGACAATTGTACAACATCATAGGCATAAAGAATTGATTGGCAAAAGGAACTGCGGTGACAAATGTAATAATATACATGGTTCAAAAAGACGTATAAAATCCGTCTCATGATACATAAGCTATGAGAAACCCTAAACTAATGCTATCTAGCTACGGCTAAACTGACGTCTAGTCAGAAGTCTCATCGCGTCCAAGCGGCGTATCTGTCGGATTCTGCAAAAAAAGACAATAAGACAGCTTTCAGTAAGTATAAACATATAACGACATTTATAAAACAATACAAAAAATAAAAAAGAGTAAACCCTAATACTAACCATGCCGTCGCGAGAACTGAGAATGTCCATCAGGGCGTTTAAGCCCTTCCTGCCTGCGTACTCGCGCTCGTACGGTGTGGGATCACGTCCTGTCATCGACCACTGTCAACACATACAAAGATTTCATTATGTTAGAACTAAAAAACTCATAAACCCTAAACTATCGAACATAAAGAGCAATGTGAAAACACTTACAAAATGTGCCTCAAATGATGCCCATCCACCGCTCCCCAAGTGGTGCGAGCTCCCTGCCTCTACTTGCGCTCTGGCTGCATCCTTTTGTTGCTTCCACTTGTCGCGATTCTCGCGCGCTGCTTTCTTCGCATTCTTCCAATCTTCTTTGACCAGCCAATCTGGCCTGTTCCACCCATTCTTGATTGCTTTTTGCACTTCGGAACGCTTGTGTTTGCAGTATTCGCGCATTCGAATGTTCATCAGGTCTTCATTGAAGCGCTGATCCCGTGTTGAAACGGGAAACTCATCATGAAGTATGCTGATGACTCTGTTTTTAAATCACTTGGTACTTCACTCCATTTGTTTAGTATGTAGTGTCTAAACAGCTGAGAGCAAAGACCACGCATGCGCGAGATCACCTTCTTGCCGTCATCATCCATGATGATGCCGCCGCTGATGTCGACGGAGTAAGGCAAGCCCTCTGGCCGGTGACGCGTGAACCTGGGTGTCCCGGCAGGGGTCTCTAGCGGCGTGTCGATGGGGGTACGGACGTCAGGTGTCTCCACCGGCGTTTGGGCCCCGAAGCGAGGAGTGTCGAGTGGGGTGGCTCCTGGCGGAGTAGGTAGAGGTGTGTAGCTTCTAGGAACAGTCAGCCGTGCAAAACCTAGTGTAGATGGCGATGCTGTGGCTGGTGTGGGGGCGGGCAAAGAAGGGGAGGGTAAAGAGCCTCGTCGAACACGAGGCGGTGTGGAGGCATCGGTGGCAGAATCCCCACAACAACCGCCACCGCCACCACTAGAGCACCGGTGTCTAGACGAGTGTGAAGCTCGTCTCGTCGACGCCGAAGCTTCGGAGCGCGCCGAATGCTCCGAAAGAGAGGGAGATGCGGATGGAGTAGGAACGCGCGATGATGCGCCAGAGCGATGACGCTCCACGTACCACTGTCTCTGCTGCGGTGACAAAGAAGAAAGAAACTCCTCATCATCCATACCTGCATTAAACACACGAATATTTAAACTTAATATTGAATGAATAGAGTAGACAATGACGCAAAGACCATTAAATACAATGACGTAATGACGCATATAAATACAATGACGCAATGAATTGAGTGATAGAAGAGGCAAGTCGAAAACTCAGAATTTTCAATCAAAAGATGTGAGCGCGAGTAGAAAAGAGCGTTATACACCATGGAAGGTACTTAGAGAGCCAGAGCTTTTACAACACGGAGCAAAATTGTTCAAATACAATATTTGTGGCTTTAAGAGATCTCTCTCTCATCCTCGCATAACTCAGCATAACTTCCTATATCTATATAGAGCTCTCCGTTTAAACACATATCCTCTGTTTCATTTTGTAGCTCCTCTGCATGCACCCCATATAGAGTAGTAGCATCTTGATGCTCGTCTGGCACCACCGCAGCGGCTTCTGATTGAGCATCTTCTCTGATCTCCTCCATTGATGTCGTTGTGATTGGCACATGGTAGCCTTCATACATCCTTGCACTACGAGGGGCTACCTCTATGACGTACCACCAGTTTGATGTAGACTTTGTAGGATGAAATATTACTTGCCAGAGCCACATAACTTACATGAGAGCTTTCAAGCACATAACTTGTAAAAGGGGGATGTTAACTATTTACATACTTACTTGTTCACAATGCTCGGGTAGTACGAAAGTGTCTCTTAGGTCAGTCCATTTCTTAGTAGAATCCACCTCAAGAAAACCAGACTCTCCTCTACGCACAGTAGCGTTGCGACCCTCCATGATTATCTTGAACCATTGCACGTCGAACAAGTCGACAAAAAATCCTCTGTAATCGATCCTCAAAATCTCTTTCAGCGTGCCGAAGTAAGTGAGTTCCGCCACCACAGGATCTGCATCAGAGGAACGTCGTCGACTAGACTGTTCAAATTTTGCCATGATTCCACAATCTTGAGTAAAAGGCTTTTTGTTGATTTGTTCCACCCTAAAATGTCGACCTTTACACCATGCTGCTGTGTATGACTTATACTACAACGAACAAAGATTATGAGTGGCCGTTCAAACGTTTATAAATAAAGTCACTTGCTAGTCGTACATTGCAAACTTACCTTGGTCGCGCAACCCCGAGAGTACTCCCACTCTTCTTCAGTCACTTTGTCACCGCATTGTTGTGCGCTTTTCAATTGGTTGTGCAACCATCTTAAGCTCATGAAGGTTGGTAGGCTCTCCAGAACCGCTGGATAGTGCATCGGTGGTCGTCTTCCCCGTCTCCACTCGATTCGTGCCCTTTGTCGCTCTTGCTTTGCATCCTCATATTGTGAAATCCACTTTTGCATCACTGGATTGTGAAGCATGCAAAATCGATTGATTTTAGCCTCTAGATCTTCCGTCATCTTCTTCTCAACACCGAGATTGCATATGACAATCCCAGATATGCGCTCATCATCTATGGTTCGCCATAGCGTGTCCCGAGATTTATCAAATCCGTCTAGCCACTCTCCAATGTACACTAGGGACTCTGATACCAACCAACCTTCTGCCATGCTACCCTCCGGACGTGCCTTTTGACGCACATATCCCTTAAGCGTTTTCATGAAACGCTCTAAGAAGAACATCCATCTGGAATGAACTGTGCCAGCTATTTCCACCTCATCAACTATGTGAACAAGAAGATGCACCTAAATGGTTAGCATTGTAGTAGGAAAATGTTTCTCAAACATGCACACAAGCTCCGCAGCATTTAGTTTGGCGAATGGTATGGATTCTACGTTGATCTCCTTTTGTGAGATCCATTGCACCAGCTTTGCAAGTTTGTAGATTGTGTTACGGATGTCGAGAGACAAACATCCCTCAATGGCAACCGGTAAAATAAACTGTAAAGTATGTGCAGCAATGATATTAAAGTCCACATTTTATGCAATGATATTAAAGTCCACTATGAACGTACCTGACACATTTTATGCCAATCGTGTGACTTCAAACCGGTAAGCTTTCCTTCTTTAGTAAAACACGTTCGTAGCGAGTGCATTACGCCAGTGGGGGTCCGCAAAGATCGAATGGTCTCTTTTACTTTGCGTTCTTGGGCTCCTGTGAAAATCCATGGTGCTTTAGGGAGTTTTATTGATCCATCAGACGCTGTTTGCGGCCAATATTGCTCCATAGGATCCACATTTCTAAGGTCAACTCTGGCTCCCAAAGTATCTTTCTTGCCGGTCAAATGGTCCCATAGTAGATTATCCACATTCTTGAATATGTGCATTGGATCGAGCAAGTGATTGATCATGAGTCGGGGCCAGTATGGTAACTCGTACCATAGAGATAGTCTCTTCATCCCTGGAGGCAATCCGTCATCGCACATCTCCTTCTGCTCTAACCATGCTTGTGCACACATCCTTGGTGGCTCTCTTCCCAAAAAGCCGTCGCGTAACACATGATTCTCTGGAAGATACGCTTGATGACCTTCGTAGATTTGCTTCTTCAGTGAGGGTGCCCTACATGCATTCAATCTAGGTCCACATGTGACACATGCTCTGTATCCGCTTGTTTGAAGCCCTGCATGTATACACATGATAATAGATCAACTATGGGAAAAAACAAGATTTACAATGTCTGAGTGAGGAGTGTCAATAGATCACCTGAGCATTCTGTTAGCCCGGGATAGTCATGCATGGTCCACATTCGAATGCCTCTAATCAAAGCATTCCGTCGTCCTGTGTGTCGGCTCATATCCACCACTTCTATGCCAATCCACAATTGTTGTAGCTCTTCCAATAGTGGACGAAGATACACATCCATATTCCCCACTTTATATCGCCCTGGCACAATCAAGCTTAGCCATAGGTGCCCTTTCTTCGTAGTCAACCACGGGGGAATGTTGTAGTTGACGATGACAACGGGCCATACACTGTAAGATGTTGATCTTTGACCAAATGGATTTACGCCATCCATAGCCAGGCCTAAGCGCAAATTTCGAGCTTCCCTGGCAAAATCCGACCATGTTCCATCTATATGTTTCCACGCTACGCAATCTGCAGGAATTCGTAGCACACCATCCGAAGATTTATTCTCCTCATGCCATGATGCTAGGGCGGCCATGGACTTACATTCGAAGAAATGGTTGATGCGAGGAAGCAGAGGGAAATGTCGCAAAACCTTTTGTGGAATTTTTGTCCCGTGGAGATCTACTCGATATCTTTCGGAATCACATTTCGGACACTTCTCCATGTCTATGTATTCCCCTCTGAAAAGAATGCAGTCATTAGGACAAGCGTGGATAGAATTGTAATCCATCCCCAAGTTTCGCAAAATCTTTCTTGCTTCATCTCGGGAATCTGGCATCACATTGTCAGTTGGTAGTATGTGCTCTTTCAGCAATCTACACAACATAAAAATATGATACAGTCGTGTAAAAATCTATCAGATCATTATACATTTAGAGTTCTATTAAAGTAAACTAATTGTAATAGATCACCTGAAAAGCGCTGTGACGCTAGTGTCACTCCATCCAAACTTTGCCTGCATGTTGAGAAGAACCAGGAGTGCTTTCAATCTAGACATATGTGCTCCATTATACAATGGCGTATCGGCTTCACTTTTCATATCATCATAGATAAGCCTTTCTGAATCCATGATCGTCTCGATCATTTCATCAATCTCGGGCTCAAACATTGCCTCGTTGGGAATGTGCTCTGCATGATCATGCCCCAAGCTGTCAGAGGCTACATCTTGTGGCCTCACATATGCTGCTTGACCAGCGTCAGAGTCCGACGAGTTATAATTGGCAACAACTCGATCTATAATAGATGGATCGAACTCGCCAAATTCGCGAACGTGCTGTAAAGAAACACGTCTTGTCCGTCGCACAGCATGCTTGCATTGATTACAAGGACATAAGACCCTCGTTGAGAGATAGGTGTTTCGGTTGGACGGTCCCATATCCTCGTCGCTACTCATAATGAGGATAAAAAACTTATAACCTGGACAACAAATTTAATATTCTATTGGCATTCTTCGTCTTATCTCTCTCTCTCTCTCTCTCTCTCTCTCTCTCTCTCTCTTTACCTCACATTCTCTAGTCATGTCCAATCCCCGCACACCTCGGTCTAGAGGTGCACGGAGATCAGAACCACCGGGTTATAATCTCGTCTTTATTGGTCAATACCTATATTTGTGGGTA
Source organism: Adiantum capillus-veneris (assembly GCF_014529385.1). Taxonomy (NCBI): domain Eukaryota; kingdom Viridiplantae; phylum Streptophyta; class Polypodiopsida; order Polypodiales; family Pteridaceae; genus Adiantum; species Adiantum capillus-veneris. The sequence goes on along the minus strand of NC_140954.1, from coordinate 112,345,431 downwards.
CAAGAAATCTACACACCCACGTCTACATGATACTGCATGTAGTGGACAAAACCCCTTTGCCTCTTCTCTAGCTGTAGCACTTCACTTCATCTTAACATCTTTTTACAGTAGATCTTTTCACTGTTCATCTAACTCTAAACCCTAAACCGTAAGTAATTCTTGCGTGGACTCGATCTAACGTAAATAAGCGTAAATCTAAATAAACGTAAATCTAACTAAAAATAAAGCTAAATCTAATTTAACGTAAGTCTAATGACTAGAGGTTGTCTAGATGGTCATTGTGTCGGGGATGTAGTGACTCTTGCCGCCCTGAAGATCCACCTTCTTCCCTATCTTCTGAAGACATTTCACCAGTACTTTTGGATCGACGGAGCCCACCATGAGTGAAGGCAGCAATACCCTATATTCCATTGAGGGCTTTCTTCACCCGCTTCATGCAGGCATCGCAGTCTATGGCGACCTAAATCTAATCTAATATAACGTAAATCTAAATCTAGCTTAAATAAACGTAAATCTAGTTAAAAATAAACCTAAATCTAATTTAATGTAAGTCTACATATAACCTAATCTTTAACGTCTTTTAAGATAGTTTCCTACGACGTTATAACTCTCTTCTTCTTGTGTGTGTGCGCGTGTGTGGATGTGTGTGCCAATAAAAAGAGATAAATGGTATAACCTTTCTATCACCCATGCCAAGTATGATAGATTGATTATGCCATTTCCCTCTTGAATAATAGGTCTTGAGTTCAACTCCTCGTCGGCTAGATCTTTAGGTCTTTTAATTTTAATTAGTTTCCTACGATGTTAAATTAGTTTCTCTCTCTTTCTCTCTCAATGTGTGTGCGTTTTTTTGGATCGTATGCATGTTTTCTCTCTCTTTTCCTCTCTCAATGTGTGCGTTTTTTGTTTATGCATGTTCTCTCTCTCTTTTCCTCTCTCAATGCGTGCGTTTTTTGTTTATGCATGCTCTCTCTCTCTTTTTCTCTCTCAATGTGTGTGTGCATTCTTTGTTTATGTATGTGTGTGTGTGTTTTTATTTTTGTTTGTACTCTCTCTCTCTCTCTCTCTCAAAAACACTATGTGTGTGTGTGAGAGAGAGAGAGAGGGAGAGAGAAAGAGGGGAAGGGAACATGAGAATGAGGAGAGGGAAGGAGCATACCTGGCTCTCCTTCCTCTCCTCGTGTGTGTGTGTGTGTGTGGAGAAGAAAAAGAGAGAGAGAGAGAGAGAGAGAGAGAGAGAGTGAGGGAGAGCGTTACTTGCTCCTTGCTTGAGGGCGCCGAAAAACTCAGATCTGAGATCTGAGTTTTTGGGCGCGCTCGGTTATTTTTTTACCCAGCCGGCGTCGCTATGAGCGTCGCAAATTTCTTTGTAAATTTGCGACGCTCATAGCGACGCCGGGAATTTTTTTTTTGAGCGTCGCTATGTGAGCGTCGCTAATATGAAGAGCCTCTTGTAGTGCAAGAGCTAGTGCCATTGCTGTGTAGGTGTAGTAATACGCTGCCCGACCACCTGTATAGCCCAGGCAGTAACCAAAACAATCTCTAGCCAAACACTTTGTCCACAAGAATGACTTTATCTGCACTTTTGGGGCAGCACCGGTCCACCCAAGAAGCGTGATAGTGTCTTGAATGTGTTAAGTTGCTATTGAACCCTCTTGTGACATGGAATTGTGAAAAACTACTATCGGCGACTCGCAAAGCTTTGAAAGGTACTGCGCTAGGGCGCATCCTTCCTCGATACTCTCGAGTCCGGGCCGAAACGGAAGTCATCCTTGTCAGCAATCCCAAGACTGCACAATATCATGTCAGAAGTGACACAATGAGAGAGAGAGAGAGGAGAGTGAGAGAGTGAGAAGAGAGAGAGATAGAGAGAGAGGAGAGAGAGAGAGTGAGAGAGAGAGAGAGAGAGAGAGAGAGAGAGAGAGGGAGAGAGGAGAGAGAGAGAGAGAGAGGAGAGAGAGGAGAGAGAGAGAGAGAGAGAGAGAGAGAGTTACCATGAAGCTCTCATCCTGCACAAAGAGGTTTTCTTGCCACAGGTCTACAGATGTAGTTGACCCCTGACCTGAATGGTTAAACCAATCCTCCACTTCTTTGTTACTTGTTGATGGTCTTAGGCTTTGTCTTATTGCTTGGAAGGTGGCTTCATCAGGTAGTGTCTCCTTGTATTTTTCAGCTTTCTCAAAGCATCTTCGAAGGCATTCCATTGGATTGCTGGATGTTTCCATTGCCTCATCATCACTACTATCTCTGAAACAAATCCACTCCTCTCCTCTTGGACTCTGGAAATAATAGCCAGGGAGAAATCCTCCCTTAAATAAAAGACACTTTGCACATCATGTAAGAAGATATAGGTCCTGTCTCCAATCTTGAAGTCAGGCACAGCAGGCAACATCATCTGAGCATGCTTCTCAGTGAAGTTACTGACATCCAATGGAAGTTTGATTTCTGTGGTTTTCACAGAGAGCATCTTACTTCTTTGTACTTCAATTGCCTCAACCTCAAGGTCGACTGTGTCTTCAACCTCCTCGACTTCTTGTATATGAGTTGTCTCCTCGCATTCTTCATCTGGTGCTGCATCCTGCTCCTCTAACACTTCATCAGGATTCTGCATGAGGAATCCAAACAGGCTGTTCAGGTAAATCATAAAGCCAAAGGCTTCCTGAATGAGTTTGCATTCTTTTTGATGCAAAGGGTAGGCTGAATGTCGGCAAGAAGGTGGTAATTCCCTATACTTCTTCAGTCCCTGTCCCTTTCCACCACAGTCATTTAAATGCACAAGAGTCATAGTAGGCAGAACAACCCTCCCTACCTGCACCATCACTTCAAACTTATCTCTGTAGGACTGCAAGAAATTACTGTGCTGAGCTAACAGGTCTTCAATGTCAAACTTTGGATTAAACATAGAATGAACTAGATCAAACTTGTCCACAGCACCACAAGATGCTGCAAAATCAAACAGCCTCTCATCAGCTGCAGCTGGCTCTTCCAGAGAAGACACATCCTCTTTGGCTTTACATTTAGTTGCACAGGGACTACTTTCTAGCACATTTGCATCATATGAGAAGTCTATATTCCTCCTTCTTGTATTTTTCTTCAGAAGTACTGTACAGGGCACCACAGCCTTGTAGGGTGAGGGATCCTCTTGCCCTGGTGACCTCTCTGATTGATCTTCACCAATTGACTTTTCTTCAGATATGTCCTGACAAAAGTCAACAGTTCTTTTGGCAGAAACATTAAGCAACTGAGCCTGCAAAGGTTGAAATCCTGGCACAAGCTCTGGGTCTGGTTTCAGCCTCTTCTGCCTACTGGACTTTAATCCTATTCATCAGGAAACATGACAAGTCTCACTCTCTCTCTCTCTCTCTCTCTCTCTCTCTCTCTCTCTCTCTCTCTCTCTCTCTCTCTCTCTCTCTCTCTCCAAAGAACACTAAAAAAATACACATAGACTCTCTCTCTCTCTCTCTCTCTCTCTCTCTCTCTCTTTGTATGTGTCTATTTGTACTAAAGGCGCGCAAGGACGAAAACGTGCTTTTTGCAACTCTCTACGCGCGCCTTAAGTGCAATTGAGGGAAAGGCGCGTAAGGATGTAAACGTGCTTTTTGAGAGAGTCATAACTATACTACAGGCGCGTGGAGAGAGCTGCAGCCAGTGTTTGGTTGGCTCTGCGCGCCGTTAGTAACGGGGACAGAGAGGGGAGGGAGAGAGAGAATGTGTATATCTCTGTGTGTGTGTCTATGTGTATGTGTGTGTGTGTCTCTGTCTATGGAAGTATGTGTTGAGGTGTGTGTGTGTGTGTGTTGAACAACAGTCTGTGTTTTTCTTTGTTTACACACACACACACACACACACACACAATTTGTACCAACTGTTGGAAATACAGAGAGAAAGAGTGAGAGATCACCTTTTGTTGGTGGGGTTTGCAGGAACTCCAAGGGAGGTGTCTCCTCCATTGCTTTTTGTGTGTCAAACTGACTCTGTCTCTCTCCCTCCCTCTCTCTCTCTCTCTGAGAGTAAGGAGTCCCTCTCTCTATCTCTCTCTCAATCTGTGTCTCTCCCTCTCTCTATCTCTCTCACAATCTGTTCTCTCTTTCTCTCTCTCTGTCTCTCTATCACTCTCTCTCTCTCTTTATCACTCTCTCTCTTTCTATGGCTCTCTCTCTCTCTCCTCTCTCTCTCTCTCTCTCTCTCTCTCTCTCTCTCTCTCTCTCTCTCTCTCTCTCTCTATTGTTCTCTCTCTTTCTCTCCCTCAAAATCACACTTATAACGGATACACACGGCGGCGCCCCACGTGTTACTATAAATTAGAGTATAATTGCATGTTGTCACACGTGCGGTCATTATTGAGACCGTATACTTTTGTACGTCATATATAGAGGTCAAGAGAGAGAAAAACCACACCTCGTGAAAGAGAGTGAGTGAAAAGAGAGAGAGAGAGAGAGAGAGAGAGAGAGAGAGAGAGAGAGAGAGAGAGAGAGAGAGAGAGAGAGAGAGAGTGCAAGAGCCGTCGTCTGCGTCTCCGATAGCAAGCCGACCCATCGACATAACGAAGGTCTGCCTCTCCCTCTGCCTTTGCCTCTATCTCTCTATCTCTGTTTCTGTCACAGTACCAAGCTCAGTCTTAACAAACAACACACACAAACAGTCACAAACACAACACACACACACACACACACACACACACACTCACAAACGCACAGACACACATATAAAACACACACACACACACACACACACACACACAAATATACATACACACACACACACACACACATAGAGAGAGAGACACACACACACAAATCACAAACACACACACACACAAATATAACTTACACACACACACACACACACAAATACAGGCACACACACACACACACACACACACACATAGCCTCTCTCACTCTCTCTCTCTCTCTCTCTCTCTCTCTCTCTCTCTCTCTCTCTATACCAAAGGCGCGCGTAGAGAGGCATAACCGGTGTGCATGTCTCTATGCGCGCCGTTAGTACTGTGCATTGACCAGTGTATGTTTGAGTGTTAGAGAGAGAGAGAGAGAGAGAGAGAGAGAGAGAAGAGAGAGAGAGAGAGAGAGAGAGAGATAGATAGAGAGAGAGAGAGTGAGTATTTCTTTTACCTTATACTAACGGCGCGCGGAGGTGTTTGTTGAGGTCAAAACGTGCTCCAGGCGCGCCTTTAGTAATGGGCTCTCTCACTCTCTCTCTCTATTTAGTAAATATGCTAAGCTATAGAAGAGAGAGAGAGAGAGAGAGAGAGAGAGAGAGAGAGAGAGAGAGAGAGAGAGAGAGAGATAGATAGAGAAGAGAGAGAGAGAGAGAGAGAAATAGAGAGAGACTCTTCTTTTTGTGTACAGTGAAATGGCTAGAACAAAAGCCACTGCAAGGAAGGCAGGCAAGGGACTAGGATTAGCATCTAAAGCAAGTAGCAGATCTGCAACCCCAAAGAAAAGACCTGGAAAACCCAATAAAATTCTGAAAGGGCCAAGGGTGAAGAAGTTACAAACCTGCATGGGCTTTTCAGAGAAATCAGAAAGGCACAGAAATGTGTAGATTTATGCATACCAAAGCTGCCCTTCCAGAGGATGGTGAGGTCCATATGTGAAGAAGCTACCTGGGGCACCAAAAGGTGGAAGGTGGTGGAATTAATGGCTCTACAAGAAGCAGTAGAGGACTTCCTACTGGAGTACTTCAGTGACATGACCATTGCTGCAGCCCATGCCCACAGGGTTACTATAATGGACAAAGATAGTGAGACACTGAAAAGAATAAGGTGGAGGTATGACAAACTACTGGTCCCCAATGTATGCAAGGATAAGAAAATGAGGGAAATTTTGTTATACCCCCCGGAGCTGGTGCCACAACTCACAGTTGTAGATGTCACACATGATGTGAATACAAGGGCAAGGGCAGAGACTATTGCTCACCAAACAGAAGACATGAGGGAAGCAGAGCTTAAGGAGAAAGAAAAAGTAGCAGTGGAGTCCCAAAGGCAAACAGAATGCAATGTGACCCTGTCCATAGAGGCAAGCAATCAAGAAACTCTACTTTCAATGAAGGATGGTTTGCTTGCAGAGATACCATTTGTAGATGGAGCCAGAAAGCTAGCTCTGGAAAAAGTGGACATTAATTTATTGCAGAATCCAGATGCTCAGATTTCAGACACAATTATCTATGCTTGTCTTAAGTAAGTGTTACTATCTTGCTAGCTTTGAAAACTCAGATAATAGGTTTACTAACTCAGGTAGAGTCTCTGCAGCCTGATCAAAAGTCAACTCCCACTGCACACCCACACAGAGGTGTTTCTTCTTGATCCACAAATGTCAGTGATTATTAGACAAAAGAACAGTCCATCTGGGACCTTTGAGAGTTGGTTTCTCCACTGTGCTATGCTGGAAGTTACTGTCATCATCTTTCCATATGAGAACAACCATCACTGGAGTCTCATATGCCTTGATGTTGACCAACCAGCAGTGTGGGTGTTGAATTCAATAAAAGGAACCCACCCTGAAATTAGGCTGTAAGTGTTTTGTATCAGAAAGTGTTTCTTATAGATATCCATGTAAATTTGAAGCCTCATGCTAACATCTTGACATTGCTTTGTGCAGTTGTATAAAGAGGTTGTTGCTTGCCTATGGCAAGCTATGTGGAAGGTATGAACTATACAAGGCCCCAATCAAAGATGTACCTGTCCCAAATCAAACCGATGGAAATTCTTGCGGCTGGAGATGTCTTCTCCATGCAGAATATGTCCTGCAAAGCTACTTTGCATTAAAACCTTTCATGACTAAGGTACCCATTTGGCAATGCATTCAGTTAGTTTTGGTTTAGTCTATAAAAGAATTCTCACCATGTGGTCTTTCAATTTTGCAGAGTGCTTTAAACAACTACACATATGATTATTTGCAAAGATACCGGGTAAGTTTAATACAACACCTGCTTACTATGTCTAGCCCCAGAGAGCTTGAAGATAGCGGCTTGGATGACCGCACTATTGATCTAACAAAACATGACGTGCCACCACGACAAACCCCTGCATCCGATACAGTGGAATCACAATGGGCCGAGGGGGTCATATCAGCAGAAGATGAAAGAGCCGAGGATGAGGAAAGGTCAAATGAGCATATGGAAGGTGCTAGTGTACAACCAGAGGAGATAATGAAAGAGCCAAGCCAGCCAGTGGAGGAGCCAAAAGAGCCTATGGCTGAAACCCAAGATGAGGAAAGCAGGCCTATAGATGAGCAAAAGGATATGGATGAGGAAAGCAGGCCTAGGGACGAGAAAAATGATATGGATCAGGCAAGGATGTATGAGGCAAGCCGATCAACCGAGGGAGAGGAAAAGACCTTGGAGGAAACCTTGAATGAGGCAGAAAGAGCCATGGGGGAGATCCCTGATGAAGATGTGAATGATGACTATGAAGATAAAGCATAGGATAGCAACAATGACATGAACACTACAGAGACCCAGTATGGACCCTTGCTACCTGTAGATACGGTTGTTTCGGTAATGTCTATTCAAGTATGGCAAAATATGTTCAGCTTCTAACTACTTATATGTACTTGTCAACTTTTACAGAGGTTGATTATCTTGGACGTCAATGGATTGCTGCTGATGCGGGTGCCTCTCGGTGACAGAGAACCCTTTGAGGATTTGCAAACGTTTCGGATGGGAACTTGTCGAGTCGTGGTTCGTCCAGGAACCAAGGAATTTATTCAGTTTCTTCTTCCGTGCTTCAGAGTTGCCATATGGTCTTCAATGCAAAGGCAAAACTTGTCGCCACTAGTTACAATAGTTTGCAGTGTATGCCACGCTCACACGTCAGATTTTGCCTTTTTGTATGATCAAAGAAAATGCGTTACCGTTGAGGGCCACTACCACCCTAAAAAACCACACTTACCTCTTTTGTACAAACCGTTTAGCCAAATCGGTGTACCCTTTGATGCAACTAATACACTACTGATTGATGATACTCCTGAAAAGGGAGAACTAAATCCGCCGGGAACAACTATCTCACCACCTTCTTTCGAGGGGCATTCCTTCGATTTTTACCTTGAAGACATTCTGATTCCATACTTACAGAAATTGTATCTCAGTCCATTGTTCACGGACGAGTTTGTACTTTCTAATGAATTAAGATGACTCTTCTATCATGTCTTTGTCTTGTCTAACATTGAGAGGGAGAGAGAGAGAGAGAGAGAGAGAGAGAGAGAGAGAGAGAGAGAGAGAGAGAGAGAGAGAGATTTGACATGGTAAAGAAATGTATTTCAAGCACACTTTTTCACAGGGCACAATTGAAAAATGAGCTCAATAAACTTCATGTCTTGAAAGTCATTTGTATACACTTGGGTTCACAAGAATATCTGTTACATTGACACTACTTCAACCCGACCATCCAACTCTTTGCACAAAATATCTTTTTCCCTTCGCCGCATCACCTTACGGCCAACTAGGAAAAAGGGAAAATCTGATAGTTCCTTGTCCATTGACTCTTCAATTATGTCATGCCGCAAATGCTGAAGACTGCATAGCTCCCTTATTGTAACCACCAACAGTAGGCCATGCTCTTTATCAATCACTTCCACATCCACAGCAGGATTATCTTCCAAACCTGCAGAAACTTGGTCCATAGGAATGTACTTACCGTTGAGCATTTGTGAATATCGCATATACCAAAACGAGAGTAACAGTGATTGGCTTGCAATCATGTACTTGACAACTAGAGTATCAAGCGCGACCTCGCACCGTAAACCAATCTCTTCCTTTGCATACCATCCTCTATCAAGAAGTTTGTCACAGGATGACTGCTGAAATGACTTGCACATGAACATAGTTTTTGTAACACGGATGTTGTAGCTATGAAACAGCTCTATGAAGAGTGCAACAGGACAAAAGTTTGCAATTCTAACCAGTTTGGTGGGAATAGAGCTACGTAGAGACCTTTGTATATCCTTGTAGAGCTTACTTCGCATTGCCTCCACCATTGTTTCCTCGGGAACTGGCCAGTCCACAGTGTTCCAATCGGTTGGTAGAGGCACTTTCACCAACATGCCATTCTTATTCCCTGAGCTGAGTTGGTAGAAGTGGTCATAAAAAAATATTCCCTCATCAGCCAGTCTTTTGCTCCTCCTCCCTGAATACTGTAGAGAACCAATGCGGACATGAACAACATCGAAGAGGCCTATTATGCACTCCACATGCTCCCATTGCTCATAAGAAGTGGGATAAACATCTGCAATATATATAAGAAGAGTTAAACTAAGAGTATCAATAAGTACAAATGACAAATCTAATGTAATTGAGCTGTGAAGAATGGAGACATTGCTCATAACAAGCGGGAGAAACATTGCAAAATATATAAGAAAAGCTATAATGAGAGTATCAGTAAGTTCACATGTCAAGAGTACTTACAATTGCAACGTGGTTGATGTATATCTGATACATTTCCACCGTTTTCTATCACCTCTGGATGGGTAAACACACGCTGAACAAGAACTTCCTTTACAGATCTTTTGCCGATTTCAACTTTGAAATCCAACACTCTGGCCTTCCATGCTGAGTGGTAAACGTTGATACCACTAGACCTCTTGGGTCTTCTTGGTTGCATGAGGACCCATGAATCTTTGTTTATCCTTTGTCCAACCCATTAGTTCTCTGCACTTATTGAAGCTGGTATTGTAATTGAGGATATGCTACTACTTGGCCTTCTAGGCAAAGTGCAGTTGTTGGTTGTTGGTGTCAGAGACAGTAAACACCTGGAGCCTCTTGGGCGAGAAGACGTGGAAGCCATAGCTCTCAGAGAAAAGCTTTAGTGGAGGGAGATTCACTTTGAAAGCATTCTAATGGAGGGAAAGTGTTTTAGAATTCCAATATCTTGTGCGGGCTTAATGGTCACCCTCCAGTACGTTAATGACCATAAGAGAATATCAGAAGTGGGACCACATGCAAGCACCTAAAAGCTCGATAAAAGGAAGGAAATTACGATGCTAGAATCCTAGATTCGTGAAAGTTTTATGCTATTTTCCTATTTTTGAGTCTTTCCACGTACTTTCCTACGTAACGTAGCCTTCGTGCTCATTGGACGCGCTCTATTATTCTCTCTCTTCATATGGCCCTCCAAATGACCTCTGAAATTTCCTAATGTCACCATTGCAATCGAAAAATCTCTTTTGTAAATTACGTACCTAAACAAAGCAGTGACGCTTGCATCTGACCACTCGTACACTGACTGAAGATTCAAAAACGCTAGACAAGTACGAAGCACATAAATTTTGGCGCCTTCATAGATTGGTTGACGTGCCAACTTCCTCAACATGTCTTCAGGAGATAGGCGCACGGCTTCTGGTGCTGATTCGTTAGCGTTCTCGCTTGTCTGGAAGAAGGCATCGAGCATCTCCTCCATGGCGTCGGCTTATATCTGTAAGCCCTTTTTTGCTTCCATCCTTGGCTCTATATTGGTCGTACCTGTTACCATATACATGTCGTAGTGATGTGTGTGAACACACTAGAACCGCTGGGGCATTTTTTCCCTCTTTAGGAGGTTTTTTCCCCCGTGCATTGTATATACACCCATCACTCTAGGGCTACCTATCTTTCCATTTCACACTAAGTAACACACTCTCTATTGTGTGCCTTGAGCTTCCTTTGTCTTCTCCAAGCTGTGTGTGTTTCTCTGCAACCCTAATTCCAACAATTGGTATCAGAGCAGGTCACGTCCTCCCGGGCTTAGTCGCCAGCTGCTTCAGCACACGCCTACTCACCTTCTCCGATTTCAATGAGCTTTGGCGAGCGTTCGCAGGTCTGCTCAGAATTTTGATCTGGGCTCATTTCGGCCTCCATTTCCACTACAGGCAGTACTACACAGGCTATTTCGTCATTTTGTGCAGAATTTCTGTCAGTGCCGTTTTCTGCATAACAGGTGCCTTACAGTCTTCTACGGTTTGTGCTATATAGCACAGGTTGTTCCCGCTCCGTTTCTCCTATTTTCGGGCAGTTTTCACATCAGGCGCAGCATTTACCATGGCTGACAACAACAACACAGATGTGTTCAAGATGTTTGCTGCTGAGGACAGGTTAGATGGGGACAACTACCCTATGTGGGCTTATATGATGCAACATGTTCTTGTGTCAAAGGGTGTCTGGAACATTGTGCAGGACATTGATGTATGTCCTGGTTCTGAGGATGTAGGCAATGTTGAGGATGTTGCAGGTCTTGCTGCAAGGATTGCAGCTGTTAGAGTTGTTTTGCCTATGGCAGAACAAGCTCGTTGGGATGTTAAGGATGCGCAGGCTCATGCATTAATTGCGTTGTCCGTGAAGCGCACCATTCTTCCTCACATCCGTTCTTCAAAATCTGCAAAACAGGCTTGGGATATTCTAGCAGGTCTTTATGAAAGCCGCAATGAGGCTAAAATTTCTTTGCTACGTAAAGAGCTGGAGTCGAAGATTATGCATGAGGAAGATGATATGGAGACTTTCCTTGCTAGTGTCAAGGATATCAATGAGCAGCTTATTTCTGCAGGTGAAGTCATTTCAGACAGTTCCCTTGTGCAGACGGTTCTTGATGCCTTACCAGATTCCTACCAGACATTTGCTAGTACTTGGAGACCGATGGCCCAAGGAAATCCTGAAGTTGTCAAGTTTGATGCATTATGCACATTGCTGTTGTAAGAGTCACTTTCTAGAAAAAACAGGACTAGGCAGCGTGCAGTTGAACAAGCCTTTATTGCTTCTCAAAGAAAGGGTGGTAACAGTAATGCAGCCACTTCTTATGGTTCTGCTGCGATTGGCAAAAATTATGTTTCTAATGCTTCTGCTGGTGATAAGGGCAAAAAGAAGATGCGTTGCCATTATTGTATAGCCAATGATCACTTGATCAAGTCGTGTCCTAAGTTGAAGGCCAAAGAGGCTAAGAAGAAAGAGGGTGGTTCCATTGCAAATGCTGGCTCCACTACAAATGCAGCCATTGTTGAGTCTTCTATGAAAGGAGACTGTGTTGCTGATGTTGATGCACAATGGGCTTTTAGTGCAGAGTGCACTTACAATCCTGCTGTCCATGATGCATGCTTGTAAGTTGCTACAGATTCACATGTGTGGTATTTCGACAGTGGTGCTACAAAGCACATTACCTCACATCGTGAATTGTTTACCTCTCTCGAGTTTGTCCCTCATGGGAATTCAATCACTTGTGCCAACAACGCCTCTTATCCAGTTCAGGGAGTTAGAAAGATTGTGCTCATTGCTGCTAATGGCAGTTCCTTCACACTTTTTGATGCACTTTATGTACCTGGGATCAAGAAGAATCTCTTATCTGTATCCGCACTTGCTAGACTTGGACTTGTAGTCAAATTTGTGGATGACAGATGTACAGTTCATGATCTCAGTTTTGGTGATGAAATTGTTGCATCTGGGCTTCTGTGCCGTGGGATGTATAAGCTCACTTTGTATGACAAGTGTGGACAAAATTTTGCAAATGCTGTTGCAGATTCAAGGGCTATTTTAGATGCAAAACTTTGGCATGCACGTTGTGGTCATCTGAATTTTGCCAGTTTGCTGCGTTTGCAGAAATCTGATATGGTTGCTTCTTTGCCGCCTTTTGAAGCACCTGTCAAACATGTTTGTGACGGCTATATTTTGGGTAAGATGCAGCGTTCTAAGTTTCCAAAGGATGGTTCAATTCGGGCCACATGCAGGTTGCAGCTTGTGCATAGTGATGTTTGTGGGGCCATGCAAACTCCGTCGTTGGGCAATTACGTGTACTTCGTGACTTTCATTGATGTTTACTCCAGGCATGCATGGGTATTTCCGCTTAAAGCGAAGTCTGAAGTCTTTATGTGCTTCAAACAATTTCTGGCTATGGCTGAAAATGTCTCGAAATGTACTATGGGCACCCTCCGTTCAGATCGATGGGGGGAGTATATGTCTCATGAATTTAATGCATTTCTGGCTAGTCGTGGGATAAAACACCAATGTACAGTGCCTTATACACCTCAACAAAATGGTGTTGCTGAGAGGAAAAACAGGTCACTGACAGAAATGGCACGATGTATGGTCAAAAGTCAAGCTTTACCGCATTCTTTTTGGCTTGAGGCCATCATGTGTGCCACTTATGTACTTAACAGGTGTCCTACGAGAGCTTTGCAGTCTATTACTCCATATGAAGCATGGCATGATAGAAAACCTTCTATTGCGCACATGCATGTTTTTGGTTGTTTGGCATATGCTTTGGTGCCACAAGTGCAGCGCAGAAAATTGGATGATAAGGCTGTCAAATGTATTTTTGTTGGTTATAGTGCTGAAAGCAAAGGTTACAGGTTGTATCATCCGCAAACAAAACATATTCTGGTTTCTCGGGATGTAGTGTTTGTGGAAGATTCTATTCAGCACTTGTTGTCATGTACTACAGACAATAATGTAAGCTCACAGGACATTTATGACACTTTGTTGCCTCTTTTTAGTGGTGGAAATACGAATGTAAGTTCCAATGAGGCAAATGTACAGCCTATGGGGGTTTCTGAAAATGTTTTAGATCAGCCTATTACTGATGCAGATGTACATGATGTACTTGATGAGGAAAGGGCTGAAAATGAGCAGGCTAGAGGTATGCCAAAATGGCTGGTGTACACTTTGCGTGACAGTAAATTGGATGCACCTTTGTCTAGTCGTACTCGTTCAGGCTCTCGCCATGCATCTTATGCATCAGATTGTTATGCTTTGGCTGTGTCTAGTTTACATGATGTTGAGGAGCCTCTGTCTTTTGATGAAGCACAAAATTTAGAAAATTGGATGGCTGCCATGCAATCAGAATATGATGCACTTATAGAAAATGACACATGGACTTTATGTGATTTGCCTCCTGGCAAAAAGGCCATTGGTACAAAGTGGGTTTACAAGTTGAAACGCAAACCGGATGGTGAGATCGATCGCCATAAGGCTCGACTTGTTGCAAAGGGTTATGCACAACAAAAAGGCATAGATTATGAAGAGACTTTTGCTCCCACTTGTCGTATGACTACTGTGCGTTTTCTATGTGCATTGGCAACTCATTTTGGTTGGGATGTACATCAATCAGACATTGTTACTGCTTTCTTGAATGGTGACATATTTGAGGAAGTTTATGTAACGCAGCCTCACGGTTTTGTCATAAAAGGACAAGAGGACAAAGTGTGCAAATGTAACAAGGCTTTGTATGGGTTGAAGCAATCTCCTCATGCTTGGTTTGAGAAAGCTGACACTCATTTGGTCAAACAAGGCTTTCGTAACAGTCCAACAGAAAGCACATTGTATGTAAAGCATGAGGGTGATGTATTTCTCATCGTGGTTCTTTATGTTGATGATTTGCTGATCACTGGACCAAATGAGAGACATATTGCTGAATTTAAGGCTGATTTGAATGCTACTTTCAAGATGAAAGATTTGGGGTTGTTGCATCATTACTTGGGTATACAGTTTAAGCAATGTGATGGTGGTATTGCTTTGTGTCAGAAAAGTTACATAGAGACATTGCTATGTAAGTTTGGACTTGAGGATTGCAAACCTATTGCCACTCCCATGGAAACAGGTTTGAAGTTGAATCTACATGATGCTGGCGATCCTGTTGATGTCACTCTTTACCAAACTGCTATTGCCTGCCTCATTTATGTATGCAACACAAGGCCGGATATTCACTTTGCAGTCTCACAGGTCAGCAGATTTATGCATAGCCCAGGGTCTAAGCATTGGCAGGCTGTAAAGAGGATTTTCCGCTACCTTAGTGGCACTTTACATCTTGGCTTGTTTTATCCCAAGGGGGGATCATTGCCGCTAGACTTACATGCTTTTTCGGACTCAGATTGGGCTGGTTGTTTTGACACGCGAGTGTCCACAAGTGGTTTTTGTTTCATGCTCGACAGTTCATGTATATCATGGTTGAGCAAGAAGCAACCTACTGTGGCCACTTCGAGTTGTGAGGCTGAGTACAGGGCAGTCTTTACAGCTACGGTTGAGTGTGTATGGCTTAGACGCCTTATGGCTGATTTGGGTGCTGGACAGGACACTGCCAACACTATCTACACTGATAGTCAGAGCGCATTGGCAGTTGCGAGGAACCCAATTTTTCATGCTCGCACAAAGCACATTGAGGTGCATTACCACTATGTCAGGGAGAGGCTCTCAGCAGGAGAGATCAGCTTGGCTTATGTGCCAACACAGGACAACCCTTGAAGATATTTTCACAAAGGCATTGTCTCGTGAGAAGCTTGAAGCTTTCTGCAAAGCTTTGGGCTTCCTCCCCTTTGTGGACTGATCCTGTCCTCAGGGCATGGAACTTCCCTTTACTCATGTGCTAGCTCTCGTTCACCGCATCACTCCAGGGGGGATTTGTTACCATATACATGTGGTAGTGATGTGTGTGAACACACTAGGACTGCCGGGGCATTTTTTCCCTCTTTAGGAGGCTTTTCCCCCAGTGCATTGTATATACGCCCATCACTCTAGCGCTATCTATCTTTCCATGGCACACTAAGTAACACACTCTCTATTGTGTGCCTTGAGCTTCCTTTGTCTTCTCCAAGTTGTGTGTGTTTCTCTGCAACCCTAATTCCAACAGGACCTTCACGCATAATCCTTTTTCTCTCTCTCTCTCTCTCTCTCTCATATGTAGGTGCTATGTTGTGAAAATCAATGCTCGTTCCGTAGGAGTCGTATCGTAGATTCTATACGGTTTCTCTAGCAAACTCTCCGTACTTGTGCACATGCTCATTACATATCCTACGCTTGCGTAGGATTTGATACTTGCAGAGCATGCACGAGCATGCAATATTTTCCTCCATGTTAGTTGATGACATTGCCATCTACAATGATTATGAGTGTTGTTTTAATATATATAATCCTCACAATGTAAACTACCTCGCATTCTCTAGTCTTGCCCAATCTCCGTACACCTCGGTACAGAGGTGTACGGAGATCAGGACCACCGGGTCAAAATCTCGTCTTTATTGGTCAAATCCTATATGGGTAGACACATACGTGCACTCCGAGGTGTACATGGCAATGCATGTAGTGGGCAAAACCCCTTTGCCTCTTTTAGTTCCATAGTTTCTTCGAGAGGGGGAGAGAGAGAGATAGAGAAAGTTTCTGTCCTTTTCACACAATTGGTCAACCAACCTAACTCTTTCTCTATCTGCTATCTATCTCTTTCTCTCTGCCTCTGTAGCTATCTCTAGTTAATTCTCTCTCTCTCTCTCTCTCTCTCTCTCTCTCTCTCTCTCTCTCTCTCTCTATATATATATATATATATATATATATATATATCACTCTCTATCTCTCTATTTCTCTCTCTCTGTCTACGTACCCTATCTCTCTTTCGCTCTCTCTCGATCTCGCTCTCGCTATCTATCTTTCTCTCTCTATTTCCCTATTTCCCTATCTCTCTCTCTGTCTCGCTCTCCACTTCCCTCTCTCTCTCTGTGTATATATATATATATATATATATATATATATATCACTCTCTTTCTCTCTCTCTCTCTCTATTCCGTATCTCTTTCTCTCTCTCTATTTTCCTCTCTCTCTCTCTCGCTCTCTACTTCCCTATCTCTCTACTGATCGAACGAGCAACTGAGCTAGGGAGATCCTGACGCCCATGATTGCGGAGGACTACACAACATCGACAGAGGCTGCATCAGAGGATCCAGGTCACTTTGGCTCGACATGCACAACGCCCGGTCAGACTACTGACCATGGAGGAGATTGATGAGATCCGCCAGCGCGACAGATGCTGAATCTCCTATGATCTACCTATCCCAGCTAGCTATTTTAGCAGCTTAGTCCACACCCAGCAGTTTAGGATTTCATAATATTTTATTTTGTCATTTTGTCATCTTTTTACTCTGACTTTGTATCAGATCCACCACATTGTAACTTTCTGGTCCCATAGGTCACTTTGGCCTTTTGAAGACGTTAATATAACATTTAATTTCATTTATCTCTTTAATTTCTCTTTCTTTAATTTTAATTTCCTACGCATACATTAATTCTCTCTCTCTCTCTCTCTAGCTTTTTAATTTCTTATTTACACACACACACATTTCTCTCTCTTTCTAATTTCTTATTTACACACACCCACACACACACCCACACATTTGTCTCTTTTTCTCTCTTTGATTTTCTACACACACACACACACACATTTCTCTCTCTCTCCCTCTCTCTCTCTCTCTCTCTCTCTCTCTCGTTGTTTAGTTTCTTATAACACACACACACACACGTTTCTCTCTCTCTCTCTCTCTCTCTCTCTCTCTCTCTCTCTCTCTCTCTCTCTCTCTCCTACATACACACACACACACACACACACACACGATGGAGAGAGAGAGAGAGAGAGAGAGAGAGAGGTTGGGGGGGGGAGGGAGAGTTTCATAATACTTGCGCAACAGGTTTCGGCCAAGATCTGAGCGCGCGTTTTGCAGGTGAAAATGGCCCCTGCGCACGGGTTTCCCTTTTTTCCCCCCAATTTTTTTTGCGTCGATATACTCGTGGTAATGTTTCTCGATATACGCGTGGAAAAGCATACCTTTCCACACGTATTTCCACGTGCATATCGACGGAAATTTCGACGCATATATCTACAGAACGAAACTACGTCGATATCCGTGTGGAAAGGTACGGCCGTCGATATATACTGCGTCGATATCTTGATGTTATGTTGTAGTGCATGTTTGATTATTATCTTGAATTATTTCATAGATCACATTCATTGAAATATGAAGTATCATAATAACTAATATCTAATTCTCCTAAATGATTTTCTCATGTTAAATTGATCATTTAATATGGGGAAGTACCATAGGAGAAAAGGCTAGAATATTGGTAAGGCTAGCAGACTCGTCACAGTAGGGATCCAAAGGAGGGAAAATAGGGATCCAAAGAGGGACCATTTGCAAAAGAGCATGTACACTATCCACCCAAAAAGGGGTTATGTTCACAACTCTGCTAGCCTAATATTGTTTGTATGCTCAATCATTATTCAGCTAGACTATATGTATCATATTTATTAGTATGAATTATTTATATCGTAGCTTGTACTTATTATCCTAGCTCATCGTCTCTTTCGATGTTAATATACTATATATGAGTTTCCAACTAGACTAGAGGCCTAGGCATGCACATATCATTATTATCTTGCATTATTTATGTATAGATCGCATGTATTGAAATATGAAGGACAAGTCCATCAATTAATTATCGATAAGTTGGCATTCTACATACGTGTTAATATTGTCTATCTATACATGTGGTATCATAATCATTGTAGGTCAGTGTTTATATCTTCTCGCTTACAAGTTACATGCTAACTCATTATCTAGCTAGACTATATATATGTATCATTATTAAAGTGCATTATTTATATTGTAGCTCGAAAATGTTATTGTAGGTCATCACCTCTCTTGATGTTAATATATCATACCTAAGTGTCCAACTAGTCAAGAGGCCTAGCCACGCATCATTTTGATCCTACATAAATTACTTATTTATAGATCGCATGTATTGAAACATGAAGGGCAATTCAATGGATTAATTTTATATAGGTATAGTCTACGTATATACAAAGCTTTATATGTACAAGCATGGACTTTGTGTATCTATACATGTGGTATCATAATCATTGTAGGCCAGGTTATTGTTTATATCCTATCTCACTACTTCCGAACTAGACAATAGTACATGGAGTGCCATCATTATTATATCGTCATAATAATTTCATGTACTATCGTCCTATCTCTTATTTACACCCAATGTAGTGGATATCAAGAACAAGTACACTATCCACCCAAAAAAGGGTTATATTCACAACTATGCTAGCCTATTATTGCTTGTATGCTCAATCATTATTTAACTAGACTATATGGATCATATTTATTAGTTTGATTTATTTATATCGTAGCTCGTATGTACTTATTAGACTTGATGTTTTGATGGCCCTTGTGTGGTCCCATGCTATAGGAGCTGATCCCTTTGTATCAAAAGCTCATCCAGGGAGAGATGATGTGCTACTTATTATTGTATCTCATCATCTCTCTCGATGTAAATATATCATATATGAGTGTCAAACTAGACTAGCGGCCTAGGCATGCACGTGTCATTATTATCTCACATTATATTTATTCATAGATCACATGTATTGAAATATGAAGTGTCAAAATAACTAATATCCAATTCTCCTAAATGATTTTCTCATGTTAAATTGATTATTTAATATGGGGACATACCATAGGTGAAAAGGTAGAATATTGGTAAGGCTAGCAGACTGGTCACAGTAGGGATCCAAAGGAGGGAAAATAGGGATCCAAAGAGGGACCATCTGCAAAAGAGCATGTACACTATCCACCCAAAAAAGGGTCATGTTCGCAACTCTGCTAGCCTATTATTGTTTGTATGCTCAATCATTATTCAGCTAGACTATATGTATCATATTTATTAGCGTGAATTATTTATATCGTAGCTTGTACTTATTATTCTAGCTCATCGCCTCTTTCGATGTTAATATATCATATATGAGTTTCCAACTAGACTAGAGGCCTAGGCATGCACGTATCATTATTATCTCGCATTATTTATTTATAGATCGCATGTATTGAAATATGAAGGGCAAGTCCATGAATTAATTATCTATAAGTTGAAATTCTACGTACATGTTAACATTGTCTATCTATGCATGTGGTATCATAATCATTGTAGGTTAGTTTTTATATCTTCTAACTTACAAGTTACATGCTAACTCATTATCTAGCTAGACTATATGTATCGTCACTATTAGAGTGCATTATTTATATTGTAGCTCAAAAATATTATTATAGCTCACCACCTCTCTTGATGTTAATATATCATAGCTAAGTGTCCAGCTAGTCAAGAGGCCTAGGCATGCATCATTTTATCCTACATAAATTACTTATTCATAGATCGCACGTACTGAAATATGAAGGGAAATTCCATGTATTAATTTTATATAGGTATAGTCTACATATATACAAAGCTTTATATATACAAGCATGGCCATTGTCTATCTTTAGATGTGGTATCATAATCATTGTAGGCCAGGTTATTGTTTATATCCTATCTCACTACTTCCGAACTAGACAATAGTACATGGAGTGCCATCATTATTATATCGTCATAATAATTTCATGTACTATCGTCCTATATCTCTTATTTACACCCAATGCAGTGGATATCAAGAACACGTACACTATCCACCCAAAAAAGGGTTATATTCACAACTATGCTAGCCTATTATTGCTTGTATTCTCAATCATTATTTAACTAGACTATATGGATTATATTTATTAGCTTGAAACTTTTATATTGTACCTTGTGCTTATTATTTGAGCTCATCGTCTCTTTCGATGTTAATATATCATGTATGAGTTTCCAACTAGACTAGAGGCCTAGGCATGCACGTATCATTATTATCTGGCATTATTTATTTATAGATCGCATGTATTGAAATATGAAGGGCAAATCCATCAATTAATTATCTATAAGTTGAAATTCTAGGTACATGTTAATATCGTCTATCTATACATGTGGTATGATAATCATTGTAGGTTAATGTTTATATCTCCTAGCTTACAAGTTACATGCTAACTCAATATCTAGGTGGACTATATGTATCATCACTATTAGAGTGCATTATTTACATCGTAGCTCAAAAATATTATTAAAACTCATCACCTCTCTTGATGTTAATATATCATATCTATGTGTCCAACTAATCAAGAGGCCCAGGCATGCATCATTTTTATCCTACATAAATTACTTATTCATAGATTGCACGTATTGAAATAAGAAGGGCAATTCCATGGATTAATTTTATATAGGTATAGTCTACGTATATACAAAGCTTTATGTATACAAGCATGGACATTGTCTATCTATACACGTGGTATCATAATAATTGTAGGCCAGGTTATTGTTTTATATCCTATCTTACTACTTCCCAACTAGACAACAGTACATGCAGTGCCATCATTATTATATCGTCATAATAATTTCATGTACTCTCTTCCTATATCTCTTATTTACACCCAATGTAGTGGATATCAAGAACGTGTACACTATCCACCCAACAAAGGGTTATATTCACAATTGTGCTAGCCTATTATTGCTTGTGCCCAATGTAGTGGATATCAAGAACATGTACACTATCCACCCAACAAAGGGTTATATTCACAACTGTGCTAGCTCAATCATTATTCAACTAGACTATGTGGATCATGTTTATTAGCCTGAAGTATTTATTGTAGCTTGTAGGCATTCATCTGCTCCTTGCCCATCCTCCTTAACTTCTATCTGATTGGTTTTGCCCCTTCAACTAGCTCGACCTTCACAAGATCCCCAACAAAACCCCTTATTTCCTGATATGAGGTAATAAAAATATCTGGAAACTTGTCCAACATTGCTAAGTACTCCCTTCTTTCTCCTTGTGTCAGATCAGTACTCAACATATTTTGAATCAACTCTTTCTTCACTGGCAGTTCCCGTTTAAGTTGCATCAACTCTTCAAGTTGCTCTAGATGGCTTAAAGCATTTATATTCCCTGATAATTGTAGCACTTCACTAACTTGTTTTTGTTCCTCGTATAACAACAAGAATGACACTTCACCCTCATCACTGGCACGTTAAAGACTTAAACTTCCAAATTCTTGATCATCCCCAAACATTTCACCTTGGCATGGTTTGCTAGTCGAATCCGAAACCCAAAGCTTCCGCATGTAATGAGACCCAGTCTCTCGACACATGACTGTGTGATCACACAAACTTGAGCACCTCCATCAATGTAGGCTTCTCCCATGCCCACACCTTTGTGCCAAGCATTCACCACAGGACAGATGTCGGGTAACTCTCCCACAGACAACACTCTAACTTGTTCATGCTTCGGCTCTTTTTTTGGATTCACTAATGACTTCCACTGCCTTTTGAGTTTGGGCACCATATTCATCAACTGTCCAAAAGTACAATCTACTTTCCTCCCAATCAGGTCTTCCTTTAAACTGTAAGTTGTTTGGCCTTCTCCCAAAGGAAAATCTGCCACTTCAAATCATCTACGAGGATTTCTCTTTCTCTTGACTTTTGCATCTTCACCCTCCTTCTCCTTCCCTTTTTTTCAACTAGGCCCTGGTGCTGCATAGCCTTCCCTCTCTCTTTTGCCTACTGGCAACACATCTGCGTCTTTCTTTTCCACCCGCACAATACCCACATGACCACCAGAGGTTGAGGCTTGATTTTCTTGTCCACTACCTTGATCTCCCCGTATATCCAATGCATAATCATTAGCTCTATTAGGAATCTGCTGAGGAAGTGGAAACATATCCCCTCCCCTCCTTGTTGGCTTTGGACAATAAGTGCTAATGTGACCAAGCTCACCACAATTGAAACAAGTATGAATGAACCTCCTATGCGGCTCAAACCCACCTTGCCCATGACCTTGATTAGCATTAGGATGAGTTTCACATGCCTGAGACATCCCTCTACCATGTCCACGACCACGACCACCTCCACCACCAAGAACGCTAAGTCGTAATTCCTACATCATGGTCATCATGTCTTGCATATTTCGTTGTAACTGTTCAATACTAGAAGTCCTTTGGACAGGTTGGCATCCAGCTTCTGCCTGATTCTCCTCCTTTGGCTACCATTATTTTGCTCAGGGACCGCTTTCCCATATTCATTAAGACTTTGAGCTTTCCATTCTTTCTCTCTGGCATTGGTGACTACCTCCTCAAAGGTGGCGGGCCTTTTCAGCTCAACTTTGAACTTCAGACTTTCTTTTAAGTTTTCCACAAAATGGTCTTCTTTAACATGGATGGAGGGATCTCGTTTCCCAAGGCCTGGCCCATTTATCCCATAAACGGGTGAACTGCATGACAAAATCATTAACACTTTGACTAGCCCTTTGAGTGTATCCCAAAATTTCATGCCAAACTTCATTTGGTACTTCGATGGATTGGTATTGTGCCAGGAAAGCTTGCTTCACACGATTATAGTCCAAAATCACCCCTAGGTTTTGTACCTGCATTAACTCCTCAAAATTGTGTAACCAAACTTTTTCCTCATCGTGTAAACTATATTGCAGCAGCCGCAACAATATAGCTTGGTCTAGTATATTGCGCAATAAGCAATTGACTTCCAGCTTTTCAATAAACGTCTATGCATTTTCATTAGGAAATCCATGAAACTGTGGAACTCGTCTGCCATGTTTGATTGCCACAAAAACACTTACATGTGACGTCAAAAACTCAAGGGATGTCGATGGATCGCTCCAGTACC
Organism: Adiantum capillus-veneris; assembly: GCF_014529385.1. NCBI lineage: Eukaryota > Viridiplantae > Streptophyta > Polypodiopsida > Polypodiales > Pteridaceae > Adiantum > Adiantum capillus-veneris. The sequence goes on along the minus strand of NC_140954.1, from coordinate 112,322,124 downwards.
TAATCCACCTCACACTCGGTAACCCGGCCCCCAGTGCTCGGCTTCACAAAACCTCACGACCCTCACAAAGGCTGCAATTCAAATTAAACGACCGCCTCAAATACTGTCCACAAATAGCCCATAAATAGGCGGTTGTCCATAAGGACCCACATCCCCTTTACATTCTCTACTTGCATAGTGGACAAATTTTGCGAAAATTGGAGCACATGAGGATTTCTCCTCCGTGGGGCACCAAAACGATGTGCAGTGAAAACGACAATGAAAATGAATGCCCCTATAGCCTTGCATTGATCACACCGTTGGAAAGAACAACAGCTGCACCGTCAAATTCACCTGTGCTAAACACCTGTAAAGCTTGGATAAGAACAACTCTAGCATAAAACACACTTGGAATTAGGAGAATTAGAGAACATCAGTGTGTAGATTGGCTCACGTAGATGTCTATAGAGCATCCATATGCTTGATTCCGCTAAGGAATGAGCAAATTACAATCATTCGAAGTTTGGGGGTTTTGGAAAAGATCCAAAAAGGAGGTCTCTGGAAAGTGTCTGTAGGTGTGCAGAGAAATGCAGCTATTAAAGGGGGATTTTTTTGGCTCTTATCCCAAGGTATTTTCTCTCCCCTCTTAGCCGACTTCATTTCCCCCTTTAGGCACCTTTTTATTGGTCCATTTTGAGCCTTTTTTGGGTAAAAAATGGGCTGTCGGCCACTTTTTGACCAATGCAAGTGGGGGGGGAGAGTGTCTGGATCAAAAAGTGGGCAGGGTGCCTGCCTAGGTAGTGGGAACACAAATTGGACACCCCCTCCTCTCCCCAAAGTCCACGAGCCCTCTCAAGCAAGGCCAAGAAGCTCCATTAACTCCTTTGATACACTCATAGGAGGTACCCACTCCCCCCCTTATACCCTCCATTTGTCATTTGCTCCCCCCCATGTGGGGTTATTCCATTTCCACTTGGCACCATCCTCCCACCTTCCCCAACTTCCCCATGTCCAAACCTGAAATTTCGGTTTTTCCCCCAACATGAGCCATTTCCTCGGAGGCGTAGCGGGTGACCCCGACCACCAAATGTAGCGCCGTAAAGCATGGCTTGAAGCTTGTTACCCCGGCTAACTCCATAAATTTTTAAACATACCATTACTTAAAAAAACCATCAAGTCGGCCCACTTGCCGTCTTCCCACGTGCATTCGTCGCCACTTTTTAAGTGAAAAACCATCCACTTCGAGTGCGTGTAACTCATGATGTCGGAGTCCGATTTGCAAGCTATCAAGCACGGCTAGGAATGCTCATTAAAAACTATTTTATGAAATCTCAACCAGCCCAAGACTCAACCAAAAGCTTGACCAAAACCAAGCCTTTGTACGTAAATTTTACAAGAGCACTCCAAAAAACTCAAAGCATAATTATGTACATCTATGTACTCGGGGCTAGTGAGCAAGCTTTTTAGCATGGATTAGCAACTTCATTTCCACCCAAAAAATTCCTGAAAACGTCTTCTCGCAACCATATATGGCTATGACTATTCTCGTCAATGGCTTTCCTTCTGGCCGGCTTTCTGTTCCTCCTTTCCAAGGCCAAGGATTTCCAGGGTGGAAAGCAAAGATGTTGTTAATTCTTGAAGGCGATGAACTTTCTGATGTTGTCCTTAGAAATCTTGTTTGTTTGCCTCAGCCTATTGATACGGATCATGATAACGTGCTTATCACTGAAGGACCTATATTTGAAGATTGGAATGTTGCGTATACGGATTGGAAACGACGTGAAGCAGCTCGTTGGTATATTCTTTCTGCTCTTAGTGATTCCCTTTTGCTTGATATGTATGAATTGCCTACTTCCCACGACGTATGGAAGTACCTTACTGCAAACTTTCAAAAGAAATCTGTTACAGAAATACTTTATTTGAGAGGGTTGCTTAACAAGCTACAATATGAAGTTGGTACTGCCATGACGGAATATATTGAGTTTTTCAAATCTATTATTAATTAACTTGATGCTGCCAGTGATCCTATTCCACAAAAGCAACTTATTACACTTCTCCTTGATACGATAAAGGACTCCTCTTATGATAACATTGTTACTATTCTCTCTAATAAAGATGGTCTTGATTTCGACCAAGCCTGCATGTCTTTAATTGAATACTGTCAACGTCAAGAACGACGTAATGCTGGCCATGATACAGCTATGATTTCACAAGAGGAGACTGAGTCACAACAGATGGAACGTTCTTTTTATGCTCGAAGGCATTTGTTTCAATGAGGAAACCGCAGAGGTGGCCGCCGTGGGAATATTTTCTCTCGTCTCAAATTTCCTAGTAACCAATGTTCTTACTGTAACAGAAATGTCCATACTGAAGATGATTGTTGGGTACGTCAATACGATGAAGAACACAATATTACCACAAAACAGCCACGTTTATCTAGAGACTCTTCTTCTTTTTCTTGTGAATATTGTGGACGATCTGATTAGCCCAATCATATGTGCTATAAGCGTCGATTCGACACAGATTGTAATAGAGCATATGCTACTGAACATCAAAACAACATTGTACCAAAAACAAGTTGCATCCTATGTTCAGTTGCTCCAGAAAGAATACTTCATGTACGTGATGATTCACTTTTTATTGTCGATTCTGGTGCTACACGAAATATGACATATCAGTCTAAGTGGCTCCATAACTATCATCCACTACCAGTTCAACGTGTTGTTTATCTTGCTGATGATACGACTTGTCAAGTAAAGGGTATTGGAGACTTATATCTTGGTACCTTATCTTCTTCCACTCGAATTTTGCGAGGAGTATTACATGTACCAGATCTTCAACGTAATCTTCTTTCAGTTGCTAGACTTGTTGATCTTGGTCTCTTTGTTGGATTTGATCACACCAAATTCCGAATTGAGAAAGATGGACAGACTATAGCCACTGCTCCTCGAAACGGTAATTTGTTTGAACTCTCTTTCAATGATGCTATAGCAAATGTTGTTACTGCTCTAGGTGATTATGATTGCAAAGTATGGCATCACCGTTTTGTTCATGTTGATTTCTCAAAACTCCTTGATCCTCAGCGTCGTGATCTTGTTCATGGCATGGATCTTAAAGCTCATCCCCATATGGGAATTTGTGAGTTTTGTGCTCTTGGGAAACATAATTGTAAACCCTTTCCTCTTTCAAATACAACTCATTCTCATGACATATTGGATATTGTTCATACTAATATATGTGGACCTCTACCTTCTTCGAGATCACAATATCGCTACTTCATTACTTTCATTGATGATTTCTCACAGTATACGACTGTATTTCTACTTTGACAAAAATTTGAGGCCTTATCTGTTTTCAAACAATTCCACAAGGCTGCGGAACTTCAAACTGGTCATCGCCTTAAGAAGCTTCGTAGTGACAATGGAGCCAAATATGTTTCTCGAGAGTTTGTGAATTACTGTGTTGGCAGTGAAATTCATCATGAACACACTGTTCCATATTCACCTCAACAGAACGGCATTGCTGAACGAAAGAATCGCACTATCCTCAATGCTGTAAGATGTATGTTGATTCATTCTGGTTTATCTCATGTTTTCTGGGCTGAAGCTACTTTGACAGCAGTATTTATTCAGAATCATCTTCCTACTAGTGCACCCTCTGGTAAGATTATATACCCATCACAACATGGACAGGTGACATTCCTTCTGTATCTCATTTTTGAACCTTTGGATGTATTGCTAATTTCATGTTCCTAAAGAAACATGAACAAAGCTTGATGCTCCTGGTCTTAAAGTTATTTTTATTGGATATTCTGATACTTCCAAAGGCTATAAATTCTATGACCCTTTCTCCAAGAAAGTAATTGTGAATCGTGATGCTACTTTTAACAAACAGCTTATGGGAGGCTCATGGTCCATGGATGATTCTGATGATACTAAATCATTGCTTTAGGCTTTTCCATTTCTTTCAGATGATCAAACTCTTCCTATAGAGCAACTTTCATCTTCACAACCATCCATTCCGAATGCTTCCAATGATGATATTGACATTTTTGTTGATCTGCCTATCGATTTTGAACATGGCTCATGTCATGTTTATGATGATGATATTGTTGATAATGCTTTTTCTACTTCCGAGGATCCCGTTACTTATAGTGAAGCTGTCTCTTCACTACAAAAGGATCAATGGAAAGAGGCTATGGAAGCAGAGTACGATTCTCCTATCTCTAAAGGTACATGGATAGTAACTGAATTATCTCCTGGTTGTACAACAATTAAGTGTAAGTGGGTGTATAAGACAAAAGTAAAAGCAGATGGATCTTTTGATAAGTTCAAGGCATGTTTAGTTGCAAAAAGATTACTCCCAAGTAGCTGGTGTTGATTACCAAGAGACCTTTTCACCAGTTGTTCACATTGCAAGTGTTCGAGTTTTATTGGCATTTGCTGTTCAATTTGATTTAGAAGCTCATCAAATGGATGTGCGAACTGCTTTTCTTAATGGTGACTTGGAAGAGAAAATTTATATGGAACAACCAGAAGAGTTTGCTATTCCAGGTAAAGAAGACCTTGTTGCTCAACTTCATAAGGCACTATATGGTCTCAAACAAGCTTCGCAAGCCTGGTATACAAAATTTGATCTTTTTCTCACCTCTAAAGGATTCATCTCTTGCTCTTCAGACCCCAACTTATACATAAAATGCCAAGGTAGCAGTTTTGTGATTCTCGCTCTTTATGTGGATGATACCATCCTTGTTTCCAATGATTTAGGATTTCTTCAACAAGTGAAAAAGTTATTATCTTCTGCATTTGATATGGTGGATCTTGGAGAGATTCACTCATGTCTTGGCATTCAAATCCAACAGAATCATACAAAAGGTATTTTATTCCTTCGATAGTCAAAGTTTATTGCAGATACTATTCAAAAATTTGGTATGGAATCTGCACATTCAGCCAACACACCTTGTCTTGTGAGCTCTATGAAGAACACTTCTAACAATGGCGGTCAACTTGTCACAAATCAGCCTTATGCTAACTTGATTGGATGTCTTCAGTTTGTTGGCATGAACACTCGTCCTGATATTCTGTTTATCGCTAACTATCTTGGACAATATCTTGCATGTCCTTCTCTTAAGCATTGGTCTACAGAAAAGCGCCCATTGAAATACTTGAAAGGCACTACAGATTTTGGTTTGGTCTATCGACGACAACTCACATCGGCTTCTATGCAATCTCTTTCTCTTTTGGGTTACACTAATGCAGACTAGGAAAGCTCACATTTATCTATGCGATCTACTAGTGGAAACTGCTTCTTTATAAATGGTTGTCTTGTTTCTTGGACCAGCAAGAAACAACGTTGTGTTGCAGTTTCTACGACTGAGTCATAATATATTGCGGCATCACTTGCAGCTCGTGAGTTGATATGGCTTCGACAAATGCTGTTTGATATTGGTCACTCTCCTCTTTCTAGCACACCCTTGCGGTGTGACAACCAAAGTGCTATTAGTCTTGCAAAAGACTATGTTCAACATAATAAGTCAAAGAACATTGTTGTCCAATTTCATTAGGTCAGGTATGAAGTTTGCAAAGGAATCATTATGGTTGAGCACTGTCCAAGTGACCAGATGATTGCAGACATTCTGACCAAAGGCCTCAATGAAGCACGTTTCATCCTCTTGCGCTTGGAGCTTGGAGTTGCTTCGGACTCACTCTTTCTAGATTATCGTCTTTGATATTGTAATAGCTTTGTACATATGACATTGTAATCCTATAGGCACCATGCACCATGCACACTCCACATCTGCACATTGTGATCTTTGAGTCACTTGTATATTTGTACATAGATGCACAAATAGCTTTGTACATATGACATTGTAATCCTATAGGTACCATGCACTATGCACACTCCATATATGCACATTGTGATCCTTGAGTCACTTGTATAGATGCACAATTTACTTTCACATCATCATCGCTGGTTCATATTTTCACATTGTATAGGGGCTTGGGTTTTTCCCTTGAATTCCCCAAGGGTTTTTCCATCCACAGCTAGAGACCTTTGTTGAGTGGGGGTGTTGGAGCTATATATGGCTCACTCTACTCAACTTGGTCTCACCTATATATTTGTATCTTGTCCTCAATATGAATCAGTCTTTGAGAGCGTACATGGTGTCTCTCTCTCTCTCTCTCTCTACATCTCAACACTTTCTCTGTCTGCAGGAACTGAAGGTCACTGGTTCAAACCTAATTTATAACCTGCACAAAATTGGCTCTGGATTCAATTGGTATTTCACTAACCATATGAAAGGTAGAGGAGGTGCATCTTTGGGCATAGTAGATAAATACAACCACCTAGTGACAGCCCAACACTCCTCCTAGAAGGGAAGTTGTATAGCAGTAACCTTGGGAAACCTTTTAATTACACTCTTGTCTCTGTCTATGCTTCTAATTTATATGTGGAAAGATCTATTGCCTGGGAAGAGATCTCTAACCTCTCAGGTCCTTGTATGATTGTAGGGGACTTTAATATGGTTGAGTCTTCTCTTGACAGATGGAACCAATTGGGGACTCCAATGAGAAGCTCTGAAAAGGAAAAATGGGAGCAAGTCCTAGTAAAGCACAACCTTGCTGATATCTCGGAGAATATTGGGCACACCTGGAGCAATAAACAAAATGGTCCATGCTATAGAGCAGCCTGATTGGATAGGGTATACATGAGCTCTAGTATAATGCAGGACTATTGGCAGGTAAATTGTTATAAAGATAACTCTATTATTCTATCTGATCACTTGCCAGTCATCTTTGGCAGGCTGGCCTCATCTGGATCAATCATTGCTTGCTTTAGACATTGTCAAAAGTAAAGTTGAGAATATTTTTGAAACTACATTCTGTACTCATGTCTCTGCATTCAAAGCTTGGGATAGAGCAGTTAGGGAAACCCAGACACTTCTTACTAGTTTTAAAATGAACGCTAGGGGCATCAGAGAAAATAGAAGGATGATGGCCAGAAAAAACATAGAAGATCTTGAAGCTCTGTCTTGTCCTAGTAGTCCTCCATCCCCCCTCTTAGATGATCTAAAAGCCAATCTTAGAGAAGAGGAGCTCCTAGCTGCTAAAGCCTCTCTCCAATGGACAAGAGAATTCTGGGTAGGTAAAATCAATAAACATGATAAGCAAATGTTCGATCTGCTTAAGAAAAAGAAGATTAGAAACTTCACCCCTCTGCTTAAGGATGAGAATGGTTTTCCGACAGTATCTCATAAAGATAACTTAAAGTTTGCTAAAAACTATTTTGCTGATATTTTCTCCTCCCCCCCAAAAGAGGGGTTGATATCACAGATGCGAGAGCCACTATTGCTAAGGTAAGAAAAAAAATGTACCTGAGGCTACAATTAAAGTGATGGATCAGCCCCTAACTGAGGGGGAGCTGAGAAACACTATTGATGCTTTAAAGGAAGGTAAATCTCCAGGCATAGATGGAATTCCAAATGAGTTCTTTAAAATATATAAGAATATTCTAATGCCCTATCCCTTGTCTATTTGAAAGGAGGCTTTAAAGGTAGGAGCTCTCTCTACTTCTATGAACACTGGTGTGATCAAGCTCATACATAAAAGAGGGGAAAAGGAGGACCTAGGTAACTGGAGACCCATTACTTGTCTGACTTCTATTTATAAAATTTTCTCTTTGGCCATAGCTAGAAGGTCGAGTGAACACATGAAGCATATCATTCTTCCAGACCAGAAGGGTTTTATAAAGGGCAAATACATACTGGATGCAATCATTACTCTATGGGAAGCCATGGAGTATACTCAGGATAGTGATCAAGAGTTCCTTTTCTTTAAGATTGACTTTGATAAAGCCTATGACAGAACTGAATGGGACTTCATATTTCAATCCCTGTTTGATATTGGTTTTGGAAATCCCTTCATAAAATTTGTCAAATTTTATTTGGAAATGCCTGTGCAAGAATTGCCATTAATGGAGATTTACTCTAAGAGATCTATTAGGCAAGGGTGCCCTATAGCTCCTTTACTTTATGCTATCTGCTCTGACTCTCTTGGCTGGTTAGTGAAAGTTGCACTAGACAAAGGAAGCATGCAGGGATTGAAGATTCCAGGGATGGATAGAGATCTTGTACTACAATAGTTTGCAGATGACACTAACTCCATAATTGCTAATGATAGTGCTTCAGCTACACAGTTATGGCAGTGTTTGGACACATTCTGCAAAGCCAGTGGCTCAGTGATAAATCACAACAAAACAGGGTATATAAGATTTAACGACCAAACTCCTCAGGTAGTCACTATCTCTGGTTGCCATGAGCTCAAGAATGGAGAAATCTTTAGGTTGCTTGGCATTCCAATGAGATTTAAAGTATCTTTTGCACAGAGATGGGAATGGGTCTTAGATAAATTCAAACAGAAGTTGGGTAAGTGGCAGCATGCACACTTCTCCATTTCATCTAGAGCTTTTATTTTGAATCATTATCTATTGCCCTCACTCGATCATTTACTTTTTGTCTTTCTGGTCCTCAACTAAATACCAGATTAACCAAATCTTTACTATGGCAAGGAACTTTTTGTGGGGAGGAGATAATGCTCACTAAAGGCTGTCCAAAGTCTCATGGGAAATCTGTTGTCTCCCAAAAGATAAAGGGGGGCTTGCAATGCTTAATCTTGAGAGATTATCCACCAAACTTGCTGCCAAGTGTATTTATAGAGCCTTAGATTCCAATGATTATTGGGCAGCACTTATCAAAAGGGATATTCAGAAACTCAGATGTGCAAGCTACAAATCCTGGTCAAACTTTCACCTCAGGGAGATCTTGATGTCAACTGTTAATCTGCATCCAGTAGGGTCCAAGCTGGTGTGTAGAATGTGGCTAGCTTGGAATACTATCAAAGCACAATGGAAACCCTCATCAGATTTCTACTCTAACCAATCCATTTTTCTTCAGGACTCTTTATGGTTTGGTTTTTTTGCAGGAAAATCCTCTATATTACCTTGTAGAAAAGCTCACAAATGTCATAAAGCAGGCGTTAGATACTGGGACGATATCCTCCTCCAGGGAAAACTGAAGACAAACAGGCAACTCCATTTGCAATTCTCAATCCCAATCTCCCTAGCCAAGTGGTGTCTGGAGACAACAAATTTGAAGCTGGTACAGTTCTCTGTCCCCCACAGAGCTACACAAGCAGCAAACAGGTTGGGCAAGCTGACTGAAGATGTATACAAGCAATTTTGCCCCAAGGCAGGAGTAGAAGGGGACATAAAGAAAAGACTAAACAAAATCTGGAAGATAGGTTGGAGTAGGAAGCAATGGACCTACAGGTTTAAATGTCTTTGGGCATTTCCTTTGGGTTATACAAAGGCGTGAGTTCATAACATATTCCCTAATGAGTTTCCAACCTGGAGAAACCTTTTGCATGAATGAAACATTATTTCCATCAAGAAATACATGTATTTCTAATGAGAAATTATGTATTCCCATATAATAATATGTAATTGTTGCATTGGGAAAAAAAAATCCTTATGATAATAGATATCCAAAGTGGAAATAAAACTTTTTCAACATGTTTTTTTTTCCACTTTCATTAATAGTAAATATCTTCATTTCCACATGGAGATTTTTGAGGGAGTTTTTTTCCCACATAGAAATAATAGAATGGAGAATTGGATATATCTTCATTTCCACATGGAAATTTTCAGGACAGGTTTTTTCCATGTAGAAATAATGGCACTAATTTTTGTAATAAATTTGATCAAGTCTAGGCTTAGTGTAGAATAACGGAACTAAGCTAAGCTTTATAAGCTACAAATCCCACTCTTCTTCTCGGGTGTGTGTGTGGATGTGCTAATAAGAAGAGGAAAAAGGTATAGCCTTTCTATCACATAAGTGTGGTAGATTGGTTATGCCATTTCCCTCTTGAATAACAGTTTTGGATTCAATCTCTCCTCGTCGGATAGATATTATGGGATAGTTTCACTGTTTCCTACGATGTTAAAATTCTTTTCTTCTTCTTCTTTCTCTCTCTCTCTCTCTCTCTCTCTCTCTCTCTCTCTCTCTCTCTCTCTTACACATACACACCCACGCCTGCATGTGTGGACGATCACATAGATCTTATAGGTATCTTGAAATTGATTCTATGATATTATAGACTACTAGCTCAATTTAGAGAAATATAATTATTAACATAGGACTATTGAGATATGGTGGTGTTGAATATGGCGTAACAAGACAATCATTTGGTAATTTCATTTGATAATTAATATTGCATGCTTGATAAATGTTACATAAATGGATCGCTTTCTTTATAGGTTACTACACTTTTTAAGAGCGACTACATTGTATACTTTGGAAGGTTGTTATCATTGCTTACCACATGCAAGTAACATTAAAACATTATGAGATAGATATTTGAATGTTTGCCTACTTTAAACCTCTCATAAAACAAGCAAGAAGATTATTTTAAAAGTATAAGAAGATTAATTTAAAAGTACATTTTATGTCTTCACTTTCCACAAGACATATATTGTCATTTGCCAAAAAAAAACAATTTAGAGTGACAATGACAACTATAAGAGAGCTCCACAACAACTCAAACTAATACTTTTTACTATTAATACACAAAAAGACTCACAAAATTCCATATGAAGCAACTTCAATTCACTTTTAAATAGCTTGTGTCATCCAATACAAGCTTTACTCAATAATCCTTAAAAGAGAAATTTGAATTTCTATCTAAGGATTGTACGCTTCAACATATAATTGAAATCCTTATTTCTTTCAATCTCAATAAAATAATTTGAAAACTTGAAATAAGTCCCATCTATAGTTACTAGTCACATGTAAACTCACTCCACGTTACAGAAGGTATGAAGATGTCTCCATGTGTAGAAATTCGCGCGCTTAAGATATCCGTCCAACAATTAGTCCTTGTTGGAGTCTTCAATGTAGCAATTCGTGTGCTCCTTGTGTCCGATCACCTCCTTGTGTTCGATCACCACCTTTATATATCAGGAATGTACAGATGTTTGCAAGGCTTACCATCCATCATGGGGCTCAATCCCTCTTGTGGCCTGGCAACAAGGCTCGCCTCTGCAGGTGATATGAAGGTTTTCAAGGAGGTCATCACATGCCTATATGATAAAACAATTGGTCGGGAGACGGATGTTTTTGAAACTTGTGACTTTGTCAAGACCGCACTCAAGGAGGCGCCTCCACAAGTGCATATGGATGATCAAAGATTTCTGGATTGAAGCCACCATCAAGCTTATCAACTTGAGTACTATAATGGAGCCGAGTACCTTCTCCATCCTACTTGTACAACATGAGCAGCGTTAAAAAAAAAAAAAACAGTCTTAGCAAAATTCTCTGTAAGCCAATGGTATGCTTTTCAGCAGGCAATGGACTTGGGTTTGGGGTGTAGTCCAGGCAAGCTGCACAAAAATCTCGTACTTCTATCAAATTGTTAGTGAGTCACTCTTTTAGAAGCATGGGAAACTTTGTTTAATTAACAAGTAAAAACAATTCCGAAACCAGTTCCAGTCTAACAGAGAAATAGGAAAGTGAAGCCAAATGTAGCTGGATTAAATGCACACAGCAAAAAGCCATGTATACCTCATTCTCATTCATGTATGTTAATGCTGGGTTTTTCTATCATTGCTGTAATTATGCAAACATGGTATTTGAGACTAAGCTACACCAAAATTAAGTTTCTTCATGCAGTCGAGAGCACAGTCTACATGATGAACCTTGGATAGTGGGAAACCCGCTCGTGATGGACCAGGCTTGATGGCGGCCTGCAGGCTGATATTCTGGCGTTGCCAGCTTCTTCACATGAGCTGGGATGCGATGAGAGACGAGGGAGAGCTGAGTCAGGAGAGTGAGACCATCCATGTACGCGAACAGGATTCACACGTTAGCAGCTCGTACACATACTGGGATGCCCTGACAGACTAGGGAGAGCTGCGCCAGGCGTTGGCAGCTCCTACACATGAGCTGGAACCAGAGAGACAGAGAGAGACAGAGCAGCAAGCGATGGCGGCCTAGCTAGGCGCAAGTGTACCGATAGCTCCACGCGATGGCGACCTGGCTTTCTGTGCCGCAGCTGAGAGAGAAGAAGAAGAAGAAGACGAAGAGAATTTTTCCGTGCCGCAGCTGAGCTGAGAGAGAGAGAGAGAGAGAGAGAGAGAGAGATCAGGTGCTGGCAGTGTTCGGGAAAAATCATTTTTCCAAACATACAAAATTCCTTTCCTTGAATTTGCCAAGAGGAAATTTTAAAAAATTAGGCTACTTTTTCAGGGTTTTACACTATTTTTCTCTACGATGGAGCGGAATTTCTCCCTTTCCCCTTGCCGTGAACCGGCATTTTGGAAATTGAAAACGGCACGATATTAAGCTGAGACACATTTTCCCGGAACACTGGGTGCTAGCCATTTGGGCGCAGTCAACACCATGATGTTGGTGGCAACTAGCACCACGTGGAGACAAAGGAAAAAAGAGTGAGAATTTAGAAACGATGAGGTGCGCACTCGAGTCTGTCGCCTGTGCACATCCGCACCAGGGAGAAAGACCTGCTGCTTGTGATACAGTTGCTTTTTGACGAAATCGTCCTTTAATTGATAGGGTGGCCCACATTAGTGAGCTGGGGGGATTCAACTTGCAAGGGTAGTTTTTCCCGCCCTAGATTCCTATTTGTTGAGGCTGCCTGGCTGTCAATAGAGCCCAACCAATGTTTGGGGAAAATCATTTTTCCAAGGGAAAATTACCAAAATACCCCTCTAATTTGTGAAAATCCCTCAAATTTCAAAAATTACCAAAGAACCCTTGGATCTATTTTGGTTGGACTGCTCAAGATTTTCCAATCTTTATTCGTTTTGGACAATTTAGATCCATTTTTGAGTGCTTAGCATGTAATTTATAAAAAATTACCTTGCAAAAAAGGCAATTATGTCTAAAAATAATGAAGAAATTCATCTCCAAAGCACGTAACATACCCAAATTCTAGTTTTAGCATCTTGTATTGATAGACAATCAGTCTTCTTATGAAAAGCTACAGAATCCAACTGAATAGACCCCGGCGGCCATGCCCCGCGCTTCAAAATTTACCAAAATATCTATGTGCCAATTTAGAGTGCATTCACACGGGGCTCGATTAACCCTTTCCAGCCTGAAAAGCTTGGCTTTTGCACATGTTGCTACAGTTGATAACGTAGAACCCTACTCGGAAATCTCCAATCTCCACACTATATATCTATATATATATCGTAATAGGGATTCTCTTACTACTCCTACTGCATATATTATTTATTCCCACGTATTGGAATATGAAGGGAAAGTCAATCTATAAGTTGACACTCTACGTACATAGATCCCACGTATTGGAATATGAAGGGAAAGTCAATCTATAAGTTGATACTCTACGTACATATAAAGCTATATATACAGTCATGGACATTGTCTTTTTATATATGTGGTATCATATATAGTCATTATAGGTAGGTGTTTATATACTATCTCACTACGTACCAACTAGACAATACATGCAATACCATCATTATTATTGCCTCACATATATATCATTTACATCGGCGTAATAATTACATGTGGTATCATAATTATTATCACACCTTATTATCATGCACTATCTTCTTATATCTCTTATTTACACCCGACGATGTAGTGGATATCAGAAACATGTACACTATCCACCCAAAGAAGGGTATATCGACAACTCTTCTAGCTTATTGTTGCTTATATGCTCAGTCATTATCCAACTAAACTATATGTATTGAAATTATTAGTGTGCATTACCTATATTGTAGTTCGTAGTTATTATCGTAGCTTATTAACTATCTCGATGTTAATGTAGCATATCTCAGTGTCCAACTAGACTAGAGGCATAGGCACATGTTATAAAGCTTTACTAGATTGGCTCAATAGACAATATAACATTTAGACTAGCATCAATACTAATAAACATTATAGCTCATGAAATGTACCCATTTAGAAATGTAAATGACGGTTCGATCAAGCCCATTCAAAATAGAAGTAAAAAATATTAATAAGGGGTATTTTGGGAGTTACAAACAAAAGGAGAAGTGTCTTAGGAGTCTTTGAAATTTTAGGGGCCGTATCTTGAGAAGGTTATTATATTGTAGGGCTATTTCAGTAATCTTACAATACCATCTACGGCCAAACAATGCTAGCCGAGATATGATGGATCGTTGTAATTATTACATGCGGTATCATAATTATTATCACACCTTATTATCATGCACTATCCTCTTATATGTCTAATTTACAACTATCTAGTGGATATCAGAAACACTATCCACCCAAAGAATGGGTATCACAACGATTCTAGCTTGTTGTTTATATGCTAGATCGTTATCTAATTACTAAAATATATGTGTAGTAATTATTAGTGTGCATTATTTATATCGTAGGTCATAGTTATTATTGTAGCTCATCATCTCTCTCAATGTTAATATATCATATGCTCAATATCCAACTAGACTAGAGGCCTAAGCATATATGTATCATTATTATCCCTCATTATTTAATCATGGATCACATGTGTATATATATTATTTATTCATATTTAATTATTTTTCCGATACTGAAGTGACATCATTATTATATCGTCATAATAATTTCATGTGGTATCATAATTATTGTCACACCTTGTTATCATGCACTATGTAGCCTATTATTGCTTGTATGCTCAATCATTATTCAACTAGACTATATGGATCATATTTATTAGCCTGAATTATTTATATTGTAGCTTGTACTTATTAGACTTGATGTTTTGATGGCCCTTGTGTGGTCCCATGTTATAGGAGCTGATCCCTTTGTACCAAAAGCTCATCAAGAGAGAGAAAGAGATGATGAGCTACTTATTATTGTAGCTCATAACATCTTTCGATGTAAATATATCATATATGAGTGTCGAACTAGACTAGAGGCGTAGGCATGCATCACTACAACAAAAAAGGGAGCCTTCGACGCACCCCGTCGAAAAAACCGTCGATATACGCGTCCCTACAAAAACGTCGCTATACGCGTCGATATACGCATCGAAAGATAATATTATCGACGCGTATTTCGACGGGCTAAGAG
This sequence comes from Adiantum capillus-veneris, assembly GCF_014529385.1. Classification (NCBI taxonomy): domain Eukaryota; kingdom Viridiplantae; phylum Streptophyta; class Polypodiopsida; order Polypodiales; family Pteridaceae; genus Adiantum; species Adiantum capillus-veneris. Next base: position 112,307,021 of record NC_140954.1, on the reverse strand, counting down.
ACGTATATAGCGACGACCATAACAGAAAAAAAATTCTTGAGCAGAGGACAGGCAGCCTTGCCTGTGCCCAGTGAAAAGATGGACACAGCCACACAGCCAAACTGCCTGTCCTTTGTCCAAGAAAGCGAGCAGCACCAAAATCAACGGTGCTCCCGCAGAAATTTCAACAGAGTTCCCTTGGTTTTTACATAAACTTTTTTTAAAAAAACCATATCATGTATACGCCTCCTACATGCTATCCATGTAGGATCTCACTTGAGACTTAAGGCCAATGAAATAAATGAAATGAACTTTGTGCAAAACCATAACCGTACCAACTTAAAACCATAACCGGCCATAACCATAAGCAAAAAAGTAATCATAAACAAAACAATAACCATAATCATAACCAGAAAGTTAAATATAACCATGAACAAAACAATAACCATAACTATGTAGATACAAAAATAGGAGAAATAACTATGTCTATACAATGACAATGACAATAACCATAACCATAAGGAAAACAATAACTGTCTGAAAACTGTAACCATAAAATATATGTCTATACAAAAAAGAGACACAGAAGCGTGTCTGTGTCTCACAAAGCATATATATGAAATCCACTGATGACTAGGCGTCACAACCTGCACATAGGACAAGTCACAAAATTAGTATTGATATTACTTCACATATACTTATTTAATTAAATCTCATACATATTAACGTCTCACCTCAATCGATCAGCGAGACTCTAACGCCTCCGAGTCTACAGGTTCTCTTGAAGCATCAAGATCATTCAATACTTCATAGATATCTCTGCGATATCAATCTGTCTCCTCCTGGCGTCACTACAAAAGGTTGTGTGCTCTTGTGACGCTGTTAGCAACGGAAATACACTGGGTTTTTATAACCCCCGGCGTCGCTAAAACCATCGCTAATAGCGTCGCTACGAGAGCGTCGCTATAACCGTCGCTATAGGCGTCGCTATATGCGTCGCTATATAGCGACGGTTATAGCGACGTTTACACAGAAGTCTATAGCGACGCTACAGAGCCATAAATAGCGACGGTTATAGCGACGCCCGAGAGACAATAAGACAGCTTTCAGTAAGTATAAACATATAACGACATTTATAAAACAATACAAAAAATAGAAAAGAGTAAACCCTAATACTAACCATGCCGCCGCGAGAACTAAGAATGTCCATCAGGGCGTTTAAGCCCTTCCTGTCTGCGTACTCGCGCTCGTACGGTGTGGAATCACGTCCTCTCATCGACCACTGTCAAAACATACAAAGATTTCATTATGTTAGAATTAAAAAACTCATAAACCCTAAACTATCGAACATAAAGAGCAATGCGAAAACACTTACAAAATCGGCCTCAAATGATGCCCATCCACCGCTCCCCAAGTGGTGCGAGCTCCCTGCCTCTACTCGCGCTCTGGCTGCATCCTTTTGTTGCTTCCACTTGTCGGGATTCTCGCGCGCTGCTTTCTTCGCATTCTTCCAATCTTCTTTGGCTAGCCAATCTGGCCTGTTCCACCCATTCTTGATTGCTTTTTGCACTTCGGAACGCTTGTGTTTGCAGTATTCGCGCATTCGAATCTTCATCAGGTCTTCATTGAAGCGCTGATCCCGTGTTGGAACGGGAAACTCATCATGAAGTATGCTGATGACTCTGTTTTTTAAATCACATGGTACTTCACTCCATTTGTTTAGTATGTAGTGTCTAAACAGCTGAGAGCAAAGACCACGCATGCACGAGATCACCTTCTTGCCGTCATCATCCATGATGATGCCGCCGCTGAAGTCGACGGAGTAAGACAAGCCCTCTGGCCGGTGACGCGTGAACCTGGGTGTCCCGGCAGGGGTCTCTAGCGGCGTGTCGATGGGGGTACGGACGTCAAGTGTCTCCACCGGCGTCTGGGCCCCGAAGAGAGGAGTGTCGAGTGGGGTGGCTCCTGGCAGAGTAGGTAGAGGTGTGTAGCTACTAGGAATAGTCAGCCGTGCAAAACCTGGCGTAGATGGCGATACTGTGGCTGGTGTGGGGGTGGGCAAAGAAGGGGAGGGTAAAGAGCCTCCTCGAACACGAGGCGGTGTGGAGGCATCGGTGGCGGAATCCCCACAACAACCGCCACCGCCACCACTAGAGCGCCGGTGTCTAGACGAGTGTGAAGCTCGTCTCGTCGACGCCGAAGCTTCGGAGCGCGCCGAATGCTCCGAAAGAGAGGGAGATGCGGATGGAGTAGGAACGCGCGATGATGCGCCAGAGCGATGACGCTCCACGTACCACTGTCTCTGCTGCGGTGACAAAGAAGAAAGAAACTCCTCATCATCCATACCTGCATTAAACACACGAATATTTAAACTTAATATTGAATGAATAGAGTAGACAATGACGCAAAGACCATTAAATACAATGACGTAATGACGCATATAAATACAATGACGCAATGAATTGAGTGATAGAAGAGGCAAGTCGGAAACTCAGAATTTTCAATCAAAAGATGTGAGCGCGAGTAGAAAAGAGCGTTATACACCATGGAAGGTACTTAGAGAGCCAGAGCTTTTACAACACGGAGCAAAATTGTTCAAATACAATATTTGTGGCTTTAAGAGATTTCTCTCTCATCCTCGCATAACTCAGCATAACTTCCTATATCTATATAGAGCTCTCCATTTAAACACATATCCTCTGTTTCATTTTGTAGCTCCTCTGCATGCACCCCATATAGAGTAGTAGCATCTTGATGCTCGTCTGGCACCACCGCAACGGCTTCTGATTGAGCATCTTCTCTGATCTCCTCCATTGATGCCGTTGTGATTGGCACATGGTAGCCTTCATACGTCCTTGCACTACGAGGGGCTACCTCTATGACATACCACCAGTTTGATGTAGACTTTGTAGGATGAAATATTACCTGCCAGAGCCACATAACTTACATGAGAGCTTTCAAGCACATAACTTGTAAAAGGGGGATGTTAACTATTTACATACTTACTTGTTCACAATGCTCGGGTAGTACGAAAGTGTCTCTTAGGTCAGTCCATTTCTTAGTAGAATCCACCTCAAGAAAACCAGACTCTCCTCTACGCACAGTAGCGTTGCGACCCTCCATGATTATCTTGAACCATTGCACGTCGAACAAGTCGACAAAAAATCCTCTGTAATCGATCCTCAAAATCTCTTGCAGCGTGCCGAAGTAAGTGAGTTCCGTCACCACAGGATCTGCATCAGAGGAACGTCGTCGACTAGACTGTTCAAATTTTGCCATGATTCCACTCTGGCTCCCAAAGTATCTTTCTTGCCGGTCAGATGGTCCCATAGTAGATTACCCACATTCTTGAATATGTGCATTGGATCGAGCAAGTGATTGATCATGAGTCGGGGCCAGTATGGTAACTCGTACCATAGAGATAGTCTCTTCATCCCTGGAGGCAATCCGTCATCGCACATCTCCTTCTGCTCTAACCATGCTTGTGTAGACATCCTTGGTGGCTCTCTTCCCAAAAAGCCATCGCGTAACACATGATTCTCTGGAAGATACGCTTGATGACCTTCGTAGATTTGCTTCTTCAGTGAGGGCGCCCTACGTGCATTCAGTCTAGGTCCACATGTGACACATGCTCTGTATCCGCTTGTTTGAAGCCCTGCATGTATACACATGATAATAGATCAACTATGGGAAAAAACAAGATTTACAGTGTCTGAGTGAGGAGTGTCAATAGATCACCTGAGCATTCTGTTAGCCCGGGATAGTCATGCATGGTCCACATTAGAATGCCTCTGATCAAAGCATTCCGTCGTCCTGTGTGTCGGCTCATATCCACCACCTCTATGCCAATGCACAATTGTTGTAGCTCTTCCAATAGTGGACAAAGATACACATCCATATTCCCCACTTTATATCGCCCTGGCACAATCAAGCTTAGCCATAGGTGCCCCTTCTTCGTAGTCAACCACGGGGGAATGTTGTAGTTGACGATGACAACGGGCCATACACTGTAAGATGTTGATCTTTGACCAAATGGATTTACGCCATCCATAGCCAGGCCTAAGCGCAAATTTCGAGCTTCCCTGGCAAAATCCGACCATGTTCCATCTATATGTTTCCAGGCTGCGCAATCTGCAGGAATTCGTAGCACACCATCCGAAGATTTATTCTCCTCATGCCATGATGCTAGGGCGGCCATGGACTAACATTCGAAGAAATGCTTGATGCGAGGAAGCAGAGGAAAATGTCGCAAAACCTTTTGTGGAATTTTTGTCCGGTGGAGATCTACTCGATATCTTTCGGAATCACATTTCGGACACTTCTCCATGTCTATGTATTCCCCTCTGAAAAGAATGCAGTCATTAGGACAAGCGGGAATAGAATTGTAATCCATCCCCAAGTTTCGCAAAATCTTTCTTGCTTCATCTCGGGAATCTGGCATCACATTGTCAGCTGGTAGGATGTGCTCTTTAAGCAATCTACACAACATAAAAATACGATATAGTCGTGTAAAAATCTATCAGATCATTATACATTTAGAGTTTTATTAAAGTAAACTAATTGTAATAGATCACCTGAAAAGCGCTGTGATGCTAGTGTCACTCCATCCAAACTTTGCCTGCATGTTGAGAAGAACCAGGAGTGCTTTCAATCTAGACATACGTGCTCCATTATACAATGGCGTATCGGCTTCACTTTTCATATCATCATAGATAAGCCTTTCTGAATCCATGATCGTCTCGATCATTTCATCAATCTCGGGCTCAAACATTGCCTCGTTGGGAATGTGCTCTGCATGATCAACCCCCGAGGTGTCAGAGGCTACATCTTGTGGCCTCACATATGCTGCTTGACCAAAGCGCCTGCGAACATGTCTATTGGGTTGCAAGATTGCTGCTTGTTGGCCAGCGTCAGAGTCCGACGAGTTATAATTGGCAACAACTCGATCTATAATAGATGGATCGAACTCGCCAAATTCGCGAACGTGCTGCAAAGAAACACGTCTTGTCCGTCGCACAACATGCTTGCATTGATTACAAGGACATAAGACCCTCGTTGAGAGATAGGTGTTTCGGTTGGACGGTCCCACATCCTCGTCACTACTCATAATGAGGATAAAAATCTTATAACCTGGACAACAAATTTAATATTCTATTGGCATTCTTCGTCTTATCTCTGTCTCTCTCTCTCTCTCTCTCTCTCTCTCTCTCTCTCTCTCTCTCTCTCTCTCTCTCTTTACCTCACATTCTCTAGTCATGTCCAATCCCCGCACACCTTGGTCTAGAGGTGCACGGAGATCAGAACCACCGGGTTATAATCTCGTCTTTATTGGTCAATACCTATATTTGTGGGTACAAGAAATCTACAGACCCACGTCTACATGATACTGCATGTAGTGGACAAAACCCCTTTGCCTCTTCTCTAGATGTAGCACTTCACAACATCTTAACATCTTTTCACAGTAGATCTTTTCACTGTTCGTCTAACTCTAAACCCTAAACCGTAAGTAATTCTTGCGTGGACTCGATCTAACGTAAATAAGCGTAAATCTAAATAAATGTAAATCTAACTAAAAATAAACCTAAATCTAATTTAACGTAAGTCTACATCTTGTTGAGCTTATATGTGAAGCTACTCAATATATGGCTTCTGTTGAGCTTATATGTGAAGCTACTCAGTATATGGCTTCTCTATATATGGCACCCAGGTCCCCTCTATATATACATCATCTCATGTGTGTATTCTACACACTTTGGGGTTCTACTTCTGTGTTCTCTCCTTCTCTCTCAACATGGTATCAGAGCAGTACGTTTTTGTTTTCGATGTGGTCTACAACTTTACAGAAGGAAGTTTTTTCAAATTCTGCACCGATTTTGAGTTATCGTTCACGGACTGCGTACATACCTGAAAAACAGCTTTCACGTTTTGTTTTTGATTTTTGTGCTAATTGGAAACGATTTTGCAGAAACTACCCGCTAAAGAGACCGGAATCGATGTGGTCTACAACTTTGCAGAAGGAAGTTTTTTCAAATTCTGCACTGATTTTGAGTTATCGTTCGCGGACTGCGTACATACCTGAAAAGCAACTTCCGTTTTTTGTTTTTGACTTTTGTGCTAATTGGAAACGATTTTGCAGAAACTACCCGCACGAAAGATCGGAATCAATGTGGTCTACAACTTTGTAGAAGGAAGTGTTTTCAAATTCTGCACGGATTTTGAGTTATCGTTCGCGGACTGCGTATATACCTGAAAAGCAACTTTTGCTTTTTGTTTTTTGATTTTTCTGCTAATTGAAAACGATTTTGCAGAAACTACCCGCGAAAGACCGGAATCGATGTGGTCTACAACTTTGCAGAAGGAAGTGTTTTCAAATTCTGCACCAATTTTGAGTTATCGTTCGCGGACTGCGTACATACCTAAAAAGCAATTTTCGTTTTTTGTTTTTTATTTTTCTGCTTATTGAAAACGATTTTGCAGAAACTACCCGCGTGAGAGACCGGAATCGATGTGTTCTACAACTTTGCAGAAGAAACTACCCGCGATGGGGATTGGAATCGATGTGGTCTATAACTTTGCAGAAGAAAGTTTCTCTAAATTCTGCACCGATTTTGGGTTATCGTCTCGGACTGCGAATATGTTTGAAAATCAAAATTTTACTTTTTGCTTTTGATTTTTCTCATAATTGAAAACTTCTCAATTATATTTTTCTTCATCAATCATATATTTGTTACTGACGTAACTTTGCTGCAGAAGCCAGTTACACATCGTTCCGATTCAGTCGAGCCGTTGATGATCGTACAAATTCTATCGAGCTACTGTTGGTACATGATCTTTTGTTATATGATATACTCGTTCATTGATTCTCGTATAATTATTCTTTTAGAGATATAGTTTACGTCGTTTTATTGATAATTTCTCATTGATACCATAGTGATTTTGATGGTACCATGATGATGTTTTGTTAATACTTTGGTCATGGTGATTTTCGTTGATACCATGATGATATGTCATTGATACCATGGTTATTCTCGGTGGTGCCATGATGATATTTCGTTGATACCATGGTTATTCTCGGTGATTCCATGATGATATTTCGTTGATTCCATGGTGATTTTTGTTGATACCATGATGATGTTTTGTTGATACCATGGTTATTCTCGGTGATACCATGATATTGTTTCGTTGATACCATGGTTATTCTCGGTGATGCCATGATGATGTTTCGTTGATACCATGGTTATTCTCGGTGATGCCATGATGTTGTTTCGTTGATACAATGATTATTCTCGGTGATATCATGATGCTTTTCGTTGATACCATGATCATTTATTCATTTTTATTGATATAATGATGATATTTTGTTAATACTTTGATGGTATTCATTGATCACTACATTGATAAATGTTGTTTTATGTAGTATATACACATATCATTTGTATCACGTAATCACACATTTTGTACTTTTACGTTTATACTTTATGTACCATATGTTGTCGTGCGTATATATGTCGTCAAAAGAGTGGCGCCGCGAACCATCTCTTATGGCATTGTGAACGTAATTATTTCATTAACGATGCTAATAATTTTCATGACATGTTTTTTTTTGGAGTCTATGATCTATGTAGGATTGATCAAAGAATTGATTTTATGAAGACAAACTTGGTGACAATAAAAGATTTATGAAGATATGTTTGGTGATGCCATATTGATGACAACATGAAGACATGTTTGGTGATGCGATATTGATGACAAGCTACACAGCAGATTCACGGAGACACTTTTGATTACAAGCTAATCGATAGCTTTTACACCTCTTTATTGAACCTTTGTATTCATTATTGTATTGATAGGATAGGAGTAATGTAACTCCTCATAAAACATTCATTGTAAAAGGAGTGATGTAGCTCCTCGTAAACATTTGTATATTCAATGATTTTTATAATATAACGGTGGGTGTATATAGAGCTGTGGGTTTTTCCCTTGATCCCCCAAGGGTTTTTTCATCCACAGTTAGGGACCCTTATTTGAGCGGGGGTGTTGAGCTTATATGTGAAGCTACTCAATATATGGCTTCTCTATATATGGCACCCAGGTCCCCTCTATATATACATCATCTCATGTGTGTATTCTACACACTTTGGGGTTCTACTTCTGTGTTCTCTCCTTCTCTCTCAACACATCTAACCTAATCTTTAACGTCTTTTGGGATAGTTTCCTACGACGTTAAAACTCTCTTCTTCTTGTGTGTGTGTGTGTGTGTGTGTGGGTAAACCTAAATAAACCTAAGTCTAATCTAATATAACATAAATCTAAATCTAACGTAAATTATGTTATATTAAAAACAAAGAACTAAACTAACAGGGATTATAAGAACCTTAAAACTGATTTAACACATAATTTTTCACATAACTCGGCAAGAGTTGGCATTCTCATCACTAAAGATGTGAGAGTTAACTTCCGGCGGTGATGCTGCCTCATCTCCATCCACATCTGACGATAGCAATTGGCCCTTTAGACCGTTCTTGCTCTTGTTACTAACTTTGAAGTTGCTGTTGAATGACTAGAGGTTGTCTAGATGGTCATTTTGTCGGGGATGTAGTGACTCTTGCCGCCCTGAAGATCCACCTTCTTCCCTATCTTCTGAAGACATTTCACCAGTACTTTTGGATCGACGGAGCCCACCATGAGTGAAGGCAGCAATACCCTATATTCCATTGAGGGCTTTCTTCACCCGCTTCATGCAGGCATCGCAGTTTATGGAGACCTAAATCTAATCTAATATAACGTAAATCTAAATCTAGCGTAAATAAACGTAAATCTAATTAAAAATAAACCTAAATCTAATCTAATTTAACTTAAATAAACCTAAATCTAATTTAACGTAAGTCTACATCTAACCTAATCTTTAACGTCTTTTAGGATAGTTTCCTATGACGTTATAACTCTCTTCTTCTTGTGTGTGTGCGCGTGTGTGGATGTGTGTGCCAATAAAAAGAGATAAATGGTATAACCTTTCTATCACCCATGCCAAGTATGATAGATTGATTATGCCATTTCCCTCTTGAATAATAGGTCTTGAGTTCAACTCCTCGTCGGCTAGATCTTTAGGTCTTTTAATTTTAATTAGTTTCCTACGACGTTAAATTAGTTTCTCTCTCTTTCTCTCTCAATGTGTGTGCGTTTTTTTGGATCATATGCATGTTTTCTCTCTCTTTTCCTCTCTCAATGTGTGCGTTTTTTGTTTATGCATGTTCTCTCTCTCTTTTCCTCTCTCAATGCGTGCGTTTTTTGTTTATGCATGCTCTCTCTCTTTTCCTCTCTCAATGTGTGTGTGCATTCTTTGTTTATGTATGTGTGTGTGTGTTTTTGTTTATGTTTGTACTCTCTCTCTCTCTCTCTCTCTCTCTCAAAAACACTATGTGTGTGTGTGTATGTGTGTGTGTGAGAGAGAGAGAGAGGGAGAGAGAAAGAGGGGAAGGGAACATGAGAATGAGGAGAGGGAAGGAGCATACCTGGATCTCCTTCCTCTCCTCGTGTGTGTGTGTGTGTGTGTGTGGAGAAGAAAAAGAGAGAGAGAGAGAGAGAGAGAGCGTTACCTGCTCCTTGCTTGAGGGCGCCGAAAAACTCAGATCTGAGATCTGAGTTTTTGGGCGCGCTTTGTTATTTTTTTAGCCCAGCCGGCGTCGCTATGAGCGTCGCAAATTTACAAAGAAATTTGCGACACTAATAGCGACGCCGGGAAATTTTTTTTTGAGCGTCGCTGTGTGAGCGTCGCTAATATGAATAGCCTCTTGTAGTGCGTGTTGGGGCTCGACGCATCGCAAGATTCTACGTTTATACAAAAATCAAAGTAATAAGAATACATGATTCATCACATTTACAAAAAGGCCATAGCTAGGATTGGATTGGAAACTCACAAACTCATAGCGAAAGGTGTCGAAGCCTCCGCTCCCAAGATGAGATGTCCCCCTGGTCATTTGTCGTATCTGCGCGGCCTGACACTACTATTTGAACTACGTGTCCGTTGTCCGCTCATCCTCCCTGATCTGCTGCCACGTCTCGTGTGGGATGCCCGAAGGCTTCGGCGAGCCGATCCTGAATGCCTGCCGAGCTGCATCTCGTCGATGTTTCACGGGGTCCCGTGCAACACCCTTGATCCACCTCCTCGGCACAGCCTTTGAACCCGGAGCAGGCTGGTTCTCTCTCATGATGGTCTCCACTATATAACTGACTTTGTCCTCATCCTGGTCAGGCCAAGGCGTCAGAATGTTGGTCGAAAACTACAGCTCCGCGAGCTGGCGAATCCGTTGTCTCATCCCAGTCCCGACTCTATCCATGTCAACAGAACCCTTTGCCCGTACAGTATAGAGCTTGGAGACACTAGGATCGTGTGCCCCCCAAGGTGTCCGAGGTGTGCCAAGAGGTGTTGAGAGGTGTGCCTGGGTAGGACGGGGGTCGTAAGCGAGGAGGGGTCGAAGCATCTGTGGACCCTCCTCCACAGCAACCACCACCTCCACCTGACGATCGCTGAGATCGGCGAGTACGCCTTTGCTGGGGAGATTGGGACATACCCGCCTCTGCTGCACCCCTAGGTGTCGAAGCGGCTCTGATGGGAGACCTCGTAGGCGTCCCCCCCCCCCCCCCCCCCCCCCCACCCCCCTAGGCGTCCCTCCCCCCGTATAGGCGTCCCCCCCATAGGCGTCGGACCCTCGGGTGTGAAGCTCGGAGGTGTAGTACCCGTGCCTCTGGCTACCCAATACTGAGAAGCCTCTGCCATCTGACTGGGCGTCATCCGTGTGATGAAGCCCATAAATGCATTTGCACTCAGAGAAGCGGGATCTGGAAACTGGTCGGCCATACTAAAGTCCTGCACAAAGAAAGTAAAATAAAGCATCAGAACATCTTTGTTTAAATTAACTTTAATCTTAATTTTAACTCAACGTCTTCACACAAACACTTACAGGCCTAGGCCTCGACGAGTGAGGCATCATAGATAAGATCTTGCACCGTATCATCGTCTATCTCTAACTGCAGACATAACTCTGCCCCAACTCGTTCTGACAGATTGTCTTCATCCATTGCATCTTTATCTACAAGTGTCAATTCTGCCTCGTCATCTTCATCCCTCGTATATTTGCCAGCTTCCTCTGCCATACCTTCGTCCATCTCATCTAATGTCACAGTAGTATCTGCGTTGTCTCACCGACTTTCCTCCAGGAGCTCTTGCCCTTCAAATACTTGTTTATTTCTTGGAGCAACCTGAACCACAAACCACCATTGTCGCTCTCGAGGGTCCGGTACAAAGACCACTTGCTCGCAATGTTCGCGGAGAGAAAATGTGTCGCCCAGATCTGTCCAAACCTTTGTAGATTCTATTTGCACAAGCTTGTTTCCATCTCTGTGTACCGTTGCATTGTGACCAGAGGTAATCACCTTGAACCACTTCACATCCAACAAAAACATCTCAAATCGACTGAAGCTAACTTTCAGGATATCTGACACCAGACCACAATAATCCAAGTTGCTAGTGCTCTCATTCATGTCTCTGGCACTGACCCTCCTCTTTTGCATGAAACTAACCATTATCCCACTGTCAAACGTGTTACTTCTGCTATCAATTTGTTGTGTTCTGAAATGCTTTCCATGTGACCACAGTGCCATGTATGTATGATACTTCCAGTCACATCCAATACCCAGCTCTTCCTCTTTTAGAGATATGAGTTCTCCGATCTGTCGAGCTGCTCTCACTGTCTTGTCCAACCATGCCATTGTAGGGAATTCAAGTAGAGGAGCAAGATAGTTTGGCAAGGGTAAGCCTCTAGTTGTTCGGCTTTGCCTGAAATCGTGTTGCTCCCTATTGTGTCTCTCTTTCTCTTCTTCGTACCTTTCAAGCCATTTTTGCATCGGCTCTGAATTTAGTATACAGAACTTCATGATCTTTTCTCGCATGGCGTCGTTCATTTTCTTCGGCACCCCTTGCTCTTGCGGCTCCTCTCCCACTAGTCTTGCATTCTCCTCATCGCTCCACATTCAAGGCATTTCTGGGTCAGAAACGGATAGAAATTCGGTCATCAAGACAAGAGACTCTTGCACCAGCCATCCTTCTTCCATGCTCCCCTTTGGACGTGCTTTTTGGCGAACAAAACCCTTAAGTGTTTTCATGAACTGCTCTAGAAAGAACATCCAACGGCTGTGGACTGACCTGCCACTGCAACCTCATCTACTATATGGACGAGCAAGTGCATTTGGATAGTTAGGCAGCTCGTGGGTAGATACTTCTCAGTCATGCAAACTGCCTCAATGGAATTAGCCCTTGCGAGACTGCAATAGATTCCTCCCGTATCTCCTTGGAAGACATCCACCGCACTAGCTCTGAAATCTTGTATATGCAGGTCCGCACTTCCTCCGTTAAACACCCCTTGATCGCAATTGGAAGAATGAATTGCAAGAACTTATGCCAGTCCTGCGATTTCAGTCCTGACAGTTGATCGTCATGGGTGAATGCTGTCTTGAGACATCGCATATATCCTGTTGGTGTCCTAAACTCTGAAATCACCCTTTTAACTTGTCTCTCTTCGCTCTCTAGAAATACTACCATGGCGCTCTTGGAAGTTTTGTTTGGCCAGCTGCATTGGTGAAAGGCCACAACTCTGGCATCTTTCCAACTGACTGCAAATCGTCTCGTGAAGCTCGATTGTCTTTCATTCCCATGATTTTCTTCTAGAGGAGCTCTCCCACATTCTTTAATATATGCATTGGATCTAGCAAATGGTTAATTAGTAGATCACCCCAGTACGGCAACGTATGGAGAATGGACAAACGTTTCATTCCTGGAACAGGTTGTCCCTCATGTTGCTCCCATTGGCGACCCCACTCTTGTACATGCATATGACGACATTCGACGCGACCAAGCTGACCTTCGTGCAAGTGATGGCCATCTGGAAGATAACGGTGGTGGCCTTGATACATTGTCTTTCGAAGAGAGGCAGAATAGCGCACATCCAAAGACTGCCCCCAAATTGGACATGCATTGTATCCCGAAGTTGTTAGCCCTGCATATATTAAAGCATGAATCAGGCCAAGGCAAAGTGCTTGCGAATAGCGAGGATTTTGAAATCAAGAACCATTACCAGAAGCTTCTCCGTATCCTGGCCAATCATACATAGTCCACATAAAAAGTCCATGGATCCTTGCATGCTGTTGTCCTACTGGTTCAACCGCATCTGCTATGTCGATCCCATGCCATAAATCTTGGAGCTCGTCGACTAGTGGAGCTAGATAAACATCCATGTTTTTTGCCTTGAACTTACCAGGTACAATCAACCTTAATATCAAATGACCCTTCTTGATGGCAAGCCACGGCGGGAGGTTGTAATTGATAAGACACACAGGCCAAGTGCTCCATGACGAGCTTCTCAAGCCAAATGGATTGACCCCATGCATTGCCATGTCCAAACACAAATTGTGTGGTTCTCTCTTAAAATGTGGCCAGCTATCTTCAATGTGTCTCCAAGCCTTTGAATCAGCGGGCACCCTAAATGTTGCGTCAGTGGATCTATTCGTAGAATGCCACCGCATCAACTTTGCAATGGACCCACAACGAAACATGCTTTTTATCCTAGGAATAATAGGGAAATGGCGCAACACTTTAGCTGGCACTGTCTCGCCAACTGCATCTTGTTTGTAGTGCATTGCTCCGCACTTAGGACACGACAGACAATCTGCAAATTCATTGTGAAAAAAAATGCAATCATTTGGACATGCATGAATCTTGATGTAGTCCAAGCCAACTAAGGTCAATAGTTGCTTTGCGTCTGGCTTGGAGGGGGGCATGTCATTGCCAGCTGGGAGAAGTTGCTCCCACAACAACCTGTTTAAGCCACATTAAATTAAAAACCTCTCTAAGCACGTCACCGTTGCAATCGAAAAATCTCTTTTGTAAATTACGTACCTAAACAAAGCAGTGAGGCTTGCATCTGACCACCCATACACTGACTGAAGATTCAAAAACGCCAGACAAGTACGAAGCACAGATATTTTGGCGCCTTCATAGATTGGGTGACGTGCCAACTTTCTCAACATGTCTTCAGGAGATAGGCGCACGGCTTCTGGTGCTGCTTCCTTAGCGTTCTCCTCGCTTATCTGGAAGAAGGCATCCAGCATCAGATCCATGGCGTCGTTTTCTGTCTGAAAGCCCTTTTTTTTCTTCCATCCTTGGCTCTATACTGGTCGGACCTTCACGCATAATCCGTTTTCTCTCTCTCTCAGATGTAGGTGATATGTCACGAAAGTCAATGCTCGTTCCGTAGGAGTCGTATCGTAGATTCTGTATGGTTTCTCTAGCAAACTCTCCGTACTTGTGCACATGCTCATTACATATCCTACTCTTGTGTAGGATTTGATACTCGCAGAGCGTGCACGAGCATGCAATCTTTTTCTCCGTGTTAGTTGATGACGTTGCCATCTACAATGATTATGAGTGTTGTTTTAATATATATACTCCTCACAATGTAAACTACCTCGCATTCTCTAGTCTTGCCCAATCTCCGTACACCTCGGTCCAGAGGTGTACGGAGATCAGGACCACCGGGTCAAAATCTTGTCTTTATTGGTCAAATCCTATATGGGTAGACACATACGTGCACTCCCAGGTGTACATGGCAATGCATGTAGCGGGCAAAACCCCTTTGCCTCTTTTAGTTCCATAGTTTCTTCTAGAGGGGGAGAGAGAGATAGAGAGAGTTTCTGTCCTTTTCACACAATTGGTCAGTCAACCTAACTCTTTCTCTATCAGCTATCTATCTCTTTCTCTTTGCCTTTGTAGCTATCTCTAGTTAATTCTGTCTCTCTCTATATATATATCACTCTCTATCTCTCTATTTCTCTCTCTCTCGATCTCGCTCTCGCTCTCGCTATATATCTTTCTCTCTCTACTTCCCTATCTCTCTCTCTCTCTCTCTCTCTCTCTCTATATATATATATATATATATATATATACCTCTCTTTCTCTCTCTCTCTCTCTCTCTCTCTCTCTCTCTCTCTCTCTATTCCCTATCTCTATCTCTCTCTCGCTCTCTATTTCTCTATCTCTCTACTGATCGAACCAGCGACTGAGCTAGGGAGATCCAGACACCCACGACTGCGGACGACTACACAACATCGACAAAGGCTGCATCAGAGGATCCAGGTCACTTTGGCTCGACATGCACAACGCCCGGTCAGACTACTGACCATGGAGGAGATTGATGAGATCCGCCAGTGCGACAAATGCTAGATCTCCTATGATCTACCTATCCCAGCTAGCTATTTTAGCTGCTTAGTCCACACCCAGTAGTTTAGGATTCCATAATATTTTATTTTGTCATTTTGTCATCTTGTTACTCTGACTTTGTATCAGATCCACCACATTGTAACTTTCTGGTCTCATAGGTCACTTTGGCCTTTTGAAGACGTTAATATAACATTTAATTTCGTTTCTCTCTTTAATTTCTCTTTCTTTAATTTTAATTTCCTACGCATACATTAATTCTCTCTCTCTTTAATTTCCTACACGCACACACACTTCTCTCTCTCTCTCTCTCTCTAGCTTTTTGATTTCTTATTTACACATACACACACACAGACATTTCTCTTTCTTTCTCTCTTTGATTGTCTACACACACACACACACACACATTTCTCTCTCTCTCTCTCTCTCTCTCTCTCTCTCTCTCTCTCTCTCTTTCCTACACACACACACACACACACACACACACACGATGGAGAGAGACAGAGAGAGAGAGAGAGAGAGAGAGAGAGGCTGGAAGGGGGGGGGGGAGTTTCATAATAACTGCGCAACAGGTTTCGGCCAAGATCTGAGTGCGCGTTTTGCAGGCGAAAATAGACCCTGCGCGCGGGTTTCCCTTTTTTTCCCCCAATTTTTTTGCGTCGAAATGTGCGTCGATATACTCGTGGTAATGTCTGTCGATATATGCATGGAAAAGCATACCTTGCCACAACTATTTCCACGCGCATATCGACGGACATTCTGACGCATATATCGACCAAACGAAACTACGTCGATATCCGCGTGGAAAGGTACGGCCGTCAATATATACTGCGTCGATATCTTGATGTTATGTTGTAGTGCATGTTTGATTATTATCTTGCATTATTTAATCATAGATCACATTCATTGAAATATAAAGTATCATAATAACTAATATCTAATTCTCCTAAATGATTTTCTCATGTTAAATTGATCACTTAATAGGGAAAGTACCATAGGAGAAAAGACTAGAATATTCGTAAGGCTAGCAGACTCGTCACAGTAGGGATCCAAAGGAGGGAAAATAGGGATCCAAAGAGGGACCATTTTCAAAAGAGCATGTACACTATCCACCCAAAAAAGGGTCATGTTCACAACTCTGCTAGCCTATTATTGTTTGTATGCTCAATCTTTATTCAACTAGACTATATGTATCATATTTATTAGCATGAATTATTTATAATATTGTAGCTTGTACTTATTATTCTAGCTTATCGTCTCTTTTGATCTTAATATACCATATATGAGTTTCCGACTAGACTAGAGGCCTAGGCATGCATGTATCATTATTATCTTGCATTATTTATTTATAGATCGCATGTATTGAAATATGAAGGACAAGTCCATCAATTAATTATCGATAAGTTGGCATTCTACATACATGTTAATATTGCCTATTTATACATGTGGTATCATAATCATTGTATGTCGGTGTTTATATCGAGGAATAAAAACTTGAAAAGAATAATGCATATGCTCTTTATGATGAATTTTGCTGTAGAGTGGGTCATGAATTATAAATATAGAAATTTAGAGTGCATCAACTTACAATTGTAAACTTCTTTTGAGTGATTATGCAAGAGTCAATGCTTGATTGTGTAAGAGTAGAACCATTCAATGAGTAATAGTATCAAAGTAAAATGCAAAGATCCTAAGAGTGGGTATGCTTGTGTAGTGAAAATGCTCATGCAATTGAGTACAAATGGTTTAAAAATCCTTCTTTGAGATGGGATTTAGGGATACCTAGCTATCATGAAGAGGAGTAATACCGTAGCTAGGAATGGTTTAAAGATTTAAGGTTCTCCAATTGACAAGAATCGCACACACATACTATGTAGCGAGGGAAGATGAGTGCATACTCAAGCAAAAGCTATGAGTCTTTCATAAGAGTATTACAATGTCTCTCTTAGAAAAGAAGGTTAGTTCCAAAGAGAATTACAATACTTAGTTGCTTTTGATTTATAGCATTTACCTTATAAGAGTAATTTTGGAAAGATCATAAAAGTAGATTAAAATTAAATAAAAAAAATTATGCGAGAGATTAAGGGATAATTAAAGATATTAGTCACCATTCTTCATGCATACTATCTGGGTAAATATGATCTCCAATCACCTATGGTTAAAGAGAGTGCTTTCTACTCTCTCTATGCCATATTAGTATGGTAATCTAAAGAACTTGAAATAACATCGCGGTTAGTTGTTAGAAATGTGGCTATTTATGATTATTAATGAACCAGAGTTAGAAAGAAAAACAAAATTAAGAAGTTGTTCTTCTTACCAAGCAATCAAAGGGAAAGACTTGCTTATGAAAACATGAGAGCTTAAATATGAATTTAAGTAAGCATGCAAGGTAAATCACTTTCAAGCAAGTGCATTAGAATTAAGAAAATAAGAAAAGATTACCTTAGTGTGTGTATGGTATAGTCTTCTCCTGGCTTTGGCCGTAGTCAACGCTCTCCCTCTTCACCTTCACTTGAAGACCACCAAGTTCTCTACTTGGATTGAGAGAAAGGAATGAGATAAATGAGATTCAAGCTAGGGAAAGCTTGAGGGTTAGGAGAGAGGATAAAGGGAGTGCATTGTGAAGAAGAAGATCAAGTTTTGACAAAGGTGATTACGGTTTTGGCTATACCTTCTCTTGGAGAGGGGTATGTGTGTGTAGGAATGTGTGTGTGAGAGAGGATAAGCTATGGCTTTCACAAGATTACTCTCAAGTTTGTATCTTGAGAGATGAAGACAGAACTGTAAAATGATAAGAGAAGCCCTCTTTTTATGCACATTTTAGATAAGTGCCTTCAATTATCTTAATAGTTTATCTTCCTTATAGATAAGTTCTTTTTTCTTATCTTGATAACTTATCTTGCTTTTCAAAACTTCTTCAACAAGCTACTTACTCACCTCATCCTTATCCTTATCCTTATCTTCTCTTTCTTTTTCTTTTTCTTATTTTTCTTTGCCTTTTTTCTTATCTTTTTCTTTATGCTAATTTTCTCAAAATCAAGAGTTAATCTCCCATTTATTGGTTATGCCCATATCCCATGGTGTGAACCGAAAGCGTCTTGTGAGTAGATTAGGGTGCTTGGATTGAGCCCAAATTTACTAGAACATTTTAATATTTTTATTATTGTTAGTATCTTCTTTTTATTTTTCTTCTTTTAAGTCGGTGGCCTAGATGTGTTGGCCTTGCGTAAAGGCTATGAGAAGACCCTTATATTAATCTTAAAAGGCCCCTAATACATGGTTCATCTTTTTCCTAATCAAACCTTCTTTAACCTATTGGCTTGTAACATAATACCAATGTCTCTCACTTTGAACTTCTCTTCTATAGGTTATCTATATCCCATCAGTCCATCAACCGAAACTGTTGTTTGTAGCTCCCGTAACACCTCCGGGAAGAACCATTTTTTCCCAGTAATGAAGTGTAGCTGCCTTCTACCCTCTCCCCCCTATTACTTTGTATAAGGGGGAGACAAGGGAGAAAGAGATCGATGATTCAAGTCCCATCACGTCCACCAATCTTAGTGAGGATGATTGCCATGATGATGATGATGAAATGAAAAATGACGAGTTTGAAATACTGAAGCTAGAACATCAACAAACGACAATTCAATTTCTCTCTTTATTAATTTAGGAGCTATGGGTTTAGATTTAGATCAAGCTACTTGTTGTAGAGAAATTTTGGAAGATGATTTATAAATATATTGTATATTTTATTCTATAACTATTTTTGTCGTGGCGCCCATTCATCTCTCTCTCTCTCTCTCTCTCATTTGGTCAAGCCTGATAGTTTATGTTGATCCAGTGGGCGTGATCAATCACAAATGCATGCTTTGTAACTAATTTTTCAAAAAAATAAAGCGAAGTACTCAAGTTTGCATATTTTGACTTTAAATCATTGTGGGTCTTTGCTAGAGGCAATAACGACGGTTATAACCTCTCTCCCTTTCTAACATACACCTTTACATGACATATTCTTCCATTGTTCTAAAGAGTTATAGGTGCAAGTAGCGTTTTGTGTCGTGCGGAATGCAAGAGTGCTTCCACTATTGAAAACTACTTTGAAGAAGCACTCCTTTATTGTATTTCTTGCTCAACACCTCTAGAGACATAGTAAGAGAGCTCGTCATCACCACTATGTAAAGCCTTTCAAAATATCCAAAGAGTGCATGGATGTAGTAGCTTGGGTGAAATGCATGTGCGATATTCAGGGGAAGATTACGAGCTTCTTCTATTTTGTACACGATGCGTGTTTTACTTGGAGCCCAACATTTGTGACAAAGTGGTCACATGCCTTGTGCAACCTAATTTATCCAAATAGCCGTCATTTCATGTTTTAATGTTGTTTTTTATCCATTAAAAAAAATGTAAAATCATATTTTTTAAAAAAAGAATCACAAGCAAAACAAAGGGAAATACCCAAATTTGAATGTTTTAGCACCAAAACAACGATCGATAATAATAGCGATAATATTTGCAAAAATAATGATGATAATAAATGTGATAATATTTAAAGTGTAAAAAAATATCATCGTGGCTTCTTTGGCCAACCCATATTGGACTCTCTCTAATTAATTACAAACCGCGGTAAAAGGCCGTGTGCGATAAACGTTTTCAGGTTTTCGTACTGAGAGAGGTGAGAAAGGACTACTGCCTTTTTTGTCACAAAGACCTTGCATGGATCTATCCTATGTTATAACGTAGAAAATGTTCAAGTGGTGAAAGGAGCGCATTCGAGTAACTTTACAGCCCTATTGATCATTCTTACAAAATATTGCAAAATGAAAAATAATCGAAAACTGCTTTTCTTTTGTACCTTTCTATCATCAAGATGCACAAAAGAAATGCTATGAATTATGAATTGAAGAAGCTTAGATTAGCACATTAATATTAACTAAGGGTATTACAAAATAAATAGATCAATTAAAGGCCTCCAGGAAGAATTATGTTAGGATTTATACACCTTGATGGATTTCAAAACAAGCTCAGGCTAATAAATCTTCTCTATCTTCTATGAGAGCCGTGGGAATGCTGCTGCCATCTACTCTTCTTCTTTGCCGCAGTAGCCTTTGCGGCCCTCGCACTTGCTTCGGCGCTCGCGGCCACAAGGTTTGGCGCCGGCGCATGGGCTCCTGCTGGTTTTTTTGCTGGCTGACATGTAGAAGAGCTTCTTTTCGCAGAGCTGCTTTGTTGCTGGTCTGGTATTGATGGTGTGATGCCGAGCTCTGCCAAGGTCGTGTCAAGCTCCGCGAGCTCTTGCCTCTTGCGCTCTTTCTTGGACATGGTCAGTACTGCTGCAGTGCTTGGCTTGACCTGCTGCTTAGGTGCAGGTATAATATCATTGCTTGGCTTGGAGTACGCTGCCTCTTCTTCTGCGTTCTCCTCCTCTTCTTCTTCATAAGCATCAGCTACTTCATCCTGGCCTTCATCAAGAAACTCATGCACAGTGGGCAAGGACCGCGCACGCGGATGGACGTAGAGGTTCTGTTGCGAGCGGGAGAGAGTCGTTAATGGCGATGGAGTTTCTCGTGACCTACTAGTATTGGCCGCGCCTGTGGAGACAAAGACATGGCCATCCATAGGAGGCACAGTCGCGTAGAAATCGCGATCGTATTCGTCTGCGTAGTCAGCCCACGCCTTGCACACCCCAAACAAAGAATGAGATGCTGTCGTCGACAAGGTCGCCATGGAGATTTAGCAGAGATCGTCGAGGGGGAATAGTGCACTGTGACGTGCAGAAATGTTGAAATGTGCATTTCCAGATGGATCACGGGCTTATATCCATTCGCCGAAAAGCACACGGAAGTACAAAAGCAGGACGCGCTAGCTTTTCATAGCTTTCGCGGCTAGCTTTGGGCCCTAGATCCCCTTTGGCCCCGATCCCGTGTGATATAGTGACAAGGCTAACCAGTCCACTAGCTCCGTGAAGCCACCAATGTTCACAAATAAAATAAAATAACACTAAATCGTTAAACGAGCATCTCCGATGTACGTTCCGATGCAACCTCTCTCTCTCTCTCTCTCTCTCTCTCTCTCTCTCTCACACACACACACACACATGCGCGCGCACACACACACACACACACACACACACACACGTGCATGCACGTCCCTCTCTCTCTCACACAGATGCGTGCACACATGCATGATAGCATATCTACTAGTCCTGATGGACTCTCTCTCTCTCTCTCTTTCTCTCTCTCTCTCTCTCACACACACACACATACACACATGCATTGTTGATCTCTTTATCAGATAGCTAATCTGTTATCTAGACCTCTCCGGCATCACTTGAAGATTCCTAGTAACAAAATTTTGAAAAATGTTGATGGAGAAAATTATGACACCATGGGCACACTCACACACCCTTGCACCTTAACACAACACAAGGAATTCACTTGCTTTCCTCACCTCACACAAAACCACTCAAGAGCTCAATGAAAATCCTCCCCTCAACTCAATGTGAGCTCCAAACATCTGGGACTACAAACCCTTGCCTACCCGCAAACACTACCTAGTGAGTCGAGGTGATCAAGGCTTGGAATCACACTCGATGGCTACTAAAAGAAACGAGAAAGGCCACCAAAAACTCAAAAAATCCAGCCACAAAAGGCCTCTCTCAAACCATTGCAAAAGCTTCACGAAAATTCATTATGTTGAACTCTTTGATGTAACCCCAACATCGATGGCACCGATACAAGGTCACATAGTCTTGAAGAAAGCTGCACCTTCTTTTCCCAATTTCTCGCACATACACATCTATGGAAAACATGAAACTCTTATAGAATCTCCCGAGTGCAAAAGTGAAGAGAAGAAACTGTCATTCACTCCTCCACGCAGTCGAAAACAAAACACGAACAAGACGGGACTGCATAGGACCACTTGTAGAAACCCTACTTTCTCTAAGTCTATTTGCACATCATTGCATATGGAGCAAGGAAAATAGACATTTACCGCACGTGTCAAACTTATGGGGTGGGATAAGAGTATCGTGACTTCCCACTTGCATTATTTACGTTATAGAAAGCTCAAGAACATACACTATATCCAAAAGAAGCCACTTGGCACCACATCCAAGGCTTTAATGCCATGTCCAGTCATGTATATGTGAACGACTGCTGGCACATAAACATGAGTATTTACAATGTGTAATGTGAGTATTGCTTTTGCAAAAGGAAAGCCTAGATCAAAAATATTGATGAAGCGAAATGCAATTTTTTTTAAATTTTCGTAGAAAATTTCTAAAGGGCTTTATGCATTCTAGGAGGCAAAAGACCTTGCTTTGGAAATTACTTCAAGAAAATATATGTTCGTCCTTTTCCTCATATCAGTAGAGAGACCAATCTTGTTTCAATCACTTATTGAGCAGCTGACAACATCAAGCCATGAAGAAATATTTTGTGAGTTTGAAGAATCACATTGACAAAGCTTCCAAATGCATGTCTTTACATATTTATGTACACTACCCATGCATATACACTCTACTACAGACATCCCCAAAGGTGTTTATCATCATTGCCCAACCCTAAGTTGAACATTATGCTCAACACTTGTATCAAACAGTGGCATAAAATGTCAAAAGTGATCCCAAAATTCCTCTTGGATCATATGGAAACTCGTCAACTTGCATAGCACGACCTACATGTTAAAGCATGTCACCCACATCAGAGGAGAAAGTATCTCATTTCTCACCACAACACCACCATCCACCTGGATCCCAAGCATGATATGAATCTTTTACATGGTTGGCACATGTCATCTCATACCGTAGGTCTTCACAGTCATTCAAAACCATAGCTATTTCAAAATGCATATGATGACTAGATCTCATCCCATTGATAGTCATAACAGTGTCATCTTCTTGTTGATGCATCAATTGCTCCTCATTTTCTACGCACAAGAGACCATCATTTCAACAACTAGAAATTTCATTCCAAGATTGGAAAAGCATATCAAAGACCGCACCAGTAGTTTCTTTTTCTTCCACATAAGGTATTTTCCACTTGAAAAGTTGGAGACATACATAAAAAGCACACTCAAGACATCGTAACCAAGGTTTCATCATGCCAACCTACTATGATACTTGCTAATGGCTAATTAGGATATTTGCAAATACAAGGATATGGACCAACCACATGTTGAAGAACTTGAAATGCATCCATAAGATCACCAAGCAAGAAAAGATCACTTTAACTTCCTTCTCTACCGCATCCTCAAGATCTTTATATTGAACAAACATAGGGCACACATTACCGCCTACATCCTTTAGAGATGGCACTAGCATCAAATCCTTGCATACATAGACTGCATTCCCATTGCTTTCATGATTCAGTACCTTTCAATCAAAACTACTAGAGAGTCACCCAGTCCCTAGCTCTAGTAAAGCACATATATCCAATGTTGAATCAACATAGCATCACTCTCTCCTACATCATCCTCACATGGTGTGAAAAATCCCCGACCATAGTCCATCATCTCATATTCATTACAACTATCCATGTCTTCCTTTTGTAAAGCTCATCCTTCCCAAAAAACACACTACTCTTTTTGCAAGGGTAATGTCCTTTATAAATGGATTTTCACTACAAGAGGTACTTCACATTAGCGACGCTCGCAGTGCGACGCTTTCAAAGAGTTGACAGTCTTGCCAGGAAGGCACCGAGCCTCTAGCTGTGAGGGTTTGTGGGGAGACTGTGAAGCTTTTCACTTAAGCAAGCTTAGTGTTTGTAGCAAATACATTGTGTGTAGCCATTGGAATCTTACACGCAGACACACACATACGCACACGTAAAGCCCTCAAAACAAAACGAAGATGAAAACATCAAGGCTTTGATCATATCTAATCGAAGGTAAGATGAAAGGGTTCACTGATGCATTTATAAAAGCAAGTCGTTGTCCTCCAATTAGACTGCGAGTGGTTCTTTGAAACTGTAACTTAGTGCTTACAAAGATGTAGATATTTTGCCTAGCGATAGGAGTGAGCCGTGTGTACAAGTCTTCTTGGTTCATAGTGATATTAAGAAAGCAAGACTGAACCCCTAGAGGAGAATAAATATGTGCACATCAAAAGAATTAGAGTAGTCTAGTAGTGGCAAAATAAGAGGACATGGAGAAAGAAGAATTTCTTGCAGTCTTTTCGGCCCAAAGAGTAACACAATTCTCTGTTGGAAGTGGATTTTACGGCTAATACAAACGTTAAATCTAATATGTTGCACAAAGTGAAAGGGTTGAAAAGTTACACCATTGGGGTTATTCATCTAAGAATGCTCAAAAAGCAGTGAAACAATGGAGGAAAGAGATAAGAGAGACAACCAACCCACACAAGCTTAATCCAAAGAAGTGAAGCACACCTCAAGACTTGTGGTATTGTAGCCAACTTGATGAAGTAGATGATGCGTAGTAGTCCCCAACACCGTTTGCAAGCCACCAACAATGCGTCTTTATTGATGAAAGAAGGTTACATAGAGTATATGAGTATTACAAGTGAGAAGATAGAAGGCTTGAGGCATGAAGTAGCAATCTCAAGATGTGTTGGGCTGAAATTGAGAGAAAGTTTTCGTCAAGGAGATGGCTAGGAGGTTGGGTGATGGCTTAATAGGGTGGGTGAAGGAGTACGAGCGGAAGTGTGACGCGAGACAGAGTGCGAGAAGAAGAGCATGACGATATGGTGAACTCGCTCTACTGTAATGTGTAGAGCATAGTGAGTTCTTATTAGGTTTTAACAAAAGAATATGTGTACATACCTGCCGGCCCGCCCACTTACCTGGGCGACCACATTGGGCTTTATACCCCAACAACCTCCCACTTAAAGTCCAATGTGGTACTTTAAGTGTGAGAGAAGCTACTATACAAGCTAATATACAAGAGATGTAGAGAAGTGATGTACTACCCTACACCTAACTGCTTGGAAAAATGCGCAAAGCTCTCTGAGGGAAGTCCTTTTGTAAGTAGATCAGCAGGATTTTCTGTGGTGTGAACTTTGACAAGGTGAAGTTTCTTATCCTCGAGCATTTCCCTGATGAAATGATACTTCACATCCACATGCTTTGTCTTTGAGTGATAAACTGGATTGCGAGCCAATTGTATAGCACTATGACTATCACAATATAACACAGGCATCTCTTCTTTGATTCCCAAATCTGTTACTAGTCGATTAAGACAAATTGATTCTTTGCATGCCTCTAATGCTGCAACATATTCAGCCTCTGTAGTAGACCGAGTAACAAAATCTTGTAATCTAGAACGCCATGATACTTCTCCACCAGCCAATGTAAAGACATACCCTGACGTAGACCTTCGGTTGTCTAAGTCACGTGCATAATCTGAGTCTGTAAAACCCTTTACACTTAGCTCCTGACTCCCATAGCGTATACGCATACTCTTTGTAGCTTTCAGGTATCTCAATATTCCTTTCACTGCCTCCCAATGTTTCTTGCCTGGGTTTGACATGTATTGACTTACTACTCCCACTGCAAATGCAATTTCTGGGCGAGTAGCAATCATTGCATACATCAAACTACCCACTGCAGACGCATTTGGAATCTTATCCATTTCAGCCTGTTCTTCCTCAGACACAGGACAATCTTGTTTGCTAAGTTTCACATATGGTGGCAATGGAACACTCAATGCCTTTCCCTTCTCCATGTTGAAACGTTGCAAAACCTTGTCAATATACTCTGTTTGAGATAACCAAATCAACTTCTTTGATCTGTCTCTCTCAATGCGCATACCAAGTATATGACTTGCCTCACCCATGTCTTTCATGTCAAACGATTTTGCCATCTTTGACTTCAAAGCTGAAATTTCTTCCAAGTGCTTGCCAGCAATCAACATGTCATCCACATACAAAATAAGGATCAACCAACTACCATCCGTAGCCTTCTTTGTATATAGACAGTGATCGAACTCACTACGTTTGTAGCCTTGAGAAAGCATAAACTTGTGGAATTTATGGTACCATGCCCTCGGTGATTGTTTTAAGCCATAAAGACTCTTTAACAATTGGCATACCCAATCTTCCTTGCCTTTCTCAACAAACCCTTCTGGCTGTTGCATGTAAATTTCCACATCTAAATCACCATGCAAGAACGCTAACTTGACATCCATTTGGTGCAACACCAAATCTAATATGGCAACCAATGCAAGAAAGCATCTCAATGTAGTCATCTTGAATACCGGAGAGAAGACTTCATCAAAGTCAATGCCTTGTTCTTGCTTAAAGCCCTTGGCAACAAGCCTTGCTTTGTACTTTGGCTGACTATCATGAGCGGTGATCTTATACCTGTAAACCCATTTACAAGGTAGATCTTTTTTGCCCTGTGGTAATTTAACTAGCTTCCATGTCTTGTTTTTATGCAGAGCTGTCATCTCTGACTGCATGGCCAATTGCCAATTCCCGGAGTCCTTCATTTGCACTGCTTCCTTGTAACATGAAGGCTCATTGCAATCAGTCAACATGACATAGTTCATAGATGGAACAAACCTATCAGGAGGTCGTGTGACACGTCCAGATCTACGCACAATAGGTGGCTCAGGCTCAGCCACAACCTGTGGTTCCACTCTATCCTGTCCTTGCTCCTCTTGAGCCCTAACATTTTGTCTTGCACGTGCAGGTCCATCTTCTTGGAAGACAACTCTTCTAATCTCCTTAACCCTCTCTGGTTTAGAATGATATTTGGATTCATTGAAGTGAACATCATTGCTGCGGACAACCTTTCTGGATTCAGGATCCCAAAGTCTGTACCCTATCTCACCAGAATTACCATAGCCTAGAAAGATGCACTTTCTACTCTTTGGCTCAAGTTTGTTCCTAAATTCCTTTGGAACGTGAGTATATGCCTCACAGCCAAAGACTCTGAGATGCTTGTATGAGGGCATTTTGCCTAACCATACCATATCTGGCACTGAATCCTTCCGCAAAGCCTTGCTAGGAGATCTATTTACAAGATGAACAACTGTTGATACAGCTTCAACCCAAAACCCATTTGGCAGCTATACATTAGACAACATACTTCTGACCTTCTCTTGTATGGTCCTATTCATCCTCTCAGCAACACCATTTTGGGGAGGATTGTAAGAAGCAGTAAGTTCACGTTTTATAACTTTTGACTCACAAAAGTCCTGAAAGGCCTTTGAAACATACTCTCCACCATTGTCAGTGCGTAAGCATTTAAGCTTCTTGCCACTCTGATTCTCCACAAGTGTCACAAACGTTTTGAAAACACTAAACGCTTCATCCTTGTGCTTGAGAAAGTAAACCCATACTTTCCTCGAGTAATCATCTATAAATGTCATAAAGTAAGAAGCTCCCCCTAGAGATAGGTTAGGCATAGGTCCACACAAATCACTATGAACAAGTGCCAACTGTGTATCTCTTCTACTGCTTCTATGCTTATGTGGCTGCTGTGTTTGCTTACCATACAGACAATGTTTACAGAATTCAAAATCATTTAATGAAAATCCAGGCAAATAACCAGAACGAGACAAGATTTCCATTCCCTTCTTGGACATATCTCCTAACCGGCTATGCCACAAAGAAACGTTCTGCTGCTCGGTTACATTGATTACATTTTTAGAGACATTTGATACATAAATCATGTAAAGTCCTCCAGACTTTACTCCATGTGCTACTGTCATAGAACCCTTGGATATCTTCCACATGTTCTGTCCAAAAGTGGTGACGTAGCTAGCATCATCAAGTAAACCTGTGCTGATCAAGCTCTTTGTAATTGCAGGAACATGTCTCACATTCTTCAGCGTGAAAAAAGAGCCATTCTGAAACTTCAATTGAACATCTCCAACACCTAAGATCTCACATGTCTGCCCATTGCCTAGCCGAACATGATCTTTAGTGGTCACATAAGAAGTAAACCACTCCTTGTTTGGAGACACATGAAGTGATGCCCCTGAGTCTATAATCCAGTCACTCAGTGCATTTCCATCAGATGCTGTAAGAAGAGCTGAGTCCATTGTATTCTTCAAGAAGTAGATGTCTCCTGACACTAGACTGTCATCCTCTGCAACAGTGTTTGTCACATTTATTTCTTGAATCTTCACTGAGGACTTGTTCTTCTCACCATGGTCTTCAGCTTTCTCTTTGCCTTTTTCTGCTTTCCATTCTCTGCAGTCTCTTTTCATGTGACCCTTCTTGCCACAATGGTAGCATTCTATGTCACTCTTTCCTTTAGCACTGCGGGACTTGCTACGAGACTGATTCCTCTTTCCACCTTTGTACTTTTCTTTGGTCCTTCCCCTGACAACTAAGGTTGTTCCTTTGCCTTTGTCCATTGTCTTTCTATTGGTTTCTTCAGTAAGCAGACTTCCTTCTACACCTGCTATGTTCAAACCATCTGGAGGTGCAGAATTACTCAAATCTGTGCGAAAAGTGTCCCAACTTTCCGGCAATGTGATCAACAGGAACATAGCTCTAACAGGTTCATCAAACTTGACACCTTGAGCTGACAACTGACTATAGATTGTGTTGAATTCATTCAGATGATTGGACATAGGTGTCCCTTCTTTCATCTTCAAGTCAACAAGCTTCTTAAGCCAGTATACCTGTGAAGCTGCACTCTGCTTCTCATAAAGATCACTCAGCTTTAACCATGCTTGATAAGCCGACATCTCGTCTGCTACATTGAAGTAAACGCTTTCTGCCAAAGTCAGCATAATGGTACAAAGTGCCAATTCATCCATTTCGCTCCATTCATCTTTGTCCATATCTTCTGGTTTTATCCCCTTGAGCTTTATAGGTTTTATCTGCTTCTTTTGTACCAACACGTGCCAAATCTGCTTCTTCCTCAATGGGAAATTGGTTCCATCCAGCTTCTTGATATTGTAAAGAGCAGTGTCTTGTGATCTATCCATAGCTACGCTTCACAGTGGTTTACTATCCAGGGAAAAATTTGGCAGAGTTTCCCCTGTAAACTGACCTCTGAACCAATATCAACCTGTCAAATGAACCAAGAAAGCTTCAGATTCTGCATAAATTTCGGCAGAGTCTCCTTTGTAAAATGGCTCTGGTGTACTCAAAAACAGCTCAAAAAACACTGTCTCTCTGACATTGTAAGCTGCGGGTAAACCTGTCTTGCACCTGTACTGTCTCTGACTGTCCTGTAAGCATAGACTGCGACAATGCCTCAACGGCAGTAAAGCAAAGATGCAATCCCAACTGTCTAACTCACAGTCAATACATCCTAGCTGCCTATCTAAGGGTGCTCGAGGGATCGCTCCAAGACCTGTATCACCGAAAGCATCTCAACATTCGAGAATCCCCCAGCTCAATAAAACCTCACTCGACCCTCAACAAAGGCTACAGTAGATCTGACAGTACATAGACTTCCCACAAAATCATACATTCACAAATTTCCCACTATATGCTGTAACTGTTGCGGCGGTTGTTTGCTGCGTGACTCACAGCCAGCAAACCCTCAACAGACATACATCATCTCTGAAAATACATCCCATGTGGAAGTACCTGCAATGTCAGGATGAAATCTGGAATATCAAGCAGCAAACACAAGCTACCTGATGAACCAGTGGATGTCGCCTACAGTCTGTGTGTAGATGCGCGCATGTCGTATGTGACACGCCTCCAAGAACTGTGAGCCGTCCTTCGATGTGTAGATAACCACAAATCAGCACTCTGGGAGTGTCGATATCCTCAGCACCTACAGTCGTAGGCCGAAAACCCCAAATTTGCAGAGTCGGATCTGCACCCGTCGAGACCACGTAGTAAAAAATGGCCTGTGCAGACCTTTGTCGAAGCCGAACGGTGGCCGAGATGACCTCAGAATGAAATTCTGACAACACCAAGTCCTTCGGGCTCTCCCACGAGATTTGGGGCCATGTCTTCGTCTATCGAATTTTACTCCAATCTGAGTTGGTGACTCTAGCCTCCTGCAGTGCTGCCCCGAGTCTCAACCTTAGCTCTGATACCAGTTGAAGGAGTATGAGCGGAAGTGCGACGCGAGAGAGAGTGCGAGAAGAAGAGCACGACGATATGGTGAACTCGCTCTACTGTAATGTGTAGAACATAGTGAGTTCTTATTAGGTTTTAACAAAAGAATATGTGTACATACCTGGCGGCCCGCCCACTTACCTAGGCGACCACATTGGGCTTTATACCCCAACAGTGGCTTGATTATGGGGAGTGCTTGAGTGCTTGATTGCTTGATTGCTTGATGGTTTTCTTGATGCCCAAGTGAGGGGCAAGAGGCTCTATTTATAGGTGAAGTTGCCTCTTGAAGAAGATATTTGCTTAGAAATATCCAAGGGATTTGTGTGACAAGTGTCTCTCTTTTCAAAATATCTTGAAATTATCTTCAAAGTTTCTAGATCTTTCTCTTCAAGAAATATCTAGAGGTTCCTCTAGATCTTTCTCCAAATATCTTCTCCTTGCCGCCACATGTCAAGAGTTGTTCATCTATTGTGGGAACGTGTGCATAAAGTAGCTTCATAAAAAATTGAGAGAGAGCTTGATATACATCATGGATGACATCAAACAAACTCGTAACCACTTTTCCAAGGGATTTTTCTAGATCCATAATTACTGTAAAGTGCACCTACTATGTGTAGAATGACACCTCATGGGGTATACTATGACTAAGGCCACTTTTGGCCATGCTATACATGTCATATGCCACCTAGGATACCTAGTAGATAGGAGGTATGTTTTATAGGCTCATTTCATCATGGCTCCAAGAAGAGGTTCACAAAGCAGCCCGGGATCGAAACCCATTCCCAACAAGAGTGACACATCAGACTTGGACTAGCTTTTTGCATGCTAAATGGAAAATGCATATACTTATGCACACTTAAGGTATACACATAAAATCCATAATATTGTAGGGCTTAGATTCCGTTCCCACCATGCACGTGCCACGGCATGACAACGCTGAAAAGTGAAAACCCACGGAGTCGCTATGGTCATCGCTATGAGCGTCGTAAGTTTACTTGTAACTTAGCGACGCTCATAGCGACGCCCATAGGGACGCCTATAGCGATGACGACAAGGGTAAAAAAAAAGAGAGAACGTCCAAACACTCAAATCTCAAATCTGAGTTTTCAACGCTCAAGCAAGCAAAGGTAACCCGTGCTCTCCCTCTCTCTCTCTTTCTTCTCCACACACACACACACACACACACATACACGAGTAGATGAAGGAGAGCCAGGTATGGTTCTTCCCTCTCCTCTCTCTCATGTTTCCTTCCCCTCTTTCTCTCTCTCTCTCCCTCTCTCTCTCTCTCACACACACACACACATACACATTGTGTTTTTGTGTGTGTGTGTGTGTGTGTGTGTGTGTGTGTGTGTGTGTGTGAGAGAGAGAGAGAGAGAGAGAGAGAGAGAGAGAGAGAGAGATCACATGCATAAACAAAAAACATAGACACACACATGCATACACACACACACATTGAGAGAGGAAAAGAGAGAGAGAGAGAGAGAGAGAGAGAGAAGAAGAAGAAGAAGAAGAAGAAGAAGAAGAAGAGAGTTTTAACATCGTACGAAACTATCCTAAGAGACCTTAAAGATCTAGTTGACGAGGAGTTGAGCTCAAGACCTGTTATTCAAGAGGGAAATGGCATAACCAATCTACCACACTTGGGTGATAGAAAGGCTATGCCATTTTCTCTTTTTATTGGCGCACACACACACCCACACACACACACCTGAGAAGAAGAGAGTTTAAACGTCGTAGAAAACTATCCCAAGAGACCTTGAAGATCTAACCAATGAGGAGTTGAACTAAAGACCTGTTATTCAAGAGGGAAATGGCATAACCAATCTACCACACTTGATTGATAGAAAGGTTACACCATTTTCATCTTTTTATTGGCACACACACACACCCGAGAAGAAGAAATTTTTAATGTTGTGGAGTGCAAACGACAATGAAAATGAATGCCCCTTTAGCCTTGCACTGATCACACCGTTGGAAAGAGCAACAGCTGGACAGTCAAATTCACCTGTGTTAAACACCTCTAAAGATTGGAGAAGAACAGCTTTAGCGTAAACCACACTTGGAATTAGGAGAATAAGGGAACATGAGTGTGTAGATTGGCTTGCATAGATGTCTGTAGAGCATCCATATGCTTGATTCCGCTAAGGAATGAGTAAATTACAAGCATTCGAAGTTTGGGGGTTTTGGAAAAGCTCGAAAAAGGAGGTCTCTCGAAAGTGTATGCAGGTGTGGAGAGAAATGCAGCTATTAAAGGGGGATTTTTTTGGCTCTTATCCCAAGGGATTGTCTCTCCCCTCTTAGCCGACTTCATTTCCCTCTTTAGGCACCTTTTTATTGGTCCATTTTGAGTCTTTTTTGGGTAAAAAATGGGTTGTCGGCCACTTTTTGACCAAGGCAAGTGGGGAGGGACAGTGTCCAGGGACTAAAAGGTGGGCAGGGTGC
This sequence comes from Adiantum capillus-veneris, assembly GCF_014529385.1. Taxonomy (NCBI): domain Eukaryota; kingdom Viridiplantae; phylum Streptophyta; class Polypodiopsida; order Polypodiales; family Pteridaceae; genus Adiantum; species Adiantum capillus-veneris. The sequence goes on along the minus strand of NC_140954.1, from coordinate 112,274,334 downwards.
CTGCCTAGGTAGTGGGAACACAAATTGGGCGCCCCCTCCTCTCCCCAAAGTCCACGAGCCCTCTCAAGAAAGGCCTAGAAGCTCCATTAACTCCTTTGATACACTCATTGTTAGAAAATAAGATGTAGCTAAATAGATTTTTGAGTAGATTACTTAATGGAGAGAGATAGATTTCACACACAAGAGATTATAGACTAGAGAGAGAGAGAGAGAGAGAGAGAGAGAGAGTACACACGATATACGTGGTTCACCCAATGTGGGCTACGTCCACGGGAAAGCAGCCACTCAATGGCTTTAGCAGTTCAAAAGAAGAAGTAGTTTACAAAGGGATTAAACCCTTGATAGAGCTCCTGCCTTGCTTCACTCTCACCACCTCACACTCACCTTGTTGCATCAACTTCACACTATGAAATGTGTGTAGAAATGGCCTCCTTTTATAGGCCAAAAGGGTTGCCCTCTCTTATGAGAGACAGCCATGTGTAGCCGCCCTTGTGCGAATAAGTCCAAATCGGACCCTCCAATCCGCCCATGTGTGGCCGCCCTTGAGAAGACAAGTCCGCTTTTGAATTCCGCCACCGGCGATTGACTTCCGTCCACCGGCCACCGGCCATTGACTTCCGACCACCGGCCATCGGCCAACCGACCGGTTGTTTTCCGACCACTTTCCGGCCGCCGTCCGGCCATAAGAATCAGTTGCCCTTGATTCTTGTCCGTGAAAATTTTGATTTCCGGTGAGTGATTTTCCTTCACACACGATGGCTTCTCCTCATAATGGGGGCCTTACAAATGTACGCTTTTACCACAGAAAATTACAAGGGTAAATCAGGCTCCATACTTAACAATCTCCCACTTGGAGACTGATCTCCAAACCAAACCTGTGACTGCTTTCCATTCTGGATTCTTATCCTTGAATGCCGATTGAAGATGAGCAAAATCTCAAATTCTCCTTGTTGACCACCTTTGTAAACATGTCTGCAGGATTTTCATTTGTATGCACCTTTCCTAGCTTTAGCTGTACCTCTTCCAAAAGAGTGCGTATGAAGGGATATCTCACCTCAATGTGCTTTTTCCTTGAATGAAAGGCTGAGTTCTTCACAAGATGGATAGCGCTTTGGCTATCACTGTACAAGACACAATTGTCTTGTTTGAATCCAAGCTCTTCTAAGAATTTGTGAAGCCACAGAATTTCTTTGCTTGCCTCCGTCATTGCTACATACTCTGCTTCCGTGGTAGAAAGTGAAACCACTTTCTGCAGCTTTGAAGCCCAGCTTACTGCTGTGCCTCCAACCGTGAACACATAGCCAGTAGTGCTCCTTCGAGTATCGTTGTCACCTGCTATATCTGCATCAGCATACCCTTCTAGAAAAATATCAGTTCCTCCAAAATACAAAGCATTTGTTGTTGTTCCTTTTAGATACCTAAGTATCCACTTCACAGCTTGCCAATGCTCTTTACCTGGGTTGTCTATGAACCTACTCACAACTCCCACTGCATGTGCAATGTCTGGCCTTGTCCAGACCATAGCATACATTAGAGAACCTACCGTTGCATCATATGGAAGTTTAGACATATAGGCTATCTCCACTTGTGTCATTGGACACATATCCTTTGTTAGTTTAAAATGACTAGCCAAAGGTGTAGAAACTGGTTTTGCATTTTGCATTGCAAACCTTTCTAGTACCTTCTTGATGTAATCTTCTTGAGATAGCTTTATTGTCTTCTTCGTCCTGTCCTTTGATATTTTCATACCAAGTATCCTCTTTGCAGCACCTAAATCTTTCATTGAAAAAGATTTGGATAGCTCCTCTTTTAGGTCTTTGATGTCCTACATGTTAGCACTTGCAATCAACATGTCATCAACATACAACATTAGGATGATGAATTTCCCATCTCCCAAATTCTTCGTGTAGACGCAGTGATCCAAGTTGCATCTTGTGAATCCATGATCCAACATCCATCGATCAAACTTCAAGTACCATTGTCTTCATGCTTGCTTTAAACCATACAAGCTCTTCTTTAATCTGCAAACCATTTTCTCCTTACCTTTTACTTCATACCCCTTTGGTTGAAGCATGTAGATTTCCTCCTCTAAGTCACCGTGAGGGAATGCCGTATTTACATCCATTTGCTCGAGATTTAAATAATGAGCAGCCACAAGGCTTAAGACAAGCCTAATTGAGTTCATTTTTACAACAGGATAAAATATTTCATTGAAGTCAATAACTTTCTTTTGAGAAAACCCTTTTATCACAAGCCTAGACTTGTAACTTTTCTTCCCACCTTCTTCTTCCTTCAGCTTGTACACCCATTTGTTTTGAAGTGCCCGCTTACCTTTAGGCAACTCAACCAACTCCCATGTTTGGTTGTGATGTAGTGAGTCCATCTCCACTTGCATGCTCTTCGTCCATTCTTCTTTGGATTCATGTTGCATAGCTTCTTCGTATGATTCTGGATCTCTAGAATCTGAGATCAAGAGATGGTTGAAGGAAGGAACAAACCTTTCTGGAGGTCTACTTGCTCTTGTAGATCTTCGGGGAATAGGTTGAGGCTCCTCATTTGGTTGACGTTGTTGCACATTGTCACCGTTTGCAGTCCTTGAGTCTTCACCGTCCTCAAGCTCCATGTACTCATCACCTGTTTCTTTTGTTTGTACTCTTTCCAAGTAATCTTTGTACATATTTTGTTCGTTAAAAATTACATCCCTACTCCTTAAGATTTTACCATCTTCAGGATTCCATAGGCGATACCCAAAGTCTCCTTCTCCATAGCCAATAAAGAAACACTTTTTGGACTTTGCATCTAGCTTTGATCTTAGGCTTCTATCTATGTGCATGAAAGCCTCACACCCAAACACTTTGAGAAATGCATAATTCACCGGTTTACCTGTCCATGCCTCTTCTAGAACTCCCCCATCCAATGCTGTTGAGGGTGACCGATTGATTAAGTACACAGACGTACTTACAGCTTCTGCCCAAAGCTCAAGCAGTAGGCCTGCATGTCGCTGCATGCTTCGTGCTCGTTCCATGATTGTCCTGTTCATCCTTTCCGAAATCCCATTTTTTTGAGGTGTCCTTGGGGTTGTCCTTTGCCTCCGAATGCCATTGCTAGCACAAAAGCTTTCAAAAGCTTGGCTGCAATATTCGCCTCCATTGTCGGATCTGAGGCATTTAACCTTGGTACATGTTTCATTCTCCACAAAGGCTTTCCACCTTTGAAATATGGAAAATACATCGAATTTATTCTTCATGACATAAACCCATGTTTTCCTAGTCGCATCGTCTATGAATGTTACATAGTACAATCAGCCACCAAGTGATGGTGTACTTGCAGGACCCCAAACATCAGAATGAACCAGCTCAAGTTTTTTATTTTTTCTTTCATTTCCTGATTTTTGAAATTTTACCCTCTTTTGTTTACCATAAACACAATCTTCACAGAACTCTAAGTCCACTTCTTTCAAACCTGGTAGAAGCTTCTTTGTTTGAAGCATTTGCATTCCTTTGGCACTCATATGCCCAAGTCGGTAGTGCCACACCGCACTGTCAACTTTTGTAGTCACTCCACAAGCTGCAGGTTGCGTGCTAACAGTACACCAGTAAAGTGTACCAACCTTTTCTCCCTTGGCAACCACCAAAGATCCCTTTGAGATCTTCCACCGTTTGTTTCCGAATGCAATGTTGTGACCTTCATCGTCCAATTGTCCTGTAGAGATTAAATTTTTCCGAAGAGAAGGAACATGCCTAACATCTTTAAGCTTCCATTCATTTCCGTTAGCAGTTTTGACAGAATTTGTACCTTTGCCGAAAATCTCACAAGCTTCATCATCTCCCAAGTATACATACCCAAAATTACCTTTGGTGTAGTCTTGGAAATGTTGCTTGTGTGGTGTCGCATGGAATGAAGCCCCATAATCTACTATCCGGGAATTAGACACATTGTCTAATGAGAGAATTAGAGCATCTTGCTCTACTTTACGTGCCACATTGGCCTCCGATGTTGGCTTGTTGTCTTGAGACTCTGTCTCCTTCTTCTTCTTGGACCAACAATCCTTCTTGACGTGGCCCTTCTTGCCGCAGTTCCAACATTCAAGAACTGACTTTGTGCGTGACTTGCTCCTCCTTGAGTGATCACGACCCTTTTGGTTTTTGAACCTCTCCTTAGGCCTTCCTCTTGTTTCCACTGATAGTGCAGCACTTGATGATTCTCCTGTGCTTCTCCTTCGCATTTACTCGCTTAGGAGAACACCCACAATATCATCAAACTTAAGAGTATTTGTGCCAGAGACAGAATTACTTACAGCCATCACAAGGCTGTCCCAACTATCCGGTAGAGATGATAGTATAAGGAGAGCTCGCACTTCTTCATCGAAATTGATTTTCACTGATCGAAGTTGACTTATGTTTGTGTTAAAGTCATTTAGGTGTTCTGCAACTGAACCATTCTCTGCCATCTTTAGATTGAACAAGCGCTTCATAAGAAATACCTTATTGGATGCCGATGGTTTCTCGTAGAAGTCGTCAAGTGACTTCATCAAGTCCTCTGTGGTCTTCATCTCCGAAACATTGAAGGCCACCGTTGACGCCAAGCTTAACCGGATTGTTCCCAGTGACTTTCGACGAAGGACAATCCATGCTTCATCTGCCATTGTTGCGGGCTTCTTCGCAAGACTGCCTAGTGGCAAATAGAGGTCCTTCTGGTAGAGATAGTCTTCAATCTGCATCTTCCAATGTTGGTAGTTTTTGCCGTTGAACTTCTCAATCTTGAGCTTCCATTCCTCCGCCATAACTCCCACTCAATTCAAGGAATCCTTTCCTTGAGATAATTTAGCTACGAGAAAACCTTGCTCTCATACCAGTTGTTAGAAAATAAGACGTAGCTAAATAGATTTTTGAGTAGATTACTTAATGGAGAAAGATTGATTTCACACACAAGAGATTATAGAGTAGAGAGAGAGAGAGAGAGAGTACACACGATATACGTGGTTCACCCAATGTGGGCTACGTCCACGGGAAAGCAGCCACTCAATGGCTTTAGCACTTCAAAAGAAGAAGTAGTTTACAAAGGGATTAAACCCTTGATAGAGCTCCTGCCTTGCTTCACTCTCACCACCTCACACTCACCTTGTTGCATCAACTTCACACTATGAAATGTGTGTAGAAATGGCCTCCTTTTATAGGCCAAAAGGGTTGCCCTCTCTTATGAGAGACAGCCATGTGTAGCCGCCCTTGTGCGAATAAGTCCAAATCGGACCCTCCAATCCGCCCATGTGTGGCCGCCCTTGAGAAGAAAAGTCCGCTTTTGAATTTGGCCATCGGCCACCGGCCACCGGCCATTGACTTCCGACCACCGGCCATCGGCCATTCACTACCGGCCACCGGCCAACCGACCGGTTGTTTTCCGACCACTTTCCAGCCACCGTCCGGCCATAAGAATCAGTTGCCCCTGATTCTTGTCCGTGAAAATTTTGGTTTCCGGTGAGTGATTTTCCTTCACGCATGATGGCTTCTCCTTATAATGGGGTCCTTACAAATGTGCGCTTTTACCACAGAAAATTACAAGGGTAAATCATGCTCCATACTTAACACTCATAGGGGGTACCCACTCCCCCCCTTATACCCTCCATTTGTCATTTGCTCCCCCCCATGTGGGGTTATTCCATTGCCACTTGGCACCATCCTCCCACCTTCCCCATGTCCAAACCTGAATTTTTTGTTTTGCCCCCAACATGAGCCATTTACTCGGAGGCGTAGTGGGAGACCCCGACCCCCAAATGTAGCGCCGTAAAACATGGCTTGGAGCTTGTTACCCCGGCTAACTCCAAAACTTTCTAAACATACCATTTCTAAAAAAAACCATCAAGTCGGCCCACTTGCCGTCTTCCCACGTGCATTCGCCGCCACTTTTTAAGTGAAAAACCATCCACTCCGAGTGTGTGTAACTCATGATGTCGGAGTCCGATTTGCAAGCTATCAAGCATGGCTAGGAATTCTCATTAAAAACTATTTTTTGAAATCTCAACCAGCCCAAGACTCAACCAACAACTTGACCAAAACCAAGCCTTTGTACATAAATTTTACAAGAGCACTCCAAAAAACTCAAAGCATTATGTACATCTATGTACTCGGGGCTAGTGAGCAAGATTTTTAGCATGGATTAGCAACTTCATTTCCACCCAAAAAATGCCTGACAACGTCTTCTCGCAACCAGATATGGATATGACTATTCTCGTCAACGGCTTTCCTTCTGGCCAACGTTCTGTTCCTCCTTTCCAAGGCCAAGGATTTCCAGGGTGGAAAGCAAAGATGTTGTTAATTCTTGAAGGGGATAAACTCTCTGATGTTATCCTTGGAAATCTTGTTTGTCTGCCTGAGCCTGCTGATACGGATCATGATAACGTGCTTATCACTGAAGGACCTACATTTGAAGATTGGAATGTTGCGTATACGGATTGGAAACGATGTGATAAAGCAGCTCGTTGGTATATTCTTTCTGCTCTTAGTGATTCCCTTTTGCTTGATATGTATGAATTGCCTACTTCCCACGACGTATGGAAGTACCTTATTGCAAACTTTCAGAAGAAATCTGTTACAGAAATACTTTATTTGAGAGTGTTGCATAACAAGCTACAATATGAAGTTGGTACTACCATGACGGGATATATTGAGTTTTTCAAATCTATTATTAATCAACTTACTGCTGCCAGTGATCCTATTCCACAAAAGCAACTTATTACACTTCTCCTTGATACGGTAAAGGACTCCTCTTATGATAACATTGTTACTATTCTCTCTAATAAAGATGGTCTTGATTTCAACCATGCCTGCATGTCTTTCATTGAATACTCTCAACGTCAAGAATGATGTAATGCTGGCCATGATATAGCTATGATTTTACAAGAGGAGACTGAGTCACAACAGATGGAACGTTCTTTTTATGGTTGAAGGCGTTTGTTTCAACGAGGAAACCGTAGAGGTGGTCGCCGTGGCAATATTTTCTCTCGTCTCAAATTTCCTAGAAGCAATGTTCTTACTGCAACAGAAATGACCATACTGAAGATGATTGTTGTGCACGTCAATATGATGAAGAACACAATATTACCACAAGACAACCACGTTTATCTAGAGACTCTTCTTCTTTTTCTCGTGAATATTGTGGACGATCTGATCAGCCCACTCATATGTGCTATAAGCGTTGATTCGACACAAATTGTAATAGAGCATATGCTACTGAACATCGAAACAACATTGTACCAAAAACAAGTTGCATCCTATGTTCAATTGCTCCAGACAGAGTACTTCATGTACGTGATGATTCACTTTTTATTGTCGATTTTGGTGCTACACGAAATATGACATATCCGTCTAAGTGGCTCCATAACTATCATCCACTACCAGTTTAATGTGTTTTTTATATTGCTGATGATACGACTTGTCAAGTAAAGGGTATTGGAGACTTATATCTTGGTACCTTATCTTCTTCCACTCGAATTTTGCGAGGAGTATTACATGTACCAGATCTTCAACGTAATCTTCTTTCAGTTGCTAGACTTGTTGATCTTGGTCTCTTTGTTGGATTTGATCATACCAAATGCCGAATTGAGAAATATGGATAGACTATAGCCACTGCTCCTTGAAATGGTAATTTGTTTGAACTCTCTTTCAATGATGCTATAGAAAATGTTGTTACTGCTCTAGGTGGTTATGATTGCAAAGTATGGCATCATCGTTTTATTCATGCTGATTTCTCAAAACTCCTTGATCTTCAGCGTCGTGATCTTGTTCATGGCATGGATCTTAAAGCTTATCCCCATATAGGAATTTGTGAGTTTTGTGCTCTTGGGAAACATAATCGTAAACCCTTTCCTCTTTCAAATACAACTCATTCTTATTACATATTGGATCTTGTTCATACTGATATATGTGGACCTCTACCTTCTTCGAGATCACAATATCACTACTTCATTACTTTCATTGATGATTTCTCATAGTATACGACTGTATTTCTACTTTGACAAAAATCTGAGGCCTTATCTGTTTTCAAACAATTCCACAAGGCTGCGGAGCTTCAAACTGGTCATCGCCTTAAGAAGCTTCATAGTGACAATGGAGGCGAATATGTTTCTCGAGAGTTTGTGAATTATTGTGCTGGCAGTGGAATTCATCATGAACACACTGTTCCATATTCACCTCAACAGAACGGCATTGCTGAACGAAAGAATCGCACTATCCTCAATGATGTAAGATGTATGCTGATTCATTTTGGTTTATCTCGTGTTTTCTGGGCTGAAGCTACTTTGACAACAATATTTATTCAGAATCACCTTCCTACTACTGCACCCTCTGGTAAGATTATATACCCATCACAACATGGATAGGTGACATTCCTTCTGTATCTCATTTTTGAACCTTTGGATGTATTGCTTATATTCATGTTCCCAAAGAAACACGAACAAAGCTTGATGCTCCTAGTCTTAAAGTTATTTTTATTGGATATTCCGACACTTCCAAAGGCTACAAATTCTATGACCCTTCCTCCAAGAAAGTAATTGTGAATCGTGATGCTTCTTTTAATGAACAGCTTATGGGAGGCTCATGGTCCATGGATGATTCTGATGATACTAAATCATTGCTTTAGGCTTTTCCATTTCTTTCAGATGATGAAACTCTTCCTATAGAGCAAATTTCATCTTCACAAAAATCCATTCCGAATGCTTCCAATGATGATATTGACATTTTTGTTGATTTGCCTATGGATTTTGAACATGGCTCATGTCATGTTTATGATGACGATATTGTTGATAATGCTTTTTCTACTTCTGAGGATCCCGTTACTTATGATGAAGCTGTTTCTTCACTACAAAAGGATCAATGGAAAGAGGCTATGGAAGCAGAGTACGATTATCTTATCTCTAAAGGTACATGGATACTAACTGGCTTAACTCTTGGTCGTACAACAATTAAGTGTAAGTGGGTGTATAAGACAAAAGTAAAAGCAGATGGATCTTTTGACAAGTTCAAGGCATGTTTAGTTGCAAAAGGTTACTCCCAAGTAGCTGGTGTTGATTACCAAGAGACCTTTTCACCAGTTGTTCGCATTGCAAGTGATCGAGTTTTATTGGCATTTGCTATTCAATTTGATTTAGAAGCTCATCAAATGGATGTGCGAACTGCTTTTCTTAACGGTGACTTGGAAGAGGAAATTTATATGGAACAACCAGAAGAGTTTTCTATTCCAGGTAAAGAAGACCTTGTTGCTCAACTCCATGCACTATATGGTCTCAAACAAGCTTCGCAAGCCTATACAAAATTTGATCTTTTTCTCACCTCTAAAGGATTTATCTCTTGCTCTTTAGACCCCAACTTATACATAAAATGCCAAGGTAGCAGTTTTGTGATTCTCGCTCTTTATGTGGATGATACCATCCTTGTTTCCAATGATTTAGGATTTCTTCAGCAAGTGAAAAAGTTATTATCTTCTGCATTTGATATGGTGGATCTTGGAGAGATTCACTTGTGTCTTGGCATTCAAATCCAACAGAATCGTACAAAAGGTATTTTTGTCACAGGAACAGAATAATAGAGATGGACAGCAAAGACAACGAAATAGATCTTTGTATTGATAGTGTTTGATACAACAGAGGAGCAATAAAATATATGGACGCACTCCGTTGTACGGAGCTCGAACCTCCCGACCACCCCCGAGCTTTAGTTCGCTTGCATGCAACGTCTCAGTCGCACTCGCACTCTCACTCTCACTCGCACTCGCACTCACAAAAGAGAGATCGGTGAATGATCCCCCAAAATACACCACCCGTCTTTCGTTTCTGGTTTTTCCTCCAAAAGCATGCGACCTCCCAAAATAGCCTCTTTTCTATTTTTGGCGTTCAGTCGACTTGCGCGCCATGTATACCTGCGAGAATAAGGTAAAAACGTGATCGCGAAGCGAGCCGTGAGTTAACAAAAGCTGCTAAAGACCAAAGACTTACGAATGCACCTCGAATATCAAAGCCAAGAAGCAATAAAGATTGGAGTTACACATTTTTCACGTTTTCTCAAAATGGTCACGTATTATAAATTCCTAATTCATTTTAACCCATTGTAATATTTTAACCTCGAAGATCAAAGCGAAGAAGCAGTAAAGATTGGAGTTAGACATTTTTCACGTTTTCTCAAAATGGTCACATATTATAAATTCCTGATTCATTTTAACCCATTGTAATATTTTAATGTATTACGGGCTCAATGGGAGTTCCAAGTTGTAAAGAATAGGTCACTTATTGTGCCTACATTGCAGATTCAATAAGTGGACAGCCCATTTGTTGAGAGCACTCTTTGGTGAGAGCTCTTGAGGTGTGTGGCTATGGAGTCCTTGAGCTTCTCCTTGCTCATGAGACTTGATTAATTAACACTAATCAATGATTCATTCTCTCTCACTATGCCTCTCTCTTACCTCTTATGATTGCCTATGATGCTTAGATATCTTAACTAATTAGTGGTTAATCCCTCTCTAATCTTTTGTGATTGCCCTCTTTTGCTTGTGTGTGCATTTAGGTTTGATTGGAGTGTGGTGCTCGATAGATCTATGTGTGTGTGTGTGTGCTTGCGATTAGTGTGTCGCATGATAGTATTAGTGTTGTGTGCATCTTGCAATTGTAGTGTGTGTGATTGGGTTGATTAGAGGTGAAGAGAAGTGGATATGGAGATTTCCCTTCATTGTGGCTTAGCTCTTCCATAGGCCTAGAAGCTCACCTCGTAGAGTTAACCATTTGTGTTGCCACGATTAGCTCACTAATCATGTGAGTGTTTCCATGCCCTATCCACGTAGCTCATCCCTCCGGATTGATAATTTTATTGGTCATTGGAGCTATTGCAACCATGGGACCCCCAATAACGACGTCTCCTTCTCTTGATAGGCTTGGGCTGCTCTCTACCTTGGTACACCTTCTCTTTGCCTTTGCGAGCTCTGGTCTCTCGCTCTGTCTCTCTCTCCCTCTCAACTCTTTCTCTTTGTTATTAACCAAAACTTTGACATCCTGCTTATCCACCCCGATGATATTCACTCTTGGGACCTCACCTCCATTTTGCGGAGCTGGCTACACAGGATTCTCTACCGCTTGCTCTCTTGGACCATTGAATTGCCCTTAATCTCGACCTCTACCAATAAGCGGGTAAATGCCTTCTCTTTCTCTCTGTGGTTGAGGAAAATCGGGTGCATAGTGCCCTTATTCTCCGCAATTGTAACATCTACCTGGCAGTGGCCGTGCCCTGCCCCTTGCTCCTCTTGGCTGTCCTCTATCCATCACACTGAGCCGCAACTACTGCATTTGCTTGGACAAATCTTGCACCGTGCGTATCCAATTTTGCGGCACAATAGATACACCTCTGTTTCCATGATTTTCCTCATGTATAGCCATCATCTCAAAGCTTGACACACCCTGCTCTATCTTCTTCTTTATCTTTCTGCTCTTTGATCGGGCAATCGCTACTGCACCATTATAATTCTCTGGACTCTCAAAATTGAATTTATCTCTCACCTTGGGGTGCAGACACGCCATGAATTTGTCTAGCTTGAAGTAGTCTCCATTAGCCAATTGAATGGCTACCCCTAATTCTCTCCAACGCTCTTCAAAATGACCCAAAAACAGATTGAATTCTTCACTTACATCTTGCTTAAGCGCCTTCAGCTATGCATCCATCTCGACTGGGGATGCCTTCTTGCAAAAGTCGTGAAGAAACCTCGCTCGTAGAGCCGGCCATGCTTGCTTCGGCACACCTTCCAATGCTTTGGCTTTACCATGCACCACGAAAGAAAAAGTCTGCATTTTACTATCCTCGTTTGGCATACGCAACAATAGCATATACAACTCGAAATCTAATATCCACTCGTCAAGGTTCTCTTCGCCTGTGAAAATCGGTCCATATCTTCTAGCTGCCATGATTTCCAATGCGAAAAACCACTTCTTTCCGATTAAATGGGAGCAATGAATGTGCTCCTCCGTGGGGGCACTAGAAGATGGAGAGGGGGAATGGGGGAACACGCCCGGCACCAACACAAGGGCCTCTCTATAGCCTAGGGTATTCACAGCACTCCTATCCTCTCGGAAAACACCTTCAAAGAAACACTTTACACTACCAGACCATTGCCTGCTCAATTTCCACTCCTTACACACTCCACAAATCCACCGCACAACGCACACCTACTACCCCGGCCTGTCTCCACCCTTACACACACACGCACAACCACTCAATCTCACTCTCTCACACAAAACACCGTCGGTCCGGGGGGCACACACATCCACACAGCGGGCACCGAGGGGAAACATGAAAACAGAAGAAAGAGAAAGGGGGAAGGGGAAACAACAGCAAGAGGGGCAACTGTGGCTTGATTGCACTTCAAAAAAACATGTACACTAGCTTGCACTGCCATCACCATGTCCATTTTCAAGAAAAAGTTACAAAGAGGCTAGATTGTCAGAGAACTCCACTTTGCATGCTTCAAATCGCATCCAATTTTAACTTTTATAGGGTGGGCCCTTAGACTGGGAATTTACAATTTAATTGGTCCATATGGCACCTTGATTTGGCATTTTTGGAAGGGGGAAGCCGCTTTACTCTATCTGCTCTCTTCCTTTCTCTTTTGCACTTGGGGGGGGGGGGGGGTGCAATAGCGACGTCGCTATTGCCCCTTGGCTTTTTACTATTTTTTAAAACTTTTCTCTCATTAGGGTTACCCCCTTTGGGGCCTACCCTTTGTACTGCCTCTCTTTCTTTTTTTTTACCCTTTGACCATCTCTGTCCGGCTCCACTAGCCCTCTTCCTCTATTTCCCTCTCTTCATTTGATCCAGCATTGCCCGTGCTCTTTTTCTATACTTGGCCTGCCTTGAAATGGCCCTCCTTGGTCTTCTTGCACTTGGTTCACCTCTGTTAGCCCTTGCTTAGCCCTTTCTCAGACATGCTTTGAAATGGGCCCCTTTTCTTTGCCTTGGCCTCTGCTTTGCCCAAACGGCCCTTGAAGTGGGATCCTTTCCACCCTCGGGCTCTCTCCCCTCCTTTCTCTTTGCTTACTACCTGTGGGACAGCCCGCCCTCACTCTTGTTGCCTCTATTGTGGGACTCTCCCCTTTCATGCAAGGGGGAGGCAATAGCGATGTCGCTATTGCCCTCCCTCTCTATCTCAAAAACATGGGGGCCCAACTGGGCCGCGGGACCAACCCCTTAAGCGCTGCCACATCAACAGTGGAAATCACCACCGCCGGCCCACTTTCCTCACACGGGCGCGCACTTGATGCCGCCGCTCACAGTGAAAACAACGCCCGTCTCCGCCCTGCAGGGCCACCGACTACCAAGGCAGCGCCCCTCGGGGGTCCGCCTTCGCCAAGGGGAGGGAGAGCTCCCCTCTCTCTCCCCCTTTGTGTTCTAGTGAAGGCCCACGGCCAAGCATATGAAGTGAGCCCTTCAGGGCCTCCGTTGCACATATGGGGCAATTCCCTTGCCATGTGGCATCACAAGGGCCCATGGCCTCCAAAGCATTTGAAAAGCTTGAAAAAACCTCGAAAAAACTTTACTAACTTCCATTTTTTCCTACCTTCCCCATGCTCTTGGTAATGGCTCTGGGGTCGGATCTCCAAGCCATAAAGCCCCGCCAGGTCCCCACCATGTCGGTCCCGGGGGCGGGAAAACCTCCCCGCTTTTCAACCTTTTTGAGCTCGCCATCCAAGGCCATAAATGATAGAAAAAATATATGCAACCCCTTCTCAAAAAGCAATCACAACCTTCAATCTGTGGTACCTCACTGGCCGGGCATCCAATTGACGTGCCATCGATTTGTGCTAGATCCACATGATGCACACTACCACTGAGAATCTTGGCAAGGCTGAAACGATTCCAGATGGCGCATCCTCCAATGCGGTCAAGTGGGCTCAGACCCGGCCCCCTAGAAAAAATTCAACTAACCTTAACCTGCTAACCAGAGCTCCGATTCGCAATCCGAGAAGATCGGCATGCTTCGTAACTTGAGCACTATACATGTATCCACTGACACCTACCTGGGCCACCTGTCCCCAACTGCCTTGTCCATCGGGAATCTGCTAGACACTCTATCTTTAAACTTCAATATCTTGCACACCGGGGCTCCGTTTGATGAGCTGTTTGGACCGTCTTCTCGAGCACACTAAACACTATATTCTAGATCCCTGACTTGACATTTCGGACACCTTCATCTTCCATCTTATCTGGACCATCCCGCAGTTGTTTTGGCCTAAAAAACCACTTCAGACATACTTTTCTGCTATCCTTGGGCTGCCCAAGTCCTTGGTACCTGCCCTACCCTTCTCCATTGCACTTGCCTGCTGCCTCTGCCATAGACGATTTCCTAGCTTAGACCAACTTTGGTTGCACTAACGCTCATAGCAACTCTTATAGCGATGATCATAGCGACAGCGACAAGGGTAAAAAATAAACGAAGAGCGCCAAAAACATAGATATTAGATCTGAGTTTCGACGCTCTAGCGAAACAACTAAACCCGCGTCTCTTCCTCTCCCTCTCCCTCTTTCCCCATCCCGCCCCCCCACACATACACACACAAGGAGAGGAAGGAGATCCAGGTATGCTCCTTCCCTTTCCTCCCTCTCTTGTTCCCTTCCCCTCTTTCTCTCTCTCTCTCTCTCTCTCTCTCAATCTCACACACACACACACATTGTCTCTTTGAGAGAGAGAGAGAGAGAGAGAGAGAGAGAGAGAGAGAGAGAGAGAGAGAGAGAGAGAGAGAATGTACACACCTGCATAAACAAGACACATACACACACATTGAATGTACAAAAAATTACACACACATGCATAAACAAAGAATGCATACACACACACAAACATTGAGAGAGAGAGAGGGAGAGAGAGAATGAGAGAGAGAGATATATAAAGCAAAGAGAGAGAGAGAGAGAGAGAGAGAGAGAGAGAGAGAGAGAGAGAGAGAGAGAAGAGGACAAAACAAAGAGAAAGAGAAAGAGGGGGGAGAGAGAGAGAGAGAGAGAGAGAGAGAGAGAGAGAGAGAGAGAGAGAGAGAGAGATAAAGTAGAGAAAATATGAGACGAGATGTTATATTAAGATTTAGGGTTAGGTTAGATTTAAAACTACATTTAAGATTAGGTTAGATTTAGATCTAAGATTAGGTTGGATCAAATTTAACTTATATTTAAAAGTTATGCTAAATTTAAAATTAGGTGACTTAAGAGTAGGTTAAGATTTAGATTAGAGTTAAGATTAGGTTAGATTATGTCTAAGTTAGATTACATTTAGGTTTAGGTTAGATTTAAGATTAGATTAGATTTAGATTTATGTTAGATTTTAGGGCATGTCAATGAAGGGGGAGTTCTAGCTAAGCTCAAGGACTTGCCCAAAGAGCAAACACTAGGTACATAACAATATGTATATTCCCATCAGAATCTGACACGTATTAACTCACCCACTAACCATGTTAGGTTTAGGTTAGATTTAAGATTAGATTAGATTTAGGTTTATGTTGAGTTTAAGGTTAAATTAGATTTAGATTTAAGATTAGGGCAAGATTTAAGGCTAGCTAGGTTAGATTTAAGATTAGATTAGATTTAGATTTATGTTAGATTTTAGGGCATGTCAATGAAGGGGGAGTTCTAGCTAAGCTCAAGGACTTTCCCAAAGACCAAACACTAGGTACATAACAATATGTATATTCCCATCAGAATCTGACATGTATTAACTCACCCACTAACCATGTTAGGTTTAGGTTAGATTTAAGATTAGATTAGATTTAGGTTTATGTTGAGTTTAAGATTAAATTAGATTTAGATTTAAGATTAGGGCAAGATTTAAGGCTAGCTAGGTTAGATTTAAGATTAGATTAGATTTAGATTTATGTTAGATTTTAGGGCATGTCAATGAAGGGGGAGTTCTAGCTAAGCTCAAGGACTTGCCCAAAGAGAAAACACTAGGTATATTCCCATCAGAATTTGACACGTATTAACTCACCCATTAACCATGATCAATTAGCTCAAAATCACCATATGCTCAATTACGTTAGATCTAAGATTAGTTTTTGGATTTAGTTTCTATATTAAAGTCTACCTTCGGGATTACAAAAAGAAAATTAGAGTTAGGCCAACGGTGATCCCTCTCTTCCTCTCTAAGAATGCAACCTTAAGTTGGAAAGTTTTCAACAACATGATACTCAAATTGGAGGACAACATGTAATGTGCATAGTAATCCCTCAAACAAGGATTTGTTCTGAAGAGATGTTAAGATGCTATGAATTGCTATAGCTATAGAAGAGGCAAAGGGGTTTTGTCCACTACATGCATTATCATATCAACATTGTCGAGAAATTTGCGGTCTTGCTAGGAAAGCACCGGGCTTATGGCTGTGAGAGTTTGTGAGAGAACTCAACAAAAACTATATGAAGGAGTTAAACCATAGATTCCATGAAGACTAGGGTTTGGAAAGAAGTGCAATCAAAGAAGACTCACTCTTTCGCTCTTGCACTCACACACACAAAGAAAGAACACAAAAGAGAATGTCAAAACAATACGAAAATGAAAACATCAAGGCTATGGTCATATCGTATCATGGGTAATATGAAAGGGTTAATAGATGAGTTAATGGCATTCAATCTTGGCTGACCAAATAGGCTACGAATTGTTCTTTGGAATCGTAGTTTTGTGCTTATCATAATGCATATATTTTGTCTACTAATTGGGATTAATTGTGTGTACAAATCCTCTTGGTTCATAGCAAGATAACTACGCTTACGTCAAAAGAAAAGTTATAGTCTATGAGAGGTAGTATGATGGGATCCGGTGATAGAAGTATTTGATTAAGCCTTTCTGGGCCAAAGAGAAACACTATACGTTGTTCAAAGTGTATTTTTCGGCTAATCCATACGTTAATTCTAATAGATCGTACAAAGTGAAAGCGATAGAAATGATCATCATGTGGGTTATTCATCTAGGATAGTATGTGAGAAATGTAGATATGAGAGAAGTGAAGAGATGAGAAGTTTCCCTCCCAAGCCCTATTCTTGCCCGTAGGCAATACGGATACTGCGGGGAGAGATGTACCTGTAGCAAAGAGAACCTAAAGAGGATGAATTACTAAGAATGAGAGCGATAGGTTTGGTTAAGGAGATGAGATTAGATACATATATATATGTTGGATTAGAGATGAAAATGAAAACAACAAGAAATCAAGAAAACATCACTGTAGAACACATCTTACTTGAAACCCTTTGGCACCATTATTGATGGGAGAGAGAAGAAGAGGGGAGCACTCCACTTTGATTGATACGCCAAGTACAACACCTTCTTTGATTAGAGTTGATCTTCCAAGGATAGCGTACAAGAATGGCTAGTCTTCCTCTAGGAGAAAGTGTAGGCTTGGGCTTATGTTAATGGGGATAAGTACAATTAGGCATTACTACTCACTCCCTCAAGAATTCCTCTCATCAATGGCTTGAATGCTTGAGTTCCTTTTCAAGGAAGAAGAGGTCCCCTTTTATAGGTGAAGGGAACCCCCAAGGGTTTACACAAGAAGAGAGGAGCCAGTGTGAATAGGAATTGGAAAAGTTGGAAATGAGCTGTCCCTGCATGATGTGGGCAGACTGGGGTCCAGTATTTTGATCATATCTCCTCAACCGTGGCTCCAAATAAAAAAGTAAAAATATGGGCAAAAACTTCAGCGCATTAGCTACGATTTTTCTCTTAAAATCATTTTCCAATTCGGATTGGAACCTTGTGTAAAAAATTCATCAAAATAGGGTCCATTTCTGGCAGCAAAAGTCTTCCCGTGGTCCCCTTAGCCTAGACTTTCATTTAATTCCAAAGGACACCTCATGCCATATGAAAGCATGACATTGATTCTTGACAAAGTTTTGTAATCATGCTTGCAATAATGTATTAAAATAAGTGTATCTTTGAAATCATGCCACCTAGTGTCCCACTAGGATTTGATTCCCTCCTAGTAGCTATTTAAAAAGAAATATAAGAAAAGTATAAAAAATACATAGAATATATATATATTGGAGTTTACCCTAGATATAGGATCTAGCTAGGGTGTGAGATGATAATGAGATAGTAGAAATAAAGAATCAATGCTTTTTGCCCCAAGTTAAAGAGGCGGAGCTATTGAGTTTTTCCCATAGTATTTTCTGATGGTAAAGTAAGGATAGGTTACCCTTGAGAAAAATAATAGGATGAGATAGAAGGATTATTATTATACTTAAATATGCATATGTACATTATAGGAAAGATAATTATGTATCTAAAAAGTTACAAGATAGATCTTGTAGCATGCATTCCCACTATGTACGTGTCACAGCACGACAACGTGGGTGTGTAGATTTCCCGTACCCATAAATATAGGCATTGACCAATAAAGACAAGCTTATAACCCACTGGTTCTGATCTTCGTGCACCTCTAGAATGAGGTGTGCGGGGATTAAACATGAATAGAGAATGTGAGGTAGTTTACAATGTGATCAAAGAGAGAGAGAGAGAGAGAGAGAGAGAGAGAGAGAGAGAGAGAGAGAGAGAGAGAGAGAGAGAGAGAGAGATAAACGAGGATGCCAATAGAAGATTAAATTTATGTCCAGGTTATAAGGTTTTTACATTCATTATGAGTAGACGAAGATGTGGGGCCGTCCAACCGAAACACCTATCTCTCAACAAGGATCGTATGTCCTTGTAATCAATGCAAACATGCTGTACGATGGACAAGACGCATTTCTTTGGAGCATGTTCACAAATTTGGTGAGTTTGATCCATCTATCATAGATGGAGTTGTTGCCAATTATAACTCGTCGGAGTCAGATACTGGCTAGCGGGAAGCAATCTTGCAACCCAATAGACGTATTCGTAGGCACTTTGGTCAAGCAACATACATGAGGCAACAAAATGTAGCCTCTAACAGCTCGGAGGATGATCATGTAGGTCACATTCCCAACGAGGCTATGTTTGAGCCCGAGATTGATGAAATGATCGAGATAATCATGGATTCAGAAAGGCTTATTTATGATGATATGAAAAGTGAAGCCGATACACCATTGTATGATGGAGCACGTGTGTCTAGATTGAAGGCGCTCCTGGTTCTTCTCAACATGTAGGAAAAATTTTGATGGAGTGACACTAGCGTCACAGTGCTTTTCAGGTGATCTATTACAATGTGTTTACTTCAATAATAAACTCTAGATGTATAATGATCTAATAGATTACTTACACAAGTGTACCACATTTTTTTCGCTGTGTAGATTGCTCAAAGAGAACATACTGCCAACTGATAATGTGATGCAAGATTCCAGAGAAGAAGCAAGAAAGATCTTGCAAAACTTGGGGATGGATTACAATTCAATTCATGCTTGTCCTAACGATTCGATTATTTTCAGAGGGGAATACATAGACATGGAGAAGTATCCAAAATGCGATTCTGAGAGATATCGAGTAGATCTCCACGGACAAAAAACTCCACAAAAGGTTTTGCGACACTTTCCTCTGCTTCCTCGTATCAAGCATTTCTTCGAATGTAAGTCCATGTCGGCCCTAGCATCATGGAACGAGGAGAATAGATCTTTGGAACGAGGAGAATAGATCTTTGGATGGTGTGCTACGGATTCCTACAAATTGTGCAGCCTGGAAACATATAGATGACACATCGCCGGATTTTTCCTTGGAAGCTTAAAATTTTGCGCATAGGCCTTGCTATGGATGGTGCAAATCCATTTGGTCAGAGGTCAACATCTTATAGTGTATGGTCCGTTGTCATCATCAACTACAACATTCCCTCATGGTTGACTAACAGAATGCTCAGGTGATTTATGCTCAAAGTCAAACACTACAAATCTTGGTTTTTCTCAAGCTTATCTATTGTCATGTGTATACATGTGCTTCATGAGGGTTTTCTGGTAACCTATGACCCTAGGGCCATATGGTGCTCTCCATGCAAGTAAAAACCAGTATTTGCTCTATATCGAGGAGACCTTGTGGGATGAAGTCCATAGGGTCCCCTCTATGCTAGTAAGAACCTCTGTTTACTCTATAATGGCACCCTGTGGTCTGAAGGTCATAGGGTTCCCTCTATGCTACTAAGAATCTCTTTGTGCTCTATGCTCTATGATCTATATTGACTTCCTATGGCCCCAAGACCACAAGGTGCCCTCATCATTTCCAAAAACACCTCATTGTTTTGCTATGGCCCTAGGGCCATAGCTCTCTATGCCGATATAAAGCACCATGCTCTATATTATCTCCCTAAGGCCTGAAGGCCATAGGGTTGGCCTCAAGGGCCCCAAGGGTGCTCTGTATGCCAATGAAAAATACTATTCTCTCTATATTGAGAAGACCTTGTGGGCTGAAGGCCATAGGAACCCTTCTATGATGGATTTTTGACAACCAATCCCCCTAGGTCAGGATGTTCTTTATGCTACTAAAAACACTATTTTCTCTATATTGGCACCATGTGACTTGAAAGCCATATGGTCCCCTATATTTTAGTAAGAGTCTCTCCATGCTCTATATTGGCACACTTTGGCCTGAAGGCCATAGGGTCCGATCTTTGCTAGTAAGAACCAATCTATGCTCTATATTGGCACCCTATGGCCTGAAGGCCATAGGGTCCTCTGCATGCTAGTAAGAACCTCTCTATGCTCTACACATCCGATGACCCCAAGGCCACAAGTTGCCCTCTATGTTTTGAAGAAACCCTTCAGGAGGGTTTTTTGGCAATCTATGGACCCAGGGCCATAGGGTGCTCTCTATGCCATTGAACAACCCTCATTGTTTTGGTACCCTATGGCCTCAGGTATAAAGCACTATTTGGTCTCTCTATGCTAGTAAGAACTGATCTTTGTTCTATATTGGCACCCTTTGGCCTGAAGACCATAGGGTCCGCTCTGTGCTAGTAAGAACCGATCTATTCTCTATATTCAGGCCATAGGGTCCCCTGTATGTTAGTAAGAACCTCTCTATGATCTACACATACTATGATCCCAATGGCACAAGGTGCCCTCTATGTTTTGAAGAAACCCTTCATGATGGTTTTTTGGCAACCTATGGACCCAGGACCATAGGGTGCTCTCTATGCTAGTAAAAACACTATTTGCTCTATATCCTGAGACTTTGTGGGCTGAAGGCCATAGGTTCCCCTCTATGCTAGTGAGAACCTTTGGTTTCTCTACGTTGACACCTTGTGGCCTGAAGGCCATAGGTTTCCTTGTATGCTAGTAAGAAGCTCTCTATGCTCTATATTGACATCCTATGGCCCCATGTATAAAGCACTATTTGGTCTCTCTATGCTAGTAAGAATCGATCTATGCTCTATATTGGCACCCTATGGCCTGAAGGCCATAGGGTCCCCCCTATGCTAGTAAGTAACTCTCTATGTTATACACATCCTATATGTTTTGAAGAAACCCTTCATGAGGGTTTTTTGGCAACCCATGGACCCAGGGCCATGTAAAGAATGAGGATGCAAGAGAGATACACAAGACAAGCACAAAGCACACAGAGATGGAAAGCTTCTTCTTCTTCTTCACAGAAAAGAGAGTACAAAATGACTAAGTGCTAAAGCTGAAAAGTAGCACATATGTACATGCGCTCACTAAGTGTGAACTCGCTAGAAGCGTACTAGGCTGGCACTATAAGTGTAGTCCAGCTGTAGAATCATTGGCAGAGATCCTCCGTGTCGGTCACCTAACGCGCCAGTGAGTAAATGCCGTAAGCGGCCAAGACCCGTAGTGGATGCCAGCTCAAGGTGTAGAGCTCGACATCTCAACACTCCCCCTCGAGCTCTGCATGTCGCAGAGTCCAAGCATAGTCCGGAAACGTCAAAGCTTCTCAGCTCCGAGGGCCTTGGTAAAGATATCCGCTATCTACTCCTCTGTGCTGACTAGACCAAGTCGATGTCGCACGCCAACACTCGCTCTCGAACGTAGTGGTAATGGACCTCTATGTGTTTGGTCTTGGCATGGAACACTGGGTTCCTAGCCAGCTGCATGCTGCTGAGGTTGTCACAATGGATGAAAATCTGCTGGTCCACCTGCACGCCCAAGTCCTCAAGTAATGTGCGCAGCCAAGCTACCTCGCACGCCGCAACTGTTGCACCTCTATACTCGGTCTCTGTGCTCGATAAAGCAACCGTAGGCTGCTTTTTGTTGCTCCAAGTAATAGCAGCACTCCCAAAAGAGAACATGAAGCCACTCGTAGATCTCCTATCAACAATACTACCTGCCCAATCTGCATCTGTATACCCATACAATGCTAATGGTGCATCTGCTGCAGAGAACAATGCGTAGTCAAGAGTACCTTGCACATACCTAAGTGTGCGTTGTACTCCATCCAAATGTGGCTTCCTCGAAAGCTGCATGAACTGACTCTCCAAGCCTACTATGTAGCTCAAGTCTGGCCTTGTGATAGTCAAGTAGATTAGACTACCCACAATCTTCCTGTACATGTTGACATCCTCAACAACATCACCCTTCTCTGCACTCAGCTTTGCATTCACATCCCAGGGAATAGAAATTGGCTTACAATCATCCATACCATACTTTGACAACATGTCCAAAGCATACTGTCTCTGTGATAGCCATACACCCTCTGGAGTCCTGAACACCTCAATGCCAAGAAAGTAGCGCAACTCGCCTAAATCTTTCATTTCAAACTCCTGTTTGAGAAGACCCTTCACATGGTCAATCTCCATAGCATTGTCACCAACAATAATAAGGTCATCTACATATATGGTAATGACCACAATCCCCACATCACTCTCACATACATAGAGTGAATGATCAGCATGAGCTCTCCTAAAACCAATACTGACAAGATACTTGGCAATCCTGTCATACCATGCTCTAGAGCCCTGCTTCAAACCATACAAAGCTTTGAGAAGTCTGCATACATAATCTGGGTAACCTGGATCAACATAACCAGGTGGCTGATCCATATACACTTCCTCTTGCAACTCACCATTCAAGAAGTCATTCTTTACATCCATTTGATGCATAATCCATCCTCTAGATGCAGCCACTGCTATGACAGCTCTCACAGTCGTCATCTTTGCCACTGGAGCAAAGGTCTCCTCATAGTCTATGCCATACGTCTATGCATAACCCTTTGCAACCAGCCTTGCCTTGTGATGCTCAATGTTACCATCAGCCTTATGCTTGGTTTTATACACCCATTTACAGCCAATAGCTTTCTTGCCACTTGGCAATGGCACCAACTCCCATGTGTCGTTTGCTTCCAATGCAGCCATCTCTTCATTCATTGTATCATCCCAATGCACATTTCCAACTACATCCTCAAAACATGTGGGCTCCACATCATGTATCACCTTAGCCATGTAGGCTTGGTGATACGCTAGATACCCATCATAAGTCAATTTCTCAACTGGATTTCTGACTCTATTAGATCTGCGCGGTCCTGGGTCACTCCTTTTCCCTCTAGCATCTTCTTGTACTTTCCTTACACCAGGTGTCCTGGCAGCCGGAATTCCAAATTCCTCATCAAGACTTTGTTCAGAACCATCTGAATCCATGTCTACATGTGAAAAAACTGATGATGCATGAGCCATAAAGGGAGGTTCATCAACCTTTTCCTTTTCTTTTCGTGATACATTCCCTGTACCTGTTGGTGGAGTAATCTGCGTACGTAGTCTACCATTCCATGGTTTCTCAATAGAGCCACGAGAAGAGGACTCTTGTGGTCCACTCAAAACCTGTGACTGTGGCCTCACATTTTGTACAACCACATCATCTTTTACATCAGCCCCAATAGTGCCATGTGCATTACTGTACCAGCTGCTCATCTCATCAAAGACTACATCTCTGCTCACTCGTAATTCTCGTGTAGTAGGATTGTAGCACCTGTACCCCTTTTGTTCAAGGAAATATCCCACAAGAATACATTTCTCTGCTTTAGGATCCAATTTCCTACGCAACTCATCTGGTACATGCACGTAAGCTATGCAGCCAAACACTTTCAAGTGTGCCAAATCAGGCTTTGTACCTGTAAACTTTTCCTCAGGTGTTACATCATGCATCGCAGCTGTAGGTGTCCTGTTCATAATGTACGCAGCTGTATTTACGGCTTCAACCCAGAAATGATGAGGCATGTTTTTCTCATTCATCAATGCACGTGAAACCTCTGCAATGTGCCTGTTTTTCCTTTCTACGACCCCATTCTGTTGTGGAGTATATCTGCATGTAAACTGCCTGCGTATACCATGCATTCGCAGAAAATCTGAAAAATCATTGGAGAAGTACTCTCCCCCTCCATCTGACCTCAATGTCTTGATTTGCATATCTGTCTCCTTCTCAATCATGACTTTGAAGTCTTGAAAGTGACCAAACAATTCACTTTTGTTACGCATGAAGTAGACCCATACTTTCCTTGTATGGTCATCAATGAAAGAGACATAATACCTGCAACCATGTATACTTGCAGTATCAGTTGGACCCCAAACATCTGTGTGAACCACCTCAAGTGGCTTTTTACATACATTGCGCTCATGTGGAAATGAGCCCTTTGATTGTTTTCCAAACTGGCATGCTACACACACTTTATGCATACCATCCACCTTGAATTTGGGCAAACCTTTTACAATCTGTTTTGATTGCATGCTGCACAATCTCTGCTCATTGACATGGCCAATGCGTTTGTGCCAAATGTCAACATTAGCCACAACACCTGTGCCCTGTGCAAATAATGCAACTTTTATCTCAGGCATGTCTACATTCAGCGTAAACATTCTGCCCACACATTTGCCCTCTGTGATCAGCTTACAGCCATTCTGGAAATCTTCTACATAACAGCCATTTGGATTGAAGCGAACCTGCAAACCCTGCTCAACCATTTGTCCAATAGAAACAAGATTCTTTGTAATGTTTGGGACATGAAGTACATCTGCTAAGTACTTTGATTTCCCACTCTTCGTATTTAGAGGTATGTCCCGTACATGAGCAATGGGGTGAGCTGTGTCATCTCTTGTCTTCACATAGCCTGACACATCTGGTTTGTGCACATCTCTAAACCACTCTCCACGAGACGTCATGTGATTAGAGGCACCTGAATCCACATACCAAACATCATCTTGGGTGGAATTCTCTGCAGTCATTGTATTCATTACATGCTGCATAACAAACATGCGCTCGTTTTTGCTGTCATCTGCATCTCTGCTAGTAGATGCATAGTTGCCCTGTTCTCTCTTTCCACTTGCTTTTCCCTTTGGACAGTCACGTGACATATGACCTCTTTGACCACAAGTACAACATTCTCTACTATCTGGAGTATGTTGCTGCCTGCTTGATCCTGCACCACGACCTCTTTGACTCCCCCTGCCTTGAGACTGGTTTCCCCTGCCAGCTGTATTATTTTGATTTGATTGACCTTCCAGAAATTGGCCCCTGCAACCCCTTGGGCCTCGACCACGACCTCTACCTCTACCTCTGTTGGAGTTAGAATAGAAGGCCTGTTCAGAATTATTTCTGCCATGAGAAGAAGATGTGTCAAGGTTTTTCTCCTCAAGAATAAGCATAGAAATCAAATCTTGGAACATGGGGATGTCGTCTCTTGTATTCATGGAAGACCTAAAATGTACATACTCATCTCCTAAACCATCTAAGCATGCACGGACAATGTCATCGTCTTCCACTGAGACTTTAATAGATCCAAGAGCCTCAATGATACTCTTGATCTTCAAGGCATAATCATTGATTGCAAGGTTGTTCCTCTTAACCTGATCTAGCTCCGACTTTAGTTGAAGCTTCCTTGCCTTGGTGTTCACCTCGAACACTCTGCCTAAGTTTCTCCATGCAATGGCGGGGGTTTCAGCATCCTGTAGATAGCCCATCATGCCATTTGTGATTCTCATAGAAAGCCAATACATCACTTTGCTCTGGCCTTGTTGCCAGTCCCTCAAAGATTTCCTTTGTTCTGTTGTAGCATTTGCCTCGGGAATCTCTGGTTCCTTTTCATTGTCTCCTTCTACACAGTCCCAATAACCTTTTCCTTTTAGGAAATTTGTTATTATGAACTTCCATGCAGGGTAGTTAGCTTTCTCAAGCTTCTCAGTAACAATCTGACTGAAACCGTCAGACATCTTGAAGCACCAAGACAAAATAACTGCAATCTGCAAAAACCTGCAAATCTGTTGAACCTGCTATCGTGGTACCTGTAACGCTTTCTACACTCAACGAGTGTCCACAATCAAGCGTACATACAACCACTGTACTTGTACAGTAAATCTCTATATACTGCACTTTGGAGACCTATTCAGAAACTTGTGCGAACGAAGGGATTGTGATGCTCTTGCTCTCTTAGCCTCTCTTGCCTGCACCAGGCTGTGATACCATGTAAAGAATGAGGATGCAAGAGAGATACACAAGACAAGCACAAAGCACACAGAGATGGAAAGCTTCTTCTTCTTCTTCACAGAAAAGAGAGTACAAAATGACTAAGTGCTAAAGCTGAAAAGTAGCACATATGTACATGCGGTCACTAAGTGTGAACTCTCTAGAAGCGTACTAGCGTGGCACTATAAGTGTAGTCCAGCTGTAGAATCACTGGCAGAGATCCTCCGTGTCGGTTACCTAACGCGCCAGTGAGTAAATGCCGTAAGCGGCCAAGACGCGTAGTGGATGCCAGCTCAAGGTGTAGAGCTCGACATCTCAACAGGCCATAGGATTCTCTCTATGCCATTGAGGAGACCTTGTGGGCTGAAGGCCATAGGGTCCCCTCTATGCTAGTAAGAACCTCTGTTTTCTCTATGTTGACACCCTATGACCTGAAGGCCATAGGGTTCCCTCTATGATAGTAAGTAGCTCTGTATGCTCTATGCTCTATATTGACATCCTATGGCCCCAAGGCCACAAGGTGCCCTCATAGTTTTGTAAAAACCCTCATCGTTTTGGCACATTATGATCCCAAGTATAAAGCACTATTTGGTCTCTCTATGCTATCAAGAACCGATCTATGCTCTATATTGGAACCCTATGGCGTTCAGGCCATAGGGTTCTATGTATGCTAGTAAGAACCTCTCTATTCTCTACACAACTTATGACCCTAAGGGCACAAGGTGCCTTGTATGTTTTAAAGAGACCCTTCATGAGGTTTTTTTTGGCAACCTATGGACCCAGGGCCATAGGGTGCTCTATATTCCAATAAAAAACACTATTGCTCTATATTGATGAGACCTTGTGGGCTGAAGGCCATAGGGTCCCCTCTATTCTAGAACCTCTGTTTTCTCTATATTGAGACCCTGCGGCTTGAAGGCCATAGTGTTCCCTCTATGGTAGTAAGAAGCTCTCTATGCTCTATGCTCTAAATTGACATCCTATGGCCCCAAGGCCACAAGGTGCCCTCATTGTTTTGAAAAAACCCTCTTGTTTTGACACCTTAAGGCCCATGTATAAAGCAATATTTGGTCTCTCTATGCTAGTAAGAACCGATCTATGCTCCATATTGGGAGCCTGTAGCCTTCAAGCCATAGAGTCCCGTGTATTCTTGTAAGAACCTCTCTATGCTCTACACATATTAAAGAAACCATTCATGACAGTTTTTTGGCAACCTATGGACCCAGGTCCATAGGGTGCTCTCTATGCCAGAAAAAAACACTATTTTATCTATATTGAGGAGACCTTGTGGGCTGAAGGCCATAGGGTCCCCGTTATGCTAGTAAGAATCTTTGTTATCTCTATATTGACACCCTGTGGCCTGAAGGCCATAGGGTTCCCTCTATGGTAGTAAGAAGCTCTCTATGCTCTTTGCTCTATGCTCTACATAGAGATCCAATGGCCCGAAGGCCACAAGGTGCCCTCATTGTTTCAGATGGAAAGTAGGGCACCTTCTAACCCTAGGGAACATAGGGAATCCTATGACCCTTGAGATTGTAGATTGTCACCCGATGGCCCTTGGACCACAAGGTCTTTAGATGGGAAAGAGGGCATCCAAGGGACCGAGGGTGGCCTACGTACATAGGGTACACAATGGTGCATATTAACAGGCACCATGGCAGCCCCATGCACCTAGGGCTCTAGGGCCATAGGATCTCCAAAAGGAACATAGGGAATCATATGGCCCTTGGGATTGTACATTGCCACCCTATGGCACTTGGGCCATAGGGTCTTCAGATGGAACGTAGGGCACCTTGTGACCCTAGGGAACATAGGGAATCCTATGGCCCTTCAAATTGTAGGTAGTCACCCTATGGCCCTTGGGCCACAAGGTCTCTAGATGGGACGTAGGGCACCCTGTGATCCTATGGATATAGGGCCATAGGATATCCAAAAAAAACATATGGAACCCTATGGCCCTTGAGATTGAACAAATACACCCTATGGCCCTTGGGCCACAAGGTCTCAAGATGGAACATAGGGCACCTTTTGATCCTATGGCCATAGGTTCCTTATGTTCCTTTTGGATATTTTATGGTGGTAGGGCCATAGGATCTTCAGAAGTAGCATAGAGGGAACCATATGGCCCTTGAGATTGTACATTGCCATCCTATGGCCCTTGGGCCACACTGTATCTTGATGGGACATAGGGCACCCTGTGATCCTATGTCCGTAGGGCCTTATGTTCCTTTTGGAGATCCTATGGCCCGAGGACCATAGGATCTCCAAAAGGAACATGGGGAACCCTGTGATCCTATGTCCGTAGGGCCATATGTTCATTTTGGAGATCCTATGTCTCGAGGACCATAGGATCTCCAAAAGGAACATAGGGAACCCTGTGATCCTATGTCCGTAGGGCCATATGTTCATTTTGGAGATCCTATGGCTCGTGGACCATAGGACCTACAAAAGGAAAATAGGGAACCCTATGGCCCTTGAGATTGTACATTCCCACACTATGGCCCTTGGGCCACAAGGTCTCCAATAGGTCACCCTTTGATCATATGGCCCTAGGTTCTTTATGTTACTTTTGGAGATTCTATGGCCCTAGTGCCACCCTATCTCCAAAAGGAACATAGGGAACCCTATGGCCCTTGAGATCGTACACTGCCACCCTAAGGCCCTTGGGCCACAAGGTCTCTAGATCGGACATAGAGCACCATGTGATCCTATGGCCATAGTGCCATATATATGTTTTGGAGATCCTATGGCCCTATGGCCATAGGATCTTCAATAGGAACATAGGGAACCCTATGACCCTTGAGATTGTACATTGGCACCCTATGGCCAGATCGGACATTGGTCACCCTATAGTACGATGTGAGACCACCCTATGGCCTTATGGTCATAGGGTTCCTTAGGGCCATATGTTACTCTTTAGTATGAGGTGAAACCCTATGTAGCCACACCCTGTCTGCCCTTCTAAAGATTCAATGTCTAGTTTTATTTTAGTGACTACAAATGAATTTAAAGAAACTATATTACACCATATCTTACAAGAACATATAGTGTACACTTTCTTTCCCACCTTCTTGCCTCTCTTTTTTTTCCCATCCTCCTGCAACTGAACCCTAATCCATCCTCATACAACAAAGTGCTCTACTCGTCCTCTTACAACGTGTGCCCAACTCCCCACAACCCAATTACAGGTATCCATAGTTTCAGCATTTTCTGTAGTTGTTGTCTTTTTCATTTGCAGGTTTATAATTTTTTGTTGTAATTAGAGATGTTTGCAGTTAGAGTTTTACAATTTTACAGCATTAGGTCACTTATGAGGAGTTTTCTGTTTTACAGATTTAGGTCCCTAATAAGAGTTTTTGGTTTTACAAATTTAGGTCCCTAATTAGTGTCTTCTGTTTTATATTTTTAGGTCTCTAATTAGAGTATTTTGTATTACAATTTTAGATCTCTATTTAGAGATTTTTCTGTTTTATAGTTCTACAGTCTACAATTTTACAGTTTTAGAGATGTAATTAATGATTTTTGTTTGTTGTTCTAGAGAGAGGTGATTCACAACTTAGCTAAAACATAATTATATTAAGAACAGCTAAAACCGAATTAACAAAAAATATTAGGGTTTCTACAGGTTACCTCTGAGTAAATCTGTGTTTGATGAAAACCGGCTACAGCAATAGCAAGCAGTAACTTAGGTGTGTTGAGGCCGCGTCGATGATGGTACCAGATCTGTGTTTAGGAGGTCGCGACAGTAGTCCTTCTGTTGAAGGTTGTGGCGATGGCTTCGCGTAGATCTGTGTGCGCGTCGCAACAATGGCGTAGAACTGTATGCGTAGGGAGAGAGGGAGAGAGAGATAGAGAAAGACAAGCTCTGTGTGTGCAGGTTTCTGTGTAGGTTTCGAGCAAGAAACGAGAGAGAGAAAGAGAGCGATAGCACGGAAAAAATTGTGGTAGAGAGAGATAAGGTTAGTTAGGTTAGGTTAGAAATTCAAAATTTGAATTTTGAATGTAGGGGTTGTTCTCACGGGTTTGCAGCTTTGTGCGAAAATGAGACATAGCTCGTCGGCTCCGAACCTGAAAGAGCTTTTAAAAATAAAATAAAATTTGGTGCAAGGCTTTGTTAATGTCCATATTTTTGTAGTACGAGTGGAACGACACCCATGAAACAAAATTTGACTTTAGAATCATAATCTGCATAGTAAAAAATACACTAAAAATAGCTAAATTTTAAAAAAATTATCCCGAAAATTGTGCGCTATTTTTTTGTCCGATATCAATAAGTGTATTTGAAAACCCATTATGACAAAGTTTGTCGTAGCGTAAATTTTTTTAAAATTATTTTTAATTATTTTTTTAATTTATGCCACTTGCGGATATCCCTTGAATGGCCAAAATTGTTATGAAGACACCTCAGCCACCCCTGGGCTCACACCATAGGACGGCAATGTTGGAGGTCAAGGATCAAAGCGTGCACTCAGTTCCATTTGAAAATCCTATGTCCTAGGGTTTTCTTCTTCTATCTTGTGAGATCCTTGTGGCCCTACGGTGGCAATGTGAGCTTGTGGACCTAGGGCCATAGGGTTGCAATGTATAAGCTCAAGAGCCATAAGTTGCCCTATATTCCATTTGGAAATCCTATGGCCCTAGGGTTTAGGGGCGACAATAGAGAAGCTCGAATACATAGCCCTATGTTCCAGTTGGAGATCCTATGGCCCTAGGTCCACGACAATGTATAAGCTCCAGAGCCATACATTGCCCTACTTTGTAGTTGGAGATCCTATGGCCCTAGGGTCATGGGGTGGCAATATGTAAGCTCAAGGGCCATCGGGTGCCACATGTCCCATATGGAGATTCTACTGCCCTAGGGCCATGGGGTGGCAATGTATAAGCTCAATGGCCATACATTGCCTAGGTTCCATTCGGAAATCCTATGGCCCTAGGGTAATGGGGTGGCAATGTATAAGCTCAAGGGCCATACATTGCCTATGCTCCATTTGTAAATCCTATGGCCCTAGGGTCATGGGGTGCACATGTCCCATATAGAGATCCTATGGCCCTAGGGCCATGGGGCTGCATTGATATCTTGGCTACCCTTAAACCCATACCCTTGAGCTTAGGGACCTTAGGTTCTCTTATTTTATGTTGTGAGATCTTCTGGCCCTAGGGCCATAGGGTGGCAATGTATAAGCTCAAGGGCCATACATTGTCTATGTTCCATTTGGAAATCTTAAGGCCCTAGGGTCATGGGGTGCCACATGTCCCATATAGAGATCCTATGGCCCTAGGGCCATGGGGCTGCATTGATATCTTGGACACCCTTGAACCCACACCCTTGAGCTTAGGAGCCTTAGGTTCTCTTATTGTATGTTGTGAGATCTTGTGGCCCTAGGGCCATAGGGTGGCAATTTATAAGCTCAAGGGCCATACATTGCCTATGTTCCATTTGGAAATCCTATGGCCCTAGGGTCATGGGGTGGGAATGTATAAGCTCAAGGGCCATAGGGTGCCACATGTTCCATATAGAGATTCTATGGCCCTAGGGCCATGGGGCTGCATTGATATCTTGGCCACCTTTGACATCGTGGCCATAGGTTGTCTGTTTGAATGTTTTGAAGTCTTGTGGCCCTAGGTCCATAGGGTGTCAATGCTCACACCCTTGGGCTTAGGGCCATAGGTTGTCTTTTTGTATGTTTTGAAGTCTTGTGGCCCTAGAGCCATAGGGTGTCAATGCTCACACCCTTGGGCTTAGGGCCATAGGTTGTCTTTTTGTATGTTTTTAAGTTTTGTGGCCCTAGGGCCATAAGGTGTCAATGTATAAGCTCAAGGGCCATACGTTGCCCTATGTTCCATTTGGAAATCCTATAGCCCTATTGTCATGGGGTTGCAATGTATAAGCTTAAGGGCCATACATTGTCGTATGTTTCATATGCCGATCCTATGGCCCTAGGGTCATGGGGTTGCAATGTATAATCTCAAGGGCCATACATTGTCGTATGTTTTGGAGATCTTATGGCCCTAGGGTGATGGGGTGCCATAGGATGTATATATACTTGACATGAAACTCCCTATGGCCCTAAGGCCATAGGATGTATATATACTTGACATGAAACTCCCGTAGGTGATCTTGAGGACAACCCTATGGCCTTCAGGCCTTAGGGAGATAATATAGAGCAAATATGCTTTATACCTCCATAGAGAGATATGGCCCTGGGGCCATAGCAAAACAATGAGGGTTTTTTGGAAATAATGAGGGCGCCTTGTGGTCTAGGGGCCATAGGAAGTCAATATAGATCACAGAGCATATACGATAGAGCATAGAGCACAAAGAGATTCTTAGTAGCATAGAGGGAACCCTATGACCTTCAGGCCACAGGGTGCTTCTCATGAAACACCCACATACATACTTGTTATGATTTATGCTACGTAAATCAATATACTCTGCAAGCGGTTTGTTTAACAATTATTCTTGAAATCTTCTTGCAGGTATGTCTAATTTCAATCATGGTGATAGAGTGTGCATGTTTGTAGCGACACAAAAGGTTGCCATTGGGACTGTATTTGAAATAAATCCAAGTGCATATTGTTCTGGAATGCTTATTGGGGAAGGAAATGTATCGGTGTCAGTTGATTTGTGTTTTGAAAAGAAAGCACTCATCCCTTTTCCAACAATGGATGCATTGACAGTGGGAGATGATTTTCATAGTATTGTGAAATGGAGTAGTGGGTTGTTGCAGAATATAAATGAGATGCAATACAAAGGGGCTTCTATGCATGAGGCTGACAAAGCAGAAGGAGCATTGGATGCAGAATGTAATGGAATGAGCTACAAAGAGGTTTGGAAGGATAAGAGGGTTCA